>NC_067399.1:74540443-75140443 GCF_016432865.1 Antechinus flavipes
CCATGGAGTAAAAAAGTGTGATGAAGTAGAGGACACAACTCCATAGACAAGGTAAAGATCTAATTCTGAATTTTTCCAGAAATACTCTATCTGGAAGAGGAGTTAGAACCAACACAGATATAAAAAGTGTTATTGTTGTCAGACCCTTGTTTTTGAAGAAGATTATACATGAGTTGAATTCAAATGAGGCAGAGTTGCACAAAGTTATCAGCTTCACTTTTCTAGGGTCCTCATAGCAGAGAAGGACAACTGACCTGGGATTAGTGAATGACTGGTATTTTCAGGGTTTGACCAAGCACCAAGCACTCTATAGAGCCTTTTTTAGCCACCATTATGGACAGTGTAATAAAATGTTTTCATCTGCCTATTATTGGGGAAAGTGGAGTCTTCTCAGGGTTAAGGCAGACATTCCCCCTAATTCACCAGTGGTTAGCGGCTCTTCTTCTACATGGTTTAGTCCATCTGCCAAGATAATTTATAAACATCTGATCATGGCATATGTTACAGTTTCTTGAAGCGACAGGTGAGAATTGAGTGACAGTCAGAGCAGCTTTGAAAAAGGCTCTGGAAGCTCTCACACCAAAGGTACTCGTACTCCTTAAACACTCCACATTGCCCATAAATACAGTCACAAATAATTGTGATACAACTTCCCAGACTGAAGAAGGAGCATTTACATAGAAAAATCCATCTGAGGTTCTCTAGTGGTAGTAAAAGTTGTTTGAGTTATGGAATAACTGATTATCATACTATCCCCTTTAGGTAATGTTGACACAGATATTTATAATTTCTGTGACTATTTAATGATCTGTATTTATTACATCTAAAAAAATCTGAATGAAATTTTGTTAACAGATGAGGCAGATTCACCGTAACTAACAATTTTATCAGTACTCATTTCTTTCTTTGCAAGCCTCTAGTGAATTGCGAAATCATTTATTTTATAAGGCATTATCATTGGATATAATAATGAATGGTAATTTCATACATACACATATAAACACATACACACGTATATGTATATGTACTATATATTTTATATATCTATCAATAACTATATAAATTAATTCATAGAATAATTAAGAGGCTATGATTTTCATTGGTAGAGATTCCACAATGACCAAAACATAGATTCTATTGTGTGTCAATGAAGTCAATTAAATAAGCATAGCATAACTCTGTGCATAGTTTTTACTGATAATCATTTCCAAATCTTTGGGATTTATAACTAAACAAAAGATTTAGGATTTCAAGGAACATAAGTTAAGCTTTGGGATTGAAAACTTCCTTTCTATCTGTGGACAAGCCTCATTAAATACAAAATTTAAGAGAACAGAGTTCAATTGCTCAGAATTAAATATCCCAGAGCTTTCATCCCTAGCCCAGAAAGACACATAGTTAAGTCACTTAAAGATTTTAGATAGTTAAATGCAAAAATAATCAACTACATATCCTTCTAAGATAATCTCCTCACTACTCCTTGTTGCTCACTGCTCTAATGCAATCAGGAGCTGAAAGTGTAGATCTTCCCTTGTCTCTTTTATAGATGAAAATGTAGTGATTTTTCTATAGTTTAAAAGGAAAATGCACACATCTTTAAACAACTGCCAATTCCTCCATTTCTCTCTTTCTCTCATTTCTGTTAATTTAATGGGTACAGAAACCAAAGTTCAAAGAGACATAGTAAGTTGTATATGATCATATTGTCACTGTAATGAATCTATTTTTTTAAATATTTTATTTTTAATTTATGAAATTAAACAAGCATTTCCATAACACAATAGAATAAAAAGATCATTGCACATGAAGCTGCAAATCTATTATTTACAATTTGATATTTCTTTGAAATATGTATAAATTTATCAGGTAAATTTCTTTTCCTTTTTTTCTGCCCCCTCCCCAATCCTAGAAATTGCTACCATTATTCATAATTGTGTATTTGTAATCATTCTATTTTTTTGTCATTTCTTTCTTTGGATGAAGATAGTACTTTCCTTGTTAGGATTTTTGTAGTTGAATTAGATATTTGCAATAATTAAAATTACTTTTGCTCAAAATTATTTTTAAACAATATTGTTTTTACTGAATACATGATCTCTTGATTCTTTTCATTTTATTCTTCATTATTTCATGCAAGTGTATCTAATTCTCCAACTCTTAAGAATTTTAACTCTCAATGCAAGAATATCTTATGTCTCTTGTTTTTCCAATACTATAATCCCTTCGAAGGATTCTTAAAACTAAAACCCTCTTGTTCCCACAGCACATGTGTAATTTCCCATACTGAAATATCATTCCTTGGCCATCACTATCTTTTTTTTCCCTTTTTTTAAAGTTTATTTATTTATTTAATTTATTTTAAATACACAATGTTTTATGAATTCTGTTGTGTTAAGAACTATGCCTAAGTGTGAAGGGTCAGGTTGATTCTCCAAATGCCCTCACAGCTGTGAATCATAACATACTTCAAGGAATTGCAAATCAGCCTTTACTAATAAGGATGATGCTTGTGATTTGGGAATAAAATAAATTGGAGGCAAAAGGGACAAGGAGAGAGGTCAGAGAATGCAACTGCCTCTCAGTCTCCTTGTATCATTATCATCCTCTCATATGAAGGGAGCTATTCTGCTGTTCAGAATTAGATCCCCATTAGCCACTAGAAGATTGCTCCCATAACAGTGTTGGGAAAGAAAAATCACTGCAAAAGGGAAAATCCATAGGTGAATTTCATAAAACTATATGTAAAAAATATAGAAAAAAGAAGTGAACATAGCATGTGTTAATTTATATGGTTTCCTTAGTTCTTTTCCTGACTGCAGATGTCATTTTCTATCCAAAGTCTATTAGGATTTGTTTTGGATCACTGAGCTACTGCAAAGAACCAACCCTTTCATAGTTGATCATCTCACATTTTTGCTGTGGTTCTGCTTATTTCACTCAGCATCCATTCATGTATGTCTTTCCAGGCCTTTCTAAAATCAACTCATTCATCAATTTTATACAACAATAATATTCCATTACCTTCAGGTACACAACTTGTTCAGCCAATTCCCAATTGATGGACATGAATTCCTTTTCCAATTCTTTGCTACCACAAAAAAACAGCTGCTACAAACATATTTGGGGGGTCATTTTCTCTTGTTTGTGATTCCTTGGATGCAGACCCCAATAATGGCACTACTGTGTCAAAAAGTACACATAGTTTTATTGTCCTTTGGGCATAAGTCCAGATTGCTCTCCAGAATGCTTCAGTCATTTCACAACTCCACCAAAAATTCATGAGTTTCACAGTTTTCCCACATCCCCTTCAACATTTATCAACCTTTTCCTGTCATCTTACTGATCCCCACTAATAATACACTTTCTACCCATATTAGAATGTATGCTTCTTGAAGGCAAGAATTATTTTCCATTTGTATTTCTTTCTATGCAATGGATAGAGTGCTAAATTTTAAATTTAAAAGAACTGAATTTGAATCTTTCTTCAGAGACCTTAACTAGCTGTACAACCTTGGGCTGGTTATTTAGCCTTTTTTCACTGTCAGTTTCCTTATTAATAAAATGAAGATTTAGCATTCAGTCATGGGATTGCTGTGAAAATTTTAAAAATCTTAAAACATTAAATAAATGTTAAGTATTAATGTATTTTTATTTATTAGTTCATTCACCTGAATATTGCTCCCTGTTATTGGTTTTTGGTAAGATATAGTATAATGACTCCAAATTGTTAGAGTATAGTGTCAAAGGAACACAATGTTTCTTTCTGGTTCTTCAATTACTTCCAAAAGTAATGCCAACATTAAGGAAGTTGCTTTCACTTTGTTAGACACAAGAGAAATCCCTTTATAACTATCTTCTAAATTTATATTGAAAGTTTATAGAAGCTCTTAGCCTGGTTTTATATATGATCAATGACAAATATAGCAATGCTTATTTGGAAGTTTAAAAACTTTATTCTTAAATTTGTCATTAAAATTATTTTTATGTATTTGTCTAAGAATATTAATTTCTCCAACAATAAATAATTATTACTATAATGGTCATGTTAACATTTTAACTGTGCACTGAGTTTTGCAATTTCTCTTAAAACATTGCCTAAGATCTAATAAATTAATTTTCTTAAATGATTTTATACCCCCCAAAACAATTAGTTTTTAATGAAATGATAAAAGTTTTCTCCCTGCAAAACATAATGGATTTGCACATGCCCTATAACAAAATTCTAGTGTTATTACCAATGTTATTGTTGTCAAAATTATTTTCTAGATTAATAGTAATTTTTAATATTAAGAAATTTTATATGAATATGAAGCAGTGGAAACTATGATGACTTCAGGATCAGAAATCCTGGATTCAAATCAAAACTTCATTTTGAATATATTGTGACCTTGCAAAATCATTAACCTCTCAACCTCTGTTTTCTCACATGAAAAATGTAGGGGTTAGATTAGATGACTAGTTAGAACTTTTCCAGATTCAAATATTTTATCATACAGCAATATTTTAGTAATAAGCTTTTTCACACTTTGAATTCTTATGGGATATTGTCAATCTCTAGCCCAATATCCCGTGCCATAAGCTTGTCAGGTATAGTCTTCAAGAATGCATATATGACAGTAACAGCAAGATAACATGAGCAACTATTACAGATGTAGCTTTTCTAAGCAATGCAGTTATGTAAGACAATTCCAGTAGTCTTGAGATGGAAAGTGTCATCTTGATACAAAGACAGAATTATCAAAAAATGGTATTTTCACCTTTTTTGTTTCCTTTTTCTTTCTCATCCATTGTTTTCTGTTTTGTTCTAATTTTTCTTGCATAAAATAACAAATAGAAAAATATGTTTTAAAAGATTGTACAATAGCAAAATAACTATGGACGTGTATAGATAGATTATATTTAACTTATACTCTAACATATTTAACATGTATTGGTCATCCTGCCATCTGGGGGAAGGGGTGGGGGGAAAGAGGGAAAGTTGGAACAAAAGGTTTTGCATTTGTCAATGATGAAAAATTACCCCTGCATATATTGTGTAAATAAAAAGCTGTAATAATAATAATGAAATATTTTACAAGCCCTGGAATCAGGGGGACTGAGCTTAAATGTGGTCTCAGACACTTAACACTTTCTAGCGGAGTGACCCTGGGCATGGTGAGCTTTTTCTTCTCAAAGCGCAGCCAGGTGATAAAAGTTCAGATCTTTTATTATCTCCAATATAGCCCGGTTAGTTTAGAGGTCTATCTCTCTGCTTGGTTCCAAGAGCTCCTTCCGAATGTCGCCAAATCCAAAGGTCTGGTCCTTCAGCCTCTGCCTCTGCTTTCTTCTGCCTCCAACCAGCACAGAGATGGAATGCATCTCTTGTTTCCTTCACTTGGGGCTCAGCTAGCTTTCTGGTGAGTCTTTCAGACCAGCTTGGTCTCAGTGGGGGGCATGCAGGAGCCCAGCCATCTACCACAGTGGTGTGAGATGAAGATGAATCTGGTTGTCCACTGAACTCTCGACTTGTAGCTTCTTCCTCTGAAAACTCTTACCTCAAAAAAAAAAAAAAAAAAGCATTGTACAAGTTTAATCTTTATTAAATTGTTTACTCTTTAGGGAAGGGGTGGGGGAAGTAAAAGAGTAAGAAAAATTAGGAATTCAGTCTTATAAAAATCAATATCTTTATATGCATTTGTAAAAAATAAAATACCATTGAGAAAAATAAAATAAATTAATTTAAAATAGAATGCATGTGTGAAAGTGGAGAGACTCAACTCAGATAATCATTCCATTCAACTTAAAGCAGTATGCTTCAAGGTACTATCAACTGATAGTTTTTAAAATTTCTTGTATGCTGTTCTTATCTCCCTTCCTGACAGTAATTCCACATAAAATATTTTTGTATGGAAACCAAAAAAGAGAGATTTAAAATGTTTAAAATATGAGTGAAATTAATCAATACATAGAAAATGTCTGAAAATAAATATTCACCATATCATCAATATAGAGGTCTTTGAACATAATTGATTTAATTAGGAAGACATTTATTTATAAGTATGTCCAGACTGATTGAGAAATCTTGGTAATCCCCTGTGAATCATTTATAAAATTCTGAGCCAGGTCAGAACATGGGATTTAACAATCTAACAGTTTAGCAAGAGTGTTATCTAGTGAATAATTAGGTGAAGGAAGTGGGGAAGAGCACCTTATTTTTTATTTCTCTGGAACTCTGAACAAATCATTTTGTCTTATTGCTTTGGTTTCCTCATCTATACAGATAAACTAGAAAAATAAGTGGCAAATTACTCCAGTATTTTGCCAAGAAAACTCCCAACTATGGTCACATATGACGTCAGATATGACTGAAATTACTGAAGGAAAAACAACCAAGACCTGTCTCATTAGGATAATTTTAAATTACTCGATGTAATCTCATAATTATCCTCAAGATATTGCTATCATGAAAAGAACATTAGAATGAAAAGAACGTGAAACTTTGTTTAAAAATTTGAAACCATGTTCTAATTACATGATCATAGATAAGTTACTTAACACTTCATGTATAAAATGATTTTAATATTTCTTCTACTAGATGATAGTTTGATTGGAAGAAAAGTATTTTGCAACTCAAAGTATTATTTTTAGTGGCTACTGTTTAATAAAATTGTGATAATGAAAAAAGATAAATAACACACTAGTTTGTTCCAATCTCATTTTACAACAGTTTTGTAATTGCAAGGCTAAGGAAAACATTGGCTCATTTCTGCATATTTTATTTTTTGAGAATGCCTTCCTGTAAACCTCAGACCTAGGCATTCTTTTATAGGAAATAAAAGGCATACAGAAAGACAGGTGTTTGAATGAGAATTCTTTGTACCATTGCCCCAGTGTTATTTGTTTATGAGTTCTCTTCTTTCCCTTGAAAATTCTGAGTGATGCACAAGCACCAGGGAATGGATGAGTGGTCTCCATCATGTGCACAAGAAAAAAAAAACAATAAGAAAAAACAAATAATCAATTCTGGTCTCAAGCATGGCCTGGGATTTGCCCTTTGAAAGGCCAGTGTTCTAACAGCTTGTCAGTTCACTATTCTAAAGGCCAGCAGCCATGAAGTAGACTACTAACTGCTGGTCACTCTCCTTGAAAACAAATACTATTTTGCTGTCTTTTTACAATGTAATAAGATGTGCTGGTCCCAGAAGGAAAACTTGTCTAGTTTTTGTCATGATCATCAAAATGGTATTTAAATAACCATTTGGAGAAAAATAAAATATATAAAAATAAAAAAATATAAAAGTATATATAAAATGTATAAACATATCTATGTATGCACAAATACATATATGTGTATTACCTCAACCTACAGTATAGGAGAAATAGATAGCTTGTTTTCAATAAGAAAATATCTCTAATACATTACACAGTGTACAGTTGACCACACATTATATTAGACCACTATCAACTATTTACACAATCTAGATCACAGAACTGCATGAGATCAATCATAGACTAGAAGCCTAATGAAATAAATTCTAATTCTAGATAATCTCTTTTTATAATCAATCTTAAGGTAGTCACTTCTCTAAGTGACTACCTTATAGCCTGAAAATAACTATAGTGCTTTGGATGAAAATAAGGGGACTACTAATAATTCATCCTTCTAGGATTACAATCTTGCTTCAGAGCTGAAACAAAAAGGGAATCATAGTAGTTTTCTACTTAGACTGTATAGGAAAAATGTAAAGCAATTATCTGGAATCAAAAATTCATGATATTAAGTAAACAAAGTTATTTTTTATTTGCTTGTTTTAGTCAAGTTTGTTTATGAAGACAAATTCCTTTAGAGAGAAATGATTTGTCATCCCTGCTATTTCTACCAGAAACTGTTATCAATGGCATAGTCAAACTAGTCTAGTTCAAGCAACAAAGCCTACTAAAAAAAAGGAAGAGTCAGTATGGACAAAGCCAGTTAAACCTTTGTCACCTCCTGCATTGAGGCAACAACAAAGTCATCAAGATTTAAGAGCTCATTATTAAATAAACAGTATGGGAATAACTATAGCTAATAGATTGTTACACTAAAAGGCCCCCAAAATACTAATACCAAAGTAGTAAAGTCCCCCCAACAATAATCTAGCTTGTTTCCAATCCAAACTAGTAGTCATCTTCCAGTGAACTACCACAACAACTAGTCCCATCTGCTGCCAAATTCAGTTTCTAGGAAAGTAAGCCCTCAAACCTCAGGAACCTCAGGATCAGCACCATCACCCTAAGACCACAAGTCTTTCATTCATATTTCCATCTTGTATACATTATGCAGAGGAGCAACACTATGGGAATGCAACTTGGTATCTGCCATTGTAGCTGCTACAAATTCTACACTGGGCACAAAAGAAATAGAAAATGAAGTTAAAATCACCAAAGTTCTTTATCCATTTATTTGTCAAAGTAATTTTTCTAAAGCATAGTTCAGATCAAATTAACTTCTGCTTATCCTGATCCTAAGGAAACACTTCTAGTATATCTTTATTTATGTAGAATTATATTTCATGACACAGTTTATGTAATGAAAGAACTACCTCGTGCATTCTTGAAGGAAGAAAAACTATTTTATAATCCATTCATGGAACTAGGTCATTGCAGAAGGCTTGATCACAATACATATGGTCAAATTTAATTTTTACAAACATGAAGAAACAACTAGATACTTTAAGAAATGTTATTGATGTGAACTTTAGAATAGTAAGAGGAAGACTAGTTTCTTTCTTATTTCAGATTTTCCAGGTCACCAAACCAGATTTTTCAAAAGATAAATATCACCAAAAGATCTTTCAAAAGTTTTCTAAGATTGTGTTTATCATAAGTAGATATAACTTTGGCACTTGCAAATATTATCCCACTTTAAAAGGCAATTAACATTTAAACTAGGTAAAAATGGTTTTTAATTGCTTTGCACAGTTTCCTAGGCAAATATTCTAAATTTGGGTATATCTCCCAAAACCTATTTAGGCCCCAAATATACCCCAAATATATGTACATTGGCTAGATGAGTAAAGAAGTAAAATAATGAATAAATTAATGCCTTTTTTTCAAGTTTTTGTGGGTTGTTTTGGTACTGTCTAGTTGCTATCTTTATTTTCTAAAGGTTTGTTCTTTCTGTGTGATATGTCTAAGGCTCCATTGAGGCATAGTCAATTATGTTTATCTTGATACCATATATAATTCAATAAATTGATCAAAAGCTATTGAATTATCTATTGATAATGCTATTTTAAGTATATGCCATCATTTAACTCTCTTTTACAAGAACTATCTTCACATTTGAAATTCAAAATTAGATTTTAATAATATTGCAAATGTTAATCAAATGTTATTAATATAAATATGCATCTTTATTTATATCATAGATTCTAAATTTTAAAGCTTTTTAAAAAATCATTTTGGAGTAAACATCTCACTTTGAATAAATACATGCAATCACTTCTCTACCAAAATTAAGTAAAAGTCTAAAAGTGAACATAGAATGTTAATTTTAAGGAAAAAACACTTCAAAACAACAACAAAATCTTATTTGGTTTCTCAGATAAATTATTTTACATGAAACAAGCATACTATACAAACAATATAGACACACATGTGTGTAATATGTAAACATGTGCAAATTCATATTTGTGTATATATCATATAAACAATTTTATGCACATACAATTAATACTTATAGAAACATCTAGTTAATGGTGTCATCCTCCATATAATTTTAAGCTTCTCAATTTCTTTTTTCTAAGCTTTTTTTTATTTTCAGAACACATGCATAGATAGTTTTCAACATTCACCCTTGCAAAATCTTGTGTTCCAAATTTTTTCTCCCTTCCTTTACCCCCCACCTTCCCCTAGATGGCAAGTAATCCAATTTATGTTAAACATGCAATTCTTTTATACATATTTCCACAATTATTATACTGCATAAGAAAAATCATATCAAAAAGAAAAAAATGAGAAAGAAAACAAAATGCAAGCAAACAACAACAACAAAAAGTGAAAATATTATGTTGTGATCCACATTCAGTCCCCACAATCCTCTTTCTGGGTACAAATGGCTCTTTCCATCACAAGATCATTGGAAGTGGCCTAAATCACCTTGCTGTCGAAAAGAGCCATCTCCATCAGAATTGATCATCATATAATCTTGTTGCTCTGCACAATGTTCTCTTGGTTCTACTCCACTTAGCATCAGTTCATCCTTTCTGAAATAATCCTGCTGATCATTTCTTATAAAAATAATATTTGATAATATTAATATAAATGATGTATTCAGCTGTAATGTTCTTTTCTTAAAAATATAATTTTTTCTGGTAGCAGGTTTCTTGGGGGGCTTCTGGAGGCAGCCTTGGTTTCAGTTCAGTGTAATAATCACCTCAAATGCAGCCAGCTGTTAAAGTCCAGATCTTTTATTGTCTCCTTTCAAATAGTCCAGTTAGCTTTCTTAGAGCCTATCTCTCTCCTTGGTTCCAAGAGCTCTCTCTGAGTGTCTCCAGCCACCACACAGGTCGAATATGGAATGAATCTGTCTTGCCTCCAAGAGTGGGCTCCTGAGTGTCATGGGCTTATGGGAGCTGCTTGCTTATATGCTGTACACTGAATATACTCCAATCATTACATCACTAGGAAGTCATTATTTGTTGTAGGATTAAATCAGTGTTAAATTAAATTTAATCATTGTCTCCTCAATTCCATTTAGTACCTTGTTTCAAGTTCTGGCCCATAATATCTCCTTGTAGGATCAGATCAATTCCATTGTCTTAGTACCTTGTAAGAATCATAACATTCGGCCATTCTCCAATCGATGGGCATCCACTCAGTTTCCAGTTCATTGCTACTACTAAAAAAGACTACTTCAAACATTTTTGCATATGTATCTCATTTTCCCTTTTTTTATGATCCATTTGGGATATAGTCTCAGTAGAAAAACTGCTAGCTCAAAGAGTATGCACAGTTTGATAGCTCTTTGGGCATAATTCCATCTTGCTCTCCAGAATGTTTGGATTGGTTCACAACTCTACCAACAATGTATTAGTGTCCCAGTTTTCCAACATCCCCTCCAACAATGATCATTATCTTTTCCTATCATCTTAGCCAATCTAAGAGGTGTGTAGTGGTACCTAAGAGTTGTTTTAATTTGCATTTTTCTGATTAATAGTGATTTAGAGCACTGTGTATAAGACTAGAAATGATTTTAATTTCTTCATCTGAAAAATTATCTGTAAATTTGACCATATATCAATTGGGAAAAGGCTCATATTATAATTCTGTGTCAATTTGCTATTATTTTTTAAGAAAGGAGGGCGTTATCAGAAGCTTTGGATGTAAATTTTTTTTCTCATATTGCTGCTTCTCTTCTAATCATGTCTGCATTGGTGTTGTTTATACAAAAACTTTTTTTAATATAATCAAAATTATTCATTTTTATTCCATAATGCACTCTACTTTTTCTTTGACCACAAATCCCTTTCTTCTCCACAGATCTGAGAGGTAAGTAGACTATCCTTTGTTTTTCTAATTTGCTTTTAATATCACCCTTTATGTCTAAATCATGAACCCATTTTGACCTTATCTTGGTATAGAATGTTAGATGTAGGTCAATATCTACTTTGTGCTATACTAATTTCCAATTTCCCCAGCAATTTTTGTCTAATAGTTGAGTTCTTCTCATAAAAGCTGAGGTGTTTGTGTTTATCAAACCCTAGATTACTATAATCATCGAGTATTGTGTCTTGTGAATCTAATTTATTACACTCATCACATACTTCATTTTTTAGCCAGTACCAAATGGTTTTGATGACCTCTGCTTTATAATACAGTTTTAGGTTGGTACAACTAGACCATCTTCATTTTAAGCATCTCAATTTTAACTAATATTAAGCCTCTCAAAATATATCCCATTTTCTGCTTCTTATCATTCACCAATGAATCAATATTTATTTACTAATGATCTACCGTACTCTGTTGAGACCTATGATAAGACCTGTGAATACAAATATAATTAATTAAAATAAATGAAATACATCACACTGTACTTTCATTCTAACCAAGAACAAAAGAAAAACATATTTAAGAATATTTAGAATAAATATATATAAAGAAGAAATTGCAAATAATGATATACCACATCATTTAAGAGTGAAGGCACTTAAAGGTAAGAGAACTAGTAAAGGCCTTAATTCAGATAGAGATTCATTAATGAATTTAGGAGAAAAAGAAATGTATGTGAAGTATAAGTGAGGACAGAATTCATTCTAACTCTAATGTAGATTTAGATTATGTTATTTTTGAAAAATAGTTAAAAGACTCCTTGGGAGAGAATGAAGATTGTGAGAGGGGAGTAATATAGAATGATGTCACAAAGATATAATGGGGAAGATTATTAAAAGTTTTAAAAGTCAAATGAAGGTATAAACAATTGATTCTAGAAGCAAAGATTAAACATGGAAATGACTTGGACAAATCTTTGTTTTAGGGAAATTATTTTAATAAAGAGTAAAGAATAACATAGAATGGGGAGATACTTGAAGTAGGGATGCCAATTAGCATAACATTACAATAATATGTGGTGAAAGGTGAAGAGGACTTAGATATAGGAGGTGATTGTATGATCAGTGATTAGGACTTTAAAAATAGAGGTGTTGGAGAGGTACAGCTTGACAATTAATTAGATGTGCATGGTAAGGAAGAATAAAAATATTACAAATAACAAAACAATCAGGTCCCAGGGAGTATCCTTAACAGAAAAAAAAATGTTTACAAAAAATTGCAGTTTAGAACTATGGATGTGCCAAGAAAGAAGTTTGAGATGTTTATAAGATGTTTAACAGATAGATATAGATATAGATATAAATACATAATATATATGGAAATGTCCTATGGGCAATTAGTGATTTGTTTTTGAAGCACAGAGAAAAGACAATGTCTAAATATGTAGATGTAGGAATTATTGTCAGAGATGAAAAGTAAGCCTTTGGAAGCTAATGAAATTACCCAGAATATATAGAGATAATACCAATAATATACCCTTTTTGATTACTTGCAATCATTAGACATGAATAATGAAATTGTGGGAGGGGGGCAGAAAACAAACAAAAAAGGAAAAAATTAGAAAATGTAGGAGAACCAGGAATTATAGTGAGACATCCACAGAAGATATCCAAAAAGACATGATGTTCAAGATATATAGATCATCAACACTATCAAATGTAGAAAGTTTGAGCATGATTTTTTTTAAAGTTTAAAGATTTGGTAATTATATTTGGCAATTAAGAAACCACTGGTAATTTTGGAGAGAGCAATTTTAATCAATCAAAAATATCATAAGCTAAAATGCAAAATTTAAGAATTGAATTAGAGAAGATACCTATTCAAGGCCTCCTCGTCATTACAAAAATTACTATAAAATGTAACTTTGAATCTTCTTGAGTTATTTGTTCTATATTTTTACTTTTGATTACTAATCTTCTAGAAAAAATTACTATTCAGTTAATGCCTTTACTTCTTTTCTTTTCACTGCTTATTCTCTAGCTTCTGAACCCATAAATCAACTAGAACCTTTAACCCAAAAATAAACCACTACAGGTTCATGGAAACACATCAGAAAACACCCAAAACAGAGAAGTTCTAAAGGCACATGTATCTCTATTCCCAAGAGTTTGAAGGCCTAAAGTTCATAAACCAAAAAGGCGCAGAGTTAAAAATTGCACAACATTCATATCGTTATGTCTTTTAGAGGAATGAAGTCCATAGAATGCTGAACTGAAATGCACCAGAGGATATAGAAAATCAAGGAGCAAGGAACTTTTACCATTCAGGAGTACCAAAAATCTTTCCACATTTTGAGTGCAAACACAGCAAGAGAGATGTACACCATTGAAAGGAGAACTAGACCCTGAATCCAAAATTAAGTATGGTCTGGTGAACTCCAGCAGTGACAAAAGGGAAAGATACTGATCATAGAGCAAAGTACCCAGTCAGAAACTGAGTTAGGAATATAACCAAACAGAATATACTTACCTATATGAAACAATTACAAAATTTTTTTTTTGAAGGCAAAGCCTCATCAAAAATAGTGGAAGAACAACTTAGAAATAAGAACTATATTAGCATGTGAGACCAATGAAACTAAAGATAAAAAGAAAAGATATAAGTGAAGTAAGAGTTCTTCAAGAAATAACTTGAAAGAAAACAATTAGAGGAAAAATGTTACCTAAGAATTGGAATCAACCAAATAAATCAGAGTCAATTAGACAAGAAGAAATGATAAATAAAAATGTAATTATGTGCTGCATAAAAACATCCCAATAATAAATACATAAAGGCATTCATTTTGGCAGCAAATAACCTAAAATTGAAAGTCAACAGGGAATATTAACATGGTCTTGTTATAAAGAAAATATGCAAATGTATAAAGTCTTCCATATATTAAGTTTTTTTCTACAAAATGAATATTATACAAATATTTTACATAATTACAAATGTATAGCCTTCATCAGATTGTTTACATCTCACATAGGGAAGAATAGAATTTGGAACTCAAAATATAAAAAATAGTTTCCTCTTATAAGTAGACAAATCTAACAACAAAATATACAAAAAAAAGAAACTAGGGAGGTTAATAGGATCCTAGAAAACCTAGGAAAGATAGACCACTGGAAAAAATTAAATAGAGATACAAAGGAATATATGTTTTTCTCAGCAGTACACGGCACCTACACAAAAATTGACCATGTATTAGGCTATAAAAATCACATCAAATGCAGAAAGGCAGAAATAATAAATGCTCCCTTCTCAGACCGCAATGGAATAAAAAATTATATCCAATAAAAGACCAGAGAAAGATAGACTAAAAACCAATTGGAAATTAAATAATCTAACATCAAAAAATGAGTGGGTGAAATAAAAAAATCCCAGAAATCCATGATTTCATCCAAAAGAATGACAATAATGAGACAACACACCAAATCCAATGGAATCCACTCAAAGCTGTTCTTAGAGGAAAGTTTATATTTCTAAATAGCTACATGAATAAAATAGAGAAAGAGATTAATAAATTGGGCATGCAACTAAAAAAAGCTAGAAAAAGAACAAATTAAAAACTCCCAATTAAATGCCAAATTAGAAATTCTGAAATACAAAGGAGAGATTAATAAAATTGAAACTAAGAAAATTATTGAACCAATTAATAAAACTGAGTTAATTTTATGAAAAAAAAAACAACAAAATAAATAAACTTTTGGTTAATTAGATTGGAAATAGGTAAGAAAGAAAAAAAAAAACAAATCAGCAACATTAAAAATGAAAGTGCTGAATAAAAAAGAAATTAAAGGAATAATTAGGAGCTCTCTTGCATAGTTCTATGGCACCAAATCTGACAATCTAACTGAAATGGATAAATATTTACAAAAAATATATAAATTATGCAGATTAACAGAAGAAGAAATAAATTACTTACATCATCCCATTTTAGAAAAAGAAATTGAATAAGCCATTAATGAGTTCCCTAAAAAAAATCTCCAGAGTCAAATGGATATACAAGTGAGTTTACCAAAAAAAATTTTAAAAACAATTAATTCCAATATTATATAAACTATTTGGAAAAATTGGTAAAGTTAAAGATTTGGTAATTGCCAAATTCCTTCTCTGATACAAATATGGTACATCTGAACAAGGAAGAACCAAAATAAGAAAGAAAAGTACAGCCCAATCTCCTAATGAAAATTAGTGCAAAAATTTTAAATAAAATATTGGTAAAGCTATTACAGTAATTTATCAGCAGTAAGATTGCTGATACACTACAACCACATGGGATTTATACCAGGAATGCAGAGCTGTTCAATTCCAATAGTCTTGCAATGGAGAGAATCATCTGCATCCAGAAAAAAAGGACTATGAGGACTGACTGTGAATCACAAAATAGCATTTTCATCTTTTTTGATGTTGTTTGCTTGCTTTTTTTTTTTTTTTTTACTTTCTCATGTTTTTAATTTTTGATCTGATTTTTTTTTCTGGTGTAACTTAAGTATAGAAATATGTATAAAAGAAATGCACATGTTTAACATTTAATGGATTACTAAAGTCTAATCTAAGAAATTTTAATCTAAGAAATTTTTATTCTCTCCCCTAAATTCTAGGGGAAAGAAGTAGAAGAAAAGGAGAGAGAGAAAATTTGGAACACATGGTTTTGAAAAGGTGAATGCTAAAAACTATCCTTTCATGTATTTTGAAAGTAAAAAAAGATATTTTTGCAAAACAATTATTGTCAATGAAAAATCATGGAAATAATTAATGACAATCTTATTAGAGAAAAATGAGAATAATTAAACAGCATGCAAAAAACCACTTGGGCATTCATGGCCCCCCCCAAAAAAAGAGTAGAAGAGAATATAAAATTTCTAAATTAATGCCAGCATATAAAAACTTGACAATCAAAATCTGTAGCTATTATATTAAGAAAGTATATTGAGGTTTTTTGTTTTTTTTTTTTGTTTTTTGTAAGAGGGGGAAAAACAAATCTAAAATATGAAATCATAAATGAAACAATCAATAATAAGTAAATTTTAAATATTTTCAAAATCACTAAAAATATTTGCCCAGTTAAATGTCAATTAAACTTAATTTAGAATAAAAATAGTGAATTTAAATAATCTAATGTCAGAAAAAAGATGAACAACCCATAAATGAATTTGCTGCAAAGGAGAAGCAGAACCAAGTGCATTTACAATTGAATTTCAAGAAACAGTCCAAGAAAAAGTAACAAAACCTATACAAAATGTTTGTAAAAATAAGGAAATATCCTATAAAATTAATTTTCTGGCTTAATTATGGTCTTGATACATAACCCAAAGAGGAACAAATAAGGGAAAGAGAAACTATAAATCTCTAATAATGACAAAAAAATCTATATATTAGCAAAAGATATTATGACAATATATTGAAAAAATGATGCACTGTTATGAGATAAAAATTACTCAAGAAATGCATGATTGTTTGGATAGTAGAAAAATATAATAAAAATAAATCAAAAAGTCAAACGCATGGTTTGGAGGCTACATTTGACCTACAACACTACAATACTCCTACAATACCAACAGATGGCCCAAACATGATTAAAATGTAATTGAGAAATATTTTTGTAAATAAATACAAGTACAATAAGATATAACATTGCATTTTAAAACTAAATCAATATCTGGCTTTCTGGGGTCCTTATACATGGATTCATAGCCCACATTTCTATTTCATCAATTTTACAGATAAAGGAATGAACCTATAAAGATTAAATGAATAGCCTGTGGTCACAGTCTTAGTGAGCAAGCAAAGCCAAATTTGAATTTCAAGTGCTCCAAGTCTTAAAATATTTCCCATTATGCTAGTGAAGTATTAAGAGAATCAGAGAAAGATCTTTACCTTATTTTGGTTGATTTTCTAAGAAAGGTTTCTAGGACAACAATAAGATCTGAAGAAATTATGATCTGTGTCATTAATTCATAATTTTGTTGAAATTTTAGATCAATGTCAGAGAAATGTAAATTAGTACAACACTGAGCTCTCAGATTGGCTAAGATGACAGGAAAAGATAATGACAAATGTTGGAGGGAATGTGGGAAGACTGGGAAAACTAATACATTGTTGATAGAACTGTGAATGGATCCAGCCATTCTGGAGAGCAATTTGGAACTATGCTAAAAAAGTTATCAAACTGTACATATCCTTTGATCCAGCAGTGTTGCTACTGGGCTTATATCCCAAAGAGATCTTAAAGAAGAGAAAGGGACTCCTATGTGCAAAAATGTTTGCAGTAGCCCTTGTTGTAGTGGCAAGAAACTGGAAATTGAGTGGATGCCCATTAGCTGAAGAATGGCTGAATAAGTTATGGTATATGAATGCTATGGAATATTATTGTTCTGTAAGAAATGACCAGCAGGATGATTTCAGAGAGGCTTGGAGAGACTTTCATGAACTGATTCTAAGTGAAATGATCAGAACCAGCAATTCATTATACATGGAAACAGCAAGATTATATGATGATCAAGTCTGATAGACATGGCTATTTTCAACAATGGGATGCTTCAAACCATTTCCAATTGTTTAGTGATGAAGAGAGCCATCTACACTAATAGAAAGGTCTGTGGGAACTGAGTGTGGTTCACAACATAGCATTTTCGCTCTTCTTGTTTGCTTGCATTTTATTTTGTTTCTCTTTTTTTCTTGTGCACCATGATAACTGTCTAAATATGTATACATATATTGGATTAAACATATATTTCTATCATGTGTAACATATATTGGACAACTTGCCATCTGGGGAGGGCTTGGTGTAAGGGGGGAAAACTGGAACACAGGGTTTTGCAAGGGCTAATGCTGAAGAATTGTCCATGCATTTGTTTTGTAAAATAAAAAGCTTTAATAAAAAAAAAAAGAAATTTTAAATCAATGCTAGAGTGTACAGTACATTACATATCTGTCTGCATTAGATAATCATCTTGAAACAATTTGTTGTTGAACATTAAGTTGTTTGACTATGAACTACAAAAATCATTTTAAACAATGATTTAATATCACAATCTCAAAATTTTACTCCTTATTTGAAGTGTTTACCTACGAAAGTGAGATGTGCTTCATAAACAATTATAAAGATAATTATATAAGATTAGAGAACATTTTTGAACATTCCATATGATTTTGTTTTGACTCCGAATCATAGAGTTGGAAGGAGAGACCCAAATACCATCTACTCCAGTTTTCTAAACAGCATTAACTTCAAAAGCATCCTTGACAAATGGTAATCCATCCTTTACTTTAATATTTCTAGCAAGGAAAATACTACCTCTGTGAGTAGTTTTTTTCATTAAATTCTGAAAGTTATAATTATTTGGAGTTTCCCCCCTTATGTCAAGTTTAAATCTACTTTAAATCTTCTAATTCTTAGTTCTGTCCTATGGGACAAACCAGAAAAAAAGGCAATGCTTCTTTGGTATTTCATATAAAATGAAGAGAGTTATTATATCTCTCTTCTCAAATTAGTCCATTCAAACCTTCAATTGCCCAAGCTAACTAGCCTCTAAGCCTTGTTCCTTCAAATGACACTTAGATTGTATTATAATTGTTATCTCTACTTAGTTTATGGACCAATTATCATCCAGTTTTTTTTTTCATTTTTCCTACCAAAATATAATTTCAAGAACTAAATAAAACAATCAAAATGTATTCTGGCAAGTGCAAGGGATAATGTTGTAAAAAATTACGCTGGCATGGATTCTGTCAATACAAAGTTATTATTAAATAAAATAAAATTTAAAAAAATGTATTCTGATCACAGTAGCATCATTACTCACTCATTATTTAGACTAAAGATCTTGTGATAAACAATAGCTTTTTGTTTTTTTAAGAAAGAATTTTGCTTTCTTAATTTACTATTCCTGAATTTGTTTCTATGTTTAACTTTCCTTCTGTAATAAAACCTTCTTTTGATATATCTTCATTACATTAAGAAAATTTTGGTTTCTTGAAGCAAGTTGGATAAATGGCATTCATGGAACTACAATGGTCTAGTGTGTTTGTCATTGGAGAATCATCTTAATTATAAGTAAATGAGTTCACCTTTGAAGGTTGTATACATAGCTGAATTTTCTTCAGTACCAACAATTCTCCATACTATTAACTAAGTATGAAATTGTGAGCCTAGCACGTAGAGGTGTCCCTTATGATGAAAATCTGACTCTTTGCAGTATTATTCATCCTAATTTTTTATATTGTTGGCCAATAATGAATTATTTTCTTTTCAGTCAGTATCATATTAAATTTTCTTTTCAGGATATCATTAAATGATTTTTCTTGATACGATTTTCTGATTAAAGTGAAACTGATTAAAAATACATTAAAAGTAAACTTTACTTGATTATTT
This sequence comes from Antechinus flavipes, assembly GCF_016432865.1. Classification (NCBI taxonomy): domain Eukaryota; kingdom Metazoa; phylum Chordata; class Mammalia; order Dasyuromorphia; family Dasyuridae; genus Antechinus; species Antechinus flavipes. Next base: position 74,560,374 of record NC_067399.1, read on the forward strand.
TATATTGTAATATTTTTGCTATAGAAAGGAATATATTGCTTTAAATTATTCAATCTCTGCATTCATTATTTTATGCAACATCTAGGCCAATTAAATTGAAGAAACATTGATGTCAGTAATTGGTTACAACCATAGAAGTTATTTTTGGTCAAAATAAGATTTTATCCCATTGAAATCAATGTTGATGGTTGTGTGGCTAAGTATGAACTTAAGAATTAAATAGCAGGATTTCAAGTGGAGGCATTGTTCAGAGATTGTGGGAAATGGAATAATGTTCCTTTTGTGAATTTTGTCATCTTTTTGGGCTCAAGAAAAGAAAATACCTTTAATCTTTTTAGAATATTATTTAAATCATTTTAATTTCTATTTATCTCTTTTCCAATTTAAAAAAAAAAAACTTGAACATTTCCATTCTCTTTGAATCTATTTTCTCTAGAATTTGATCAATAATTTAAAAGGGTACACATTGGGAAAAATCTTGCCAGGTTAGAATTAATTTCTCCTTTGTCCGTCACTGGGATTTAGAGAAATACTTGATTTACAATGATATATTTTTTATATAATTTATGGTAATAAACATGGAATGTGTTGATTTGACCAAGTGGAATTTGTAACTAGAAAGTGGACAAATACATTGTAATTATGACAAATCAGCACAAATACATATTTCAAGCCTTTATTCTTTTGTATTTATATTGTCACTTTTTCATGATTCTCAATATTCCTGTGTTTATTATTTATCATCAATGAACAAGTGTGACTTTACAGCTAAATAATTCTGTAAAATTTAGGTTTGATGTGAAAAAAATAATTTCATCAAAAGGAATGTTCCTCTGACACTGAAGGTATTTAGGGAAAACAGTGTGATCACTGCAAAAATGTTAATAAGTGGGATTCTCAGCTACAGGCTTGGATTCAATGACCTATAAGATTGTTTCCAACTCTGACATTTTATGATTCTACTATAATTCTGTGAATCCTTCAGGGTCTCTGTCTTTCTCCCTTTCCATAGACTTGTATGCTCATTCAAGTAAAGGGGCAGTAACAAAGGAAATAAGATATTGCTTTAAAAAGGCAAAAAGGGAAGAAATGATGTAATTATGATCTAAGTAACACAATGGTACGCCAATAAGACATAAATTCAAATCCCATTTAAGACACCAGAAGAGGCTATGATGATGATGGACGTCAGTAAAAGGACTGATGCCATTTCATAGAATGATGAGGTTTCTGTGGTCATTATGAAGTCCATAGGAATGCAGTAAAGTGGAATAGGAAAAATAGCATGTTTCACAAAATGGAGGGGGGAATTATATATACATATTAAATATATATGTATTATATATATTTATAAATAAAATATGTCAAGATATCTCCTTGAGCCAAACTATTCCCAAATACATGATTTTAAATATCCTGTGATAAAGCACAAAATAAATCATGGACATAGTTTTGCTCAATCATATAGCTTAAAAGTATCTTCTTAGAAATGGGAAACAGCTTAAAATTGCAGGAAGGATGGGGCCTAGAATGAGTACTTCATATTGCTTTGATTTTCATAAAAATGATGGTTTTAAAATAGAAGCAGTTAAGCCAAGTTGATTTCTACTATAGTCATAAGGGGATCATGAGGATAATAATAACTATAAAGCTCTCTAATTTAAGAATAATATTTAGATTCCCCCAATAATAATTCACGTCTATGAGGATTAGTGAGATATTTCCCTACAAAGATACTTCTGCAACTATATATGATAGGTTGTAAAAATGTTATTATCCTTATTATAAAGATAAGAAAAGACAGGCTCAGAGAAGTAAAAATGATTTACCCAGAATGACACCAGTGTGTGAACTAAATTTTGAACTTAGATCTCCTGACATCAAGACTTAAAGCTTTTTTTGCCATATGATGCTAAATTCCACTATTCTTATCAAGTTTTCCTTAGAGTTTCTTTTTTTCCCTTTTATTGAAATGTCTAATGTGACTTCAATCCTTTGGTGTGTTAATATGGAGCATATGAAGTTCACTTGGTAAATCCAGGAAAAGGAGAGACCAAAATAATGCACATTTATGGGCAGAAGACATAACTCTACATTATCTGGCAAGCTTTTATTACTTCTTACACAATAGTGTTTGCCCAGGAAAGAAGTACTATTTATATTTCAACCATTATAATGACTATCCCTGGATGGTATTATAGACTGTTTGTAGTCAAGTCTTATTAAGTATAAGCAAGCATCACATCTCCTGGACAGACTTGTTGAAAGTACATAGTACTCACTTGCATAGTCCCTCTTGAATGATAGCCATACAATATAGAGACATTGTTTGCTGTTTTCATTCTTTCTCAATCTGTCTCTAATCTACATTCTCAGATTTATTTACAATAGTCATTCATCAATTTAGATATAATTTATATCTAATTTAGAAATAATTTAGAAAAATTGGATTTTTTCTTTCTAATCATAGCATTCAATCTCCAACATTTATGCTTTTATATATTTTGTTCCCTTGCCTGATATACCCTATCCACTAACCTTCATCTATAGACTGAAGATTCTTTTAAGACTTCCTATAGCAATGCTTTCCTAATATTTCTAATTTTTAGTTTTGTCTCCCTCTTCAAACTATTTTTCATTCAGTTATCTCTGCAAAGTATGTAGGTTCCTACCACAGTGTCCCCTAAAACTTAAAGTTTAAAAATGCTTTGTGGAAAAAAGTTATCAAACTGTGCACACCCTTTGATCCAGCAGTGCTACTACTGGGCTTATATCCCAAAGAAATCTTAAAGAAGGGAAAGGGACCTGTATGTGCACGAATGTTTGTGGCAGCCCTATTTGTGGTGGCTAGAAACTAGAAAATGAATGGATGCCCATCAATTGGAGAATGGCTGAACAAGTTGTGGTATATGAATATTATGGAATATTATTGTTCTATAAGAAATAATCAGCAGGATGAATACAGAGAGACTTGGAGAGCCTTACATGAACTGATGTTAAGTGAAATGAGCAGAACCAGGAGATCATTATATACTTCAACGATACTGTATGAAGATGTATTCTGATGAAAGTGAATATCTTTGACAAAGAGAAGCTCTAACTCAGTTCCAATTGATCAATGATGGACAGAAGCAGCTACACCCAGAGAAGGAACAAAAACTGGGAAATGAGTGAAAACTGTTTGCATTTTTATTTTTCTTCCCAGGTTATTTTTACCTTCTGAATCCAATTTTCCCTGTGCAACAAGAGAACTGTTCAGTTCTGCACACATATATTGTATCTAGGATATACTGTAATATATTTAACATGTATAAGACTGCTTGCCATCTAGGGGAGGGGGTAGAGGGAGGGAAGGGAAAAGTTAGAACAGAAGTGAGTGCAAGTCATAATGTTGTAAAAAATCACCTAGGCATATGTTCTGTCAATAAAAAGTTATTTAAAAAAAAATAAAATAAATTAAGTAAAAAAATGCTTGGTGAATGAGATTCGATGGTCTCTGTAATGTATATTTCAAATATTATTCTCACATTAAATAAGATTGGCATAATACAAATACTCATAGATATAGTGCCAATATTTTGAAGAAAAGCTCAAAATGTAGGTATAAAGAGGTTATAAAGAATCCAAAAATTCTGAGCACAAATTGGAGTAATCCCTTAGTACAAATTTTTTGTTACTGAGTTTTTTTGTAGGCATTCCTTTGTGGGGAAATATTTGCTTGCTTGCTTGCTTTTTATAAATATTTGCTTGCAAGGGGTGGAGCAAAGGTTGCAGAGAGTAGATAGGTCTATATGTGTGCTCTTCCTGGTGTCCCTCAGATTAACATCAGATCAAGCTTCTAAAATGGTTTTGCAGTTACAGAAGCCAAGAAGTCACAGAAGAACTTCAAATATTTGGAGTGTAAAAAATTTCCAGGAGAAAATATTTTGGAAGAACCCCCCAAAAAATATGTTTCAACCAGAAGGAGGTAACCAAGCACAGACACAGAGCAGGGATCTGGAGCAATGTGGTGTCCATGGTCTGGGGAATCTACTGGGAGATTCTTAGCCAAAATACAATAGTGTTGGCTATGCTGCCCTGGTTACAAGCCAGTAGATCAGCAGATTCATTGTGATATATCCAGTGCAAATACAAAAAAGCAAATAGTGAGCCTCTGAACTCCAGAATAATGCAGGAATAATGCATGCCATCCAGCACGGGAAGGAAATTAGCAGCGCTAGACCAGGGTAGTGTAAAGCTGCTGTTACTTATAGAGGAAGATTGGGACAATCTCCTCTTTGTCTCAAAAGTGGACCTCATCCTTTAAAAAAATGAGCAAAAAAGCTAAAACAAAAACAAAAACAAAAACAAACAAACAAACAAACAAAAAAACAAATAAAAACTCTGACCTTAGATAGCTTTTATGGAGAAAGGGATCAGATCTCAAATCCTGAGGATCCTAAAGGCAAATCATCTCCAGATAAAGCCCTAAAGGGTAATCTGAATTAGCCCCCATCTTACAAGGCTCTCTTGGAAGAATTCAAAGATATCTTAAAGAAGAGTTAGAAAAAAATGGGGAAAGGAAATGAGAACTTTGCAAGAGAGTTTGGAAAAGGAAACAGAAATTATCTGAAGACAACTCCTTAAAAATAGATTTAGTGATATGGAAAAAAAAACATATAACTCCTTACAAAATAAAATTGATGAAATTGAAACAGCAAATAACTCTTTACAAATAGATTTGAAAACGAAATCAATTCATTAAAAAACAGAATTTGTGAAATGGAAAAAAATCCAAAGAACAAAACACCTTATTTAAAAGTTCAGTTGCCTAAATGCAAAAGGAAATAAAAAGGGTAACTGAAGAAAATAATTCACTAAAAATTAGAAATGAACAAATGGAAGTGAATGACATAATGAGACTTTAAGAATTAGTAAAAACAAAAACAAAAAAAAGAAAATAATACAAAATACCTTAGTGGAAAAACAATTGATTGGGAAACAAATCTGGAGAGACAATCTAAGAATGTTTGGATTTCCTGAAAATCATGATTTAAAAAAGAGCCTAGACAATATCTTGCAAGAAATCATCAAGCAAAACTGCTGATGTCCAAAAACCAGAGGGTAAAATAGCTATTGAAAGAATTCACTGATCACCTCCTGAAAGAAGCCTCAAAATGAAAACTCCAAGGAACATTGTAGCTAAATTTTGGAATTATCAGATCAGGGAGAAAATATTGCAAACAGCCAGAAGGAAACAATTTATGCTATTACTGTAGACATCATGGACAGTAGGCACATAGACCTCCTGACCTTTCATTTTAATTAAACTACTTCTAAATCAGGAAAATATATCTTAAGGAAAGATCAGAAGGTCTGTGTGTCTAGTGTCCATGGTACCTACAGTAATAGCAGAAATTGCTCCCACTAAAGTAATTGTTTGATACTATGGTGGAAACTAGAGCAAACAATTTCAACTTTAGAGTGAACTATAAAGCCATGGTCATTAGGAGAACACTATACAGCAACAAGATTATGTGATGATCAACTGGGGATAGACTTGATTCTTTTCAATGATGCTGTGATTCAAAGCAATTCCAATGGATTTTGAATGGAAAATACTACCTCCAAAGAGAGAAAGAACTTTTAAGGGTGAATATGGATAAAAGAATAGTATTTTCATTTTTTTGTTCTTTGTTTTCCTTCTCATGTTTTTTCCCCTTTTTGTTCTGATTTTTCTTCCAAAATATAACAAATATGGTAATATGTTTTAAAAAGGATTGCACATATTTAATCTGTATCAGATTACTTGCAGTCTTGGGAAGGGGGCAGATAAGAGAGTGAGCAAGAAAAATCTGGAGCACAAAGTCTTACAAAAGCAATTGTTGAAATCTATCTTTATAAGTATTTTGGTAAAATAAAATACTATTTAGGAAAAATAGGGGAGAAAGCCAAACTCATTCATAACAGGACTTCTTAAACGTTTTTGGACTTACCCCTCTAACCATGGTATATAGACATGTTATATGGATATACTAATCAAACATTTGCTAATAATGAATAATAATTTTGCAAACTCCACATTCAGTTATATATTCTGAGGAGAAACTGCCAGTAACAATCTAAGTTAAGTTACTGAATTATGTCCTATCAATATGTGCTTTTGAGGTGTCTGTTTTGTTTTGATTTAATTTTTACATTTAGCTTTTTCCAGGTATATAACAATAAGTTCCCTGTTCCATTCATATGTCTTCCTTACCATACATTTCTTGGGGAAACCCATAGATTTGTGAACCATAATCTAAGTTAATATAAGTTAAATAATTCCCCTGATTGACAGAGTAATGGACTATATGAGACAATAAATGAAGGAAAAGGGAGTTCCAAATAGAAGTCCTGGCTTCCCAAAACTAAGCCCAGTCTAAACCATGTGGCTAAATACAGAACAGGAAAGAACAATTTACCTATCCTTTAGGGTTTAGCTGAGTGGATTTTTAAGGCTAAATGAGAATCATTGATCTAGACTTATTCATTACATTCATAAATTCTTTCCTCAAATAAAGAAATTAAAAACTATCTTTAATGACATGTAAATGTTAGCAAAGTAGAGAATTTATTGAAAGCATGTTTTGAACCCAATACTTCCCAATCAAATTTTAACACTCAATTTACCTTTCTCATTATTTCATTCTATTTATTTCTATTCTGAGGTAATGAGCTTGAAGGTCATTTCCCACACTGCCATCTTGCCTCATGATTCATTTGGAAGGGGTAATATAAGTTTATAGGAATTATGTGATACAATTTATTCTTATTAATGAACAATAGGCTTCTCAAGTTGTCTTTAATTAGTATCTATTTTTTAAAAATCTAAAAACAAAGAATGTAGAAGCTTCTTCTATTTGTTGGTTTAAAGACCTTTTCTATAAATGTAGTTTCCTGACTTTGCTGCTCCCATTTCTTCCAAGTTCCTTATTGTCCTTAATTATCACACTCATTTACATTCCTCAGAGATGAAAATATAATATTCTGCATAATAATGCAAAAGAAAGTTTACTTAACTAAATGCTATAAATTTGGAAGATGTTGTTCAATTCAATGAGATTCTAGTCCACATTACTTTTGCCTCCTTACAGTGTAGCAGGAAAATGTGGCTTGTGTATTTCCTGAACATGTACTTTTCCCATCAATATTGCTTACTTCACTAAATATTTCTTTCAAAATTAATACTTAAATTAGTGCTACCTCTCTTTAGCTGCTTCAATGAAGTGTCCCTTATTTCATTACACCCACATGTTGTCTTCTGACTGGACCTGATTTCTTGTGTGTTTTCAACTGAAGCCAGTAATTATAAATCATCTAATGAGTCCCTTGCCCTGTTCTAGATTCTATGTGGGCTGCATAAAGAGAAAACTCCATTATTGACCTGTGAAATTATAAGCTAGTAGGAGAAAAACTTTGACAGCTCCCCTTAAACAATTAAATACTTTTGTGTATTCAGAAGTATTATTGTTAAAGGAAGTCAGAGAACGTAGATTAGTGTGTGCATAAATATTCTTGAAAAATTTCATGGAAGAGCTGAGCCTTGAGAATATAAATAACATTTGAATTGGGGAGAAGGCAAAAAAGACTCTTTGAAGTTTGGACTAAAATATGAAAAAAGGGATTTAAGTTGTATTTGAGGAAAGATGAAAAAGAAACCAGTTTGGAAAAGGTATGCTTTGTAAAAAAAAAAAAAAAAAAAAAAAGTTTAAAAAGTTTAAATTAACACAGTGAATTAATTTATCTCCACACAAATTTGGCTAAGGCATTATTGTATACCATTTCTCTTCATGTCTACATCAAATTATCTTTAATCAATATTTTTATATCCATCCCTCCTCTTGGAAGACTTGGACTCTACCTTTATGATTATAGACTCCCAGGAGATGGAACCAAGATGATGGAGAGTAGACAGATGTTTGTCTGAACTCTTCCTGGCCTCCCTTGGATCAACAGCAAATTTAGTCCCTGAACTTGTTTTGGAGTGACAGAACCCACAAATATTTGGAGTGTAACAAAATCCCAGAAGAAGATATTTTGGAAGAACTTCAGAAAAAGTATGTTTCAGTCTCAGATGGGGAGACAGGTGAATGCAGATGTAGTGTAGGAACCCCAGATGATATGGCATGCAGAATGGTACAAAAGGCTCATAGCCAAAATATAGCAGCATTGGCTACTCTGTATAAAGAGAAGACTCCATTATTGACCCATGAATTCATAAGTTATCTGTCCTGGTTTCAGAAGCCAATGGATTAGCAACTACAAAAGGGAAATGGTGACCCCAAAATAACATGGGACTTGACCATGCACACCTAGCACGGGAAACAAGTCAGCACACTGGCCACAGGGCAGTGCGAAGCCACTGTGGTCTGTAGAGGAAATTTAGGAAAATCTCTTATTTGCCCTAAGAGCAGATTTCAATCTTTTAAAATGAACAAAAAAGCAGAAAACACTCTGACCATAGATAACTTGTATGGAGCTAAAAACCTCAAACCCTGAAGACACTAAAGGGAAATCAGCTCCAGATGGAGCCCCAAAGGCTGATAAGAGTTGGTCCCCACCTCATAAGGCTTTCTTGGAAGAATTCAAAAGGATCTTAAAAGATAATTAGAAGAAAAATGGGAAAAAGGAATGAGAATATTGAAAGAGAGTTTGGAAAAGGAAAAAAGAACCAATTCTGAAGAAAATGCCTTAAAAATAAATTTAGTGAAATGTAAAAATTCTATAACAACTTACAATATAGATTTCATGAAATGTAAAAATCCTATAACTCCTTAAAAATAGATTTGAACAAGAAACCAACTTGTTGAAAAACAGAATTTGTGAAATGGAAAAAAATTCCAATATGCAGAATAACTGCCACATGGTTTCACAATTGCCCAAATGCAAAAGAAGATAAAAATGATAACAGAAGAAAATAATTCATTAAAAATCAGAATTGAACAAATGGAAGTGAATAACTCAATGAGACTTCAAGAATCAGTAAAACAAAAAAAATTAAATAAAAGAAAATGTTCATGGGAATTGCTTCATGGGAAAAAAACATCTGAACTGGAAAACAATTCAAGAAGAGACAATCTAAGAATTACTGGACTATCTGAAAACCAGATAAAAAAGAGTCTATACATCATCTTTCAGGAAATCATAAAGGAAAACTTCCCTAATGTCTTAAAATCAGAGAGTAAAATAACCACAGAAAGAATTCACCAATCACTTCCTGAAGGAGACCCAAAAATGAAAATCCCAAGGAACTTGTAGCTAAATTTCAGAATGATCAAAAAAGGAGAAAATATTACAAGCATCCAGAAAGAAACAACTCAAATATGAAGGAACCAAAATCAGGATTATACCAGACCTATCAGCTTCTATTTTAAAGCTTTGAAGGGCCTGGTATCTAATATTCCAAAAGGCAAAAGAACTTAGATTGCATCCAAGAATCAAGGACCCATCAAAGCTGAGCATTATCTTTTAGGGGAAAAGATGGACATTCAATGAATCAGGTGAATTTGATTTATTTCTGATAAAAAGACCAGAGCTGAACAGAAAACCTGATCTTCAAATACAGAACTCAAGAGAAACATCACAAAGTAAAAAGGAAAGAAAAAAATAACTGTTTCTTTTAAAAGTTTACATCTAAATATGAGATGTTTAACTCTCAACAACTGTATCTCAAGAACTGTTATAGGTATACTTAAAGTGTGCAGGTTTAATTTGATTTTATTATGATGATATAAAAAAGAAACTAGAGGTTCGAAAAGGGATTGTACTATAAGAAGAGGAAAACAAGAGATCAAATGGGCTAAATTACATCCCATTAAGAGGGAAAAAAGACCTATTAAAATTGTGGGAATGAAGAGGGGGAATGAGCATGTGTGAATCTTACTCTCATTAGATTTGGCTCAAGAAGAGAATATCGACATATTTTGTTTCACAAAGAAACTTGTTTCATCCTACAAGGAAGTAGTAAGGGAAAGGAAAAAAAGAAAGGAGGAGGCAAATAGAAACAAGAACAGAAGTAGAATGGCATAAGAAAGGCAGAGGAGCTATAAAAGAGGAGGGTTGTTTAAGGTAGTTGGTGGTCAGAAGCCAAATACTGGGGAGAATGAAAAGGGGGAAAGAAAAGTGGAAAGTATAACTTGGGAAACATAAGATGCCAGGTAATGTAAAATTAGTGATTTTAGCTGTGAATATGAATTGGATTAACTTTTCTAGAAAACAGAAGCAGATAGAAGACTGGATTAAAAAACAGAATCTTACAATATGTTGTTTACAAGAAACACATTTAAAACAAAGTGATACATGCAAAGTAAAAGTACAAGACTAGAGCAGAATCAATTAAGCTTCAGCTGAAGTAAAAAAGTAGAGGTAGCAATCTCAATTTCAGATCAAGCAAAAGTAAAAATAGATCTAATTAAAAGAGATAAGGAAAGAAACTATATCTTGCTAAAGGGTACCATAGATAATGAAGTAAATTCAATAATAAACATACATGCATAAAGTGGTGTAGCATCTAGATTTCTAGAGAAGTTAATAGGATTTTAAGAAGAACTAAACAATAAATTTGGGAGAGATCTAGCAGGAGAGCTCAATCTTTCTCTTTTAAAACTGGAAAAATCGAACCACAAAATAAATTAGAAAGAAGCTAAGGTGATATATTGAAGTTTAGAAAAGTTAGGTGTGATAGACCTTTGGAGAAACCTGAACGAATACAGAAGGGAATATACTTTTTTTCCCCTCCGTGGTAAATGGAACCTACACAAAAATTCATCATGTATTAGGAAATAAAAACCTGAAAATCAAATGCAGAAAGGCAGAAATAGTAAATGTAATTTTTCAGATAATGATGCAAAAAAAAAAAATACATGCAATAAAAGGCCAGGGAAAATAGACCAAATATTAATTAGAAACTAAATAATCTCATCCTGAAGAATGGGTGGATGAAACAACAAATCATAGACACAATTGATCATTTCATCCAAAAAAATGACAATAATGAAACAACATACCAAACTTTATGGGATGCAGCCAAAGCAGTTATTAAGAGGAAGGTTGATATTTCTAGATCCTTATTTAAATAAAATAGAGAAAAAGAAGATCAATCAATTGAGCACGCAACTAAAAGAAGCTAGAAAAAGAACAAATTAACCCCTCCCAATTAAATACCAAATTTGAAATTCTGAAAATAAAAGAGGATATTAATAAAATTCAAAGTAAGAAAGCTATTGAATTAATAAACAAAACTAAGACGTGGTTTTATGAAAAATCCAACAAAATAGATAAAACTTTAATTTGTTTAAAAAGAAAAAAAGAAAATCAAATTAATATGAAAAATGAAAAGAAAGAACTTTCCTCCAATGAAGAGAAAATTATTCAGAGCTACTTTGCCCAAATATAAGTCAATAAATCTGGTAATCTAAGTGAAATGGATGAAAACTTACAAGAGATTACATCAAGTTGTCTCCCAAAGAATATACCACGAGCAAGTAGGATTTATGCCAGAAATGTAATAGTTCAATATTAGGAAACAATTAGCATAATTGACCATATCAAAAACCAAAGTAATACAAACCATAGAACTATATCAATAAATGTAGAAAAAGCATTTGACAAAATCTAGCACCCATTACTATTAAAAACACTAAGCACTATAGGAATAAATGGAGTTTTCCTTTAAATGATCAATAGCATCTATTTAAAACTATCCACAAGCATCATATGTAATAGGGGTAAACTCGAACCATTCCCAATAAGATCTGGGGTGAAACAAGTTTTACCACTATCATTCAATAATGTATTACAAATGTTAGCTTTGCTTTGACAATAAGAGAAGAAAAAGAAATTAAGTGAATTTGAGTAGATAAGAAGGAATGCAAATTATCAATCCTTGCAGATGGTATGATGGTATACTTACAGAATCCTAGAGAATCAACTTAAAAAACTACTAGAAACAATTCATAACTTTAGCAAAATTGCAAGATACAAAATAAATCCACAGAAAATATCAACATTTTTATATATTACCAACAGAATTCAACAGCAAGAGATACAAAGAGAAATACTATTTAAAACATCTGCATATAATATAAAATATTTGGAAATTTACTGCCAAGGCAAAGTCAGGAAGCATGTGAACAAAATTACCAGATCTGTTCAATTGGAAAAATATCAAGTTCTCATGGGTAGGCCAAGCTAAGATAATGAAAATGACAATACTACTTAAATGAATTTACTTATTCAGTGCCATAGCAATCAAACTCCCGAGAAATGTATTTTACAAAGCTAGAAAAAATAATGACAAAGTTCATCTGGAAAAGGAAAATGTTAAGAATTTTAAGGGATTTAATGAAAAAAAATTACAAATGAAGATGACCCAGCTGAAACAGACCTAAAACAATATTATAAAGCAGCAATCATCAAAACCATTTGATAGCACTTCCGGTTAAGATGGCGGAGAGGAGGCACACAGCTGTGTAAGCTCCATGCTTTCTCTCACTATCCATTTCATTACAAGCCTCTGAATTAATGCTTGACTGAAAAAAAAACCCACAAAGAGTTACCAAGAGAAGCCATCCTTGAGATTCGCCAAGAAAGGTCTGTCTTTACTGGAGGGCTGGGACGGTTTTAGATCGGGCGGAGGCGGCAGGCAACGGCGGTGAGAGCACGGGAGCAGACTGGAGAGGGGGTGGGGAGTGATTGCAGCCGTCTCTGCGGGGAGAGCTTCGCTACAGGATAAGATACTTTGCCCCCGGCAGCAAGTCAGCAGCCCAGCAGAGAAGCTAAAAACACTGGGGCTGAAGAATACAACCCCAAACAGCTGGAGTCTCTCAGGACCTGGCCGCCCCCCCCCCTCCCCCCCAGTGGCTCAGCACGCTCTGGGATCTCAGAGCGCAGGCGCACACAGTCCTGCTAGTGCCTCACTGTTGCCCCCCGCAGTCTGTAGAGGAAGCTCGGTAACATACCCAGCCCCTCCCCCAAAGAAAGACTCCAGTTTTTTCTATTTTTCTTTGCTAGTTTGTCTTTGATTATTAGACAGAATGAGCAAGAAGCTGAAGAGGACTTTAACCCTTGACAGCTTCTATACAGATAGAGAGCAGACTCTAAATCCTGAGGAGACTAAAAACAGACAGTCCCCAGGTGAATCCCCAAAGGAAGAGATCATCTGTTCCTCAGCACAGATGAACCTCATAGAAGTGATTAAAAAGGCTCTCACAAGGGAGCTAGAAGAAAAATGGGAAAAGCAGAGTGAGGCTTGGCAAAAGGAGAAGGAAGCTTGGGAAAAGGAGAGGGAGGCTTGGCAAAAGAGCCTGGAGAAAGTTAGAGAGAGAGTGGATAAAGAAGTAAAATCCTTGAAAAATAGGATTGGTGAACTGGAAAACAAAATTGGCGAAATGGAAAAAAAAATTCCACAGAACAAAAGAACTCAATTGGACAATTAGAGAAAGATTTTTAAAAAGTGAGTGAAGAAAATACTTCACTGAAAATCAGAATTGAACAATTGGAATTGAATGACTCGAGGAGACAAGAAGAATCAGTCAAGCAAATCCAAAAAAATCAAACAATGGAAAAGAATGTGAAATACCTTCTGGGGAAGACAACAGACCTGGAAAACAGATCCAGGAGAGACAACCTGAGAATCATTGGACTTCCAGAAAAGCATGATGAAAAAAAGAGCCTGGACACTATTTTCCAGGAAATTATCAAAGAGAACTGCCCAGAAGTCATAGGAACAGAGGAAAAAATAAACATTGAAAGGATTCATCAATCACCCACTGAAAGGGATCCTAAAATCAAAACACCAAGAAATATAGTGGCCAAATGCCAGAACCCTCAGATGAAGGAAAAAATATTGCAAGCGGCTAGAAAAACCCAATTCAAGTATCAAGGAGCCACAATAAGGATCACCCAGGATCTGGCAGCATCCACATTAAAAGATCGAAGGGCCTGGAATATGATATTCGGAAAGGCTAAGGAACTTGGTATGCAACCAAAAATAACTTACCCAGTGAGAATGAGCATCTTTTTCCAGGGAAGAAGATGGACATTCAACGAAAGTAAGCGAATTTCATCTATTTCTGATGAAAAAGCCAGAACTTAACAAAAAGTTTGATCTACAAATATAGAACTCAAGAGAAATCTAAAAAGGTAAAGATTAATCTTGGGAACTATATTTTGACTATATAGATGTATAAAGAATACATGTATACCTTGTTCTAGAAATTGATGTGGAAAGGACATTGTACCAGAAAAAGGGTAAAGTGGGGGTAGTGCATCTCATGAAGAGGCATAGGAAACCTATTATATCTGAGAGAAAGAATGGAGAGGGATGAATATAGTGGGTATCTTACTGCCTTCAGAATTGGCTTTAAGTGAAAAATCTTAAGACATATTCAATCTATGGTGAAACTTCTCCCACCTCATTGAAAAGTGAGAAGGAAAAAGTGAAAAGGGAAGGAATAAGCTAAGCGGAAGGGAATACGGAAACTGGGAGGGAAAGGGGTAAGATAGGGGGAGGAACTCTAAGGCGGGGGGAGGGATACTAAAAAGGGAGAGCTGTAAGAAGCAAGTGGTGCTCACAAGCTTAATACTGGGAAGGGGGGGAAAGGGGAAAGAAGGGAGGAAAGCATAAACCGGGGTTAACAAGATGGCAAGTAATACAGAATTGGTCATTCTAACCATAAATGTGAACGGGGTAAACTCCCCCATAAAGAGGAAGCGGTTAGCAGAATGGATTAAAAGCCAGAATCCTACAATATGTTGTTTACAGGAAACACACCTGAAGCGGGGAGATACATGCAGGTTAAAGGTAAAAGGTTGGAGCAAAATCTACTATGCTTCAGGTGAAGTCAAAAAAGCAGGGGTAGCCATCCTGATCTCAGATCAAGCAAAAGCAAAAATTGATCTAATTAAAAGAGATAAGGAAGGGCACTATATCTTGCTAAAGGGTAGCATGGATAAGGAAGCACTATCTATATTAAACATATATGCACCAAGTGTTGTAGCATCTAAATTCTTAAAAGAGAAATTAAGAGAGCTGCAAGAAGAAATAGACAGTAAAACTATAATAGTGGGAGATCTTAACCTTGCACTCTCAGAATTAGATAAATCAAACCACAAAATAAATAAGAAAGAAGTCAAAGAGGTAAATAGAATACTAGAAAAGTTAGATATGATAGATCTCTTGAGAAAATGTAATGGAGACAGAAAGGAATACACTTTCTTTTCAGCAGTTCATGGAACCTATACAAAAATTGACCATATATTAGGACATAAAAACCTCAAACTCAAATGCAGTAAGGCAGAAATAGTAAATGCATCCTTTTCAGACCACGATGCAATGAAAATTACATTCAACAAAAAACCAGGGGGAAGTAGACCAAAAAATAATTGGAAACTAAATAATCTCATACTAAAGAATGATTGGGTGAAACAGCAAATCATAGACATAATTAATAACTTCACCCAAGAAAACGATAATAATGAGACATCATACCAAAATGTATGGGATGCAGCCAAAGCGGTAATAAGGGGAAATTTCATATCTCTAGAGGCCTATTTGTATAAAATAGAGAAAGAGAAGGTCAATGAATTGGGTTTGCAACTAAAAATGCTAGAAAAGGAACAAATTAAAAACCCCCAGTCAAACACTAAACTTGAAATTCTAAAAATAAAAGGAGAGATCAATAAAATTGAAAGTAAAAAAAAAAACTATTGAATTAATTAATAAAACTAAGAGTTGGTTCTATGAAAAAACCAACAAAATAGACAAACCCTTAGTAAATCTGATTAAAAAAAGGAAAGAGGAAAATCAAATTGTTAGTCTTAAAAATGAAAAGGGAGAACTCGCCACTAAAGAAAAGGAAATTAGAGCAATAATTAGGAGTTACTTTGCCCAACTTTATTCCAATAAATTCGACAACTTAAATGAAATAGAAAAATACCTCCAAAAATATAGCTTGCCCAAACTAACAGAGGAAGAAGTAAATATCCTAAACAGTCCCATCTCAGAAAAAGAAATAGAACAAACTATCAATCAACTCCCTAAGAAAAAATCCCCAGGACCAGATGGATTTACATGTGAATTCTACCAAACATTTAAAGAACAATTAACTCCAATGCTAAATAAACTATTTGAAAAAATAGGGATTGAAGGAGTCCTATCAAACTCCTTTTATGACACAGACATGGTACTGATACCTAAACCAGGTAGGCTGAAAACAGAGAAAGAAAATTATAGACCAATCTCCCTAATGAATATTGATGCTAAAATCTTAAATAAAATATTAGCAAAAAGATTACAGAAAATCGTCACCAGGATAATACACTATGACCAAGTAGGATTTATACCAGGAATGCAGGGCTGGTTCAATATTAGGAAAACTATTAGCATAATTGACTATATCAATAACCAAACATACAAAAACCATATGATCATCTCAATAGATGCAGAAAAAGCATTTGATAAAATCCAACATCCATTCCTTTTTTTTTTTTTTTATGCCAGAGAGGTTGTTTATTTCATAGTATGAAATTGAAATATAAATTCAATGCTTTGAATGATTTTTTTTTAGTATTGCTCTCATAACTATTTTTTAAAATAATTTTTTATTGATATAACGCATGCCAGGGTAATTTTTACAGCATTATCCCTTGCATTCATTTCTGTTCCGATTTTACCCCTCCCTCCCTCCACCCCTTCCCGAGATGGCAAGAGTCCTTTACATGTTGAATGGGTTGCAGTATATCCTAGATACAATATATGTGTGCAGAAACAAACAGTTTTCTTGTTGCACAGGAGAAGTGGATTCAGAAGGTATAAATAACCCGGGAGAAAAACATAAATGCAAGCAGTTTATATTCATTTCCAGTGTTCTTTCTCTGGGTGTAGCTGCTTCTGTCCATCTTTGATCAATTAAGGTTCTCTTTATTGAAGAGGTCCACTTCCATCAGAATACATCCTCAAACAGTATCATTGTTGAGGTATATAATGATCTCCTGGTTCTGCTCATTTCACTTAGCATCGGTTCATGTAAGTCTCGCCAGTCCTCTCTCCAACATCCATTCCTAATAAAAACACTTGAGAGCATAGGAATAAATGGACTTTTCCTTAAAATAGTCAGGAGCATATATTTAAAACCATCAGTAAGCATCATATGCAATGGGGAAAAACTGGAACCTTTCCCAGTAAGATCTGGAGTGAAGCAAGGTTGCCCACTATCACCATTATTATTTAATATCGTATTAGAAACACTAGCCTCGACAATAAGAGTCGAGAAAGATATTAAAGGAATTAGAGTAGGCAATGAGGAAACCAAACTATCACTCTTTCCAGATGATATGATGGTATACCTAGAGAACCCCAGAGATTCTACTAAAAAGCTATTAGAAATAATTCATAATTTTAGCAAAGTAGCTGGCTACAAAATAAATCCCCATAAATCCTCAGCATTTTTATACATCACCAACAAAACCCAACAGCAAGAGATACAAAGAGAAATTCCATTCAGAATAACTGTTGATACCATAAAATATTTGGGAATCTATCTATCAAAGGAAAGTCAGGAATTATATGAGCAAAATTATAAAAAAGTCTCCACACAAATAAAGTCAGACTTAAATAATTGGAAAAATATTAAGTGCTCTTGGATCGGCCAAGCAAACATAATAAAGATGACAATACTCCCTAAACTAATCTATTTATTTAGTGCTATACCAATCAGACTTCCAAGAAAATATTTTAATGATCTAGAAAAAATAACAACAAAATTCATATGGACCAATAAAAAGTCGAGAATCTCAAGGGAATTAATGAAAAAAAAAATCAAATGAAGGTGGCCTAGCTGTAGCTGATCTAAAATTATATTATAAAGCAGCAGTCACCAAAACCATTTGGTTTTGGCTAAGAAATAGATTAGTGGATCAGTGGAAAAGGTTAGGTTCACAAGACAGAATAGTCAACTATAGCAATCTAGTGTTTGACAAACCCAAAGACCCTAATTCTGGGAAAAGAATTCATTATTTGATAAAAACTGCTGGGATAATTGGAAATTAGTATGGCAGAAATTAGGCATGGACCCACACTTAACACCATATACCAAGATAAGATCAAAATGGGTCCATGACCTAGGCATAAAGAACGAGATTATAAATAAATTAGAGGAACATAGAATAGTTTATCTCTCAGACTTGTGGAGGAGAAAGAAATTTGTGACCAAAGATGAACTAGAGACCATTACTGATCACAAAATAGAAAATTTTGATTACATCAAATTAAAAAGACTTTGTACAAATAAAACTAATGCAAACAAGATTAAAAGGGAAGCAACAAACTAGGAAAACATCTTCACAGTTAAAGGTTCTGATAAAGGCCTATTTCCAAAATATATAGAGAACTGACTCAAATTTATAAGAAATCAAGCCATTCTCCAATTGATAAATGGTCAAAGGATATGAACAGACAATTTTCAGAGGATGAAATTGAAAGTATTACCACTCATATGAAAGAGTGTTCCAAATCATTATTGATCAGAGAAATGCAAATTAAGACAACTCTGAGATACCACTACACACCTGTCAGATTGGCTAAGATGACAGGACAAAATAATGATGAATGTTGGAGAGGATGCGGGAAAACTGGGACACTAATGCATTGTTGGTGGAGTTGTGAACGAATCCAACCATTCTGGAGAGCAATCTGGAATATGCCCAAAAAATTATCAAATTGTGCATACCCTTTGATCCAGCAGTGTTTCTATTGGGCTTATATCCCAAAGAGATACTAAAGAAGGGAAAGGGACCTGTATGTGCCAAAATGTTTGTAGCAGCCCTATTTGTAGTGGCTAGAAACTGGAAAATGAATGGATGCCCATCAATTGGAGAATGGCTGGGTAAATTGTGGTATATGAACGTTATGGAATATTATTGCTCTGTAAGAATGACCAGCAGGATGAATACAGAGAGGCTTGGAGAGACCTACATGGACTGATGCTAAGTGAGATGAGCAGAACCAGGAGATCATTATACACTTCGACAACGATATTGTATGAGGATGTATTCTGATGGAAGTGGATTTCTCTGACAAAGAGACTTAACTGAGTTTCATTGGAGAAATGATGGACAGAAACAGCTACACCCAAAGAAGGAATACTGGGAAATGAATGTGAACTATTTGCAATTTTGATTTTCTTCCCGAGATATTTTTACCTTCTGATGCTAAAATCTTAAATAAAATATTAGCAAAAAGATTACAGAAAATCGTCACCAGGATAATACACTATGACCAAGTAGGATTTATACCAGGAATGCAGGGCTGGTTCAATATTAGGAAAACTATTAGCATAATTGACTATATCAATAACCAAACATACAAAAACCATATGATCATCTCAATAGATGCAGAAAAAGCATTTGATAAAATCCAACATCCATTCCTTTTTTTTTTTTTTTATGCCAGAGAGGTTGTTTATTTCATAGTATGAAATTGAAATATAAATTCAATGCTTTGAATGATTTTTTTTTAGTATTGCTCTCATAACTATTTTTTAAAATAATTTTTTATTGATATAACGCATGCCAGGGTAATTTTTACAGCATTATCCCTTGCATTCATTTCTGTTCCGATTTTACCCCTCCCTCCCTCCACCCCTTCCCGAGATGGCAAGAGTCCTTTACATGTTGAATGGGTTGCAGTATATCCTAGATACAATATATGTGTGCAGAAACAAACAGTTTTCTTGTTGCACAGGGAGAAGTGGATTCAGAAGGTATAAATAACCCGGGAGGAAAAACATAAATGCAAGCAGTTTATATTCATTTCCAGTGTTCTTTCTCTGGGTGTAGCTGCTTCTGTCCATCTTTGATCAATTAAGGTTCTCTTTATTGAAGAGGTCCACTTCCATCAGAATACATCCTCAAACAGTATCATTGTTGAGGTATATAATGATCTCCTGGTTCTGCTCATTTCACTTAGCATCGGTTCATGTAAGTCTCGCCAGTCCTCTCTCCAACATCCATTCCTAATAAAAACACTTGAGAGCATAGGAATAAATGGACTTTTCCTTAAAATAGTCAGGAGCATATATTTAAAACCATCAGTAAGCATCATATGCAATGGGGAAAAACTGGAACCTTTCCCAGTAAGATCTGGAGTGAAGCAAGGTTGCCCACTATCACCATTATTATTTAATATCGTATTAGAAACACTAGCCTCGACAATAAGAGTCGAGAAAGATATTAAAGGAATTAGAGTAGGCAATGAGGAAACCAAACTATCACTCTTTCCAGATGATATGATGGTATACCTAGAGAACCCCAGAGATTCTACTAAAAAGCTATTAGAAATAATTCATAATTTTAGCAAAGTAGCTGGCTACAAAATAAATCCCCATAAATCCTCAGCATTTTTATACATCACCAACAAAACCCAACAGCAAGAGATACAAAGAGAAATTCCATTCAGAATAACTGTTGATACCATAAAATATTTGGGAATCTATCTATCAAAGGAAAGTCAGGAATTATATGAGCAAAATTATAAAAAAGTCTCCACACAAATAAAGTCAGACTTAAATAATTGGAAAAATATTAAGTGCTCTTGGATCGGCCAAGCAAACATAATAAAGATGACAATACTCCCTAAACTAATCTATTTATTTAGTGCTATACCAATCAGACTTCCAAGAAAATATTTTAATGATCTAGAAAAAATAACAACAAAATTCATATGGACCAATAAAAAGTCGAGAATCTCAAGGGAATTAATGAAAAAAAAAATCAAATGAAGGTGGCCTAGCTGTAGCTGATCTAAAATTATATTATAAAGCAGCAGTCACCAAAACCATTTGGTTTTGGCTAAGAAATAGATTAGTGGATCAGTGGAAAAGGTTAGGTTCACAAGACAGAATAGTCAACTATAGCAATCTAGTGTTTGACAAACCCAAAGACCCTAATTCTGGGAAAAGAATTCATTATTTGATAAAAACTGCTGGGATAATTGGAAATTAGTATGGCAGAAATTAGGCATGGACCCACACTTAACACCATATACCAAGATAAGATCAAAATGGGTCCATGACCTAGGCATAAAGAACGAGATTATAAATAAATTAGAGGAACATAGAATAGTTTATCTCTCAGACTTGTGGAGGAGAAAGAAATTTGTGACCAAAGATGAACTAGAGACCATTACTGATCACAAAATAGAAAATTTTGATTACATCAATTAAAAAGCCTTTGTACAAATAAAACTAATGCAAACAAGATTAAAAGGGAAGCAACAAACTAGGAAAACATCTTCACAGTTAAAGGTTCTGATAAAGGCCTATTTCCAAAATATATAGAGAACTGACTCAAATTTATAAGAAATCAAGCCATTCTCCAATTGATAAATGGTCAAAGGATATGAACAGACAATTTTCAGAGGATGAAATTGAAAGTATTACCACTCATATGAAAGAGTGTTCCAAATCATTATTGATCAGAGAAATGCAAATTAAGACAACTCTGAGATACCACTACACACCTGTCAGATTGGCTAAGATGACAGGACAAAATAATGATGAATGTTGGAGAGGATGCGGGAAAACTGGGACACTAATGCATTGTTGGTGGAGTTGTGAACGAATCCAACCATTCTGGAGAGCAATCTGGAATATGCCCAAAAAATTATCAAATTGTGCATACCCTTTGATCCAGCAGTGTTTCTATTGGGCTTATATCCCAAAGAGATACTAAAGAAGGGAAAGGGACCTGTATGTGCCAAAATGTTTGTAGCAGCCCTATTTGTAGTGGCTAGAAACTGGAAAATGAATGGATGCCCATCAATTGGAGAATGGCTGGGTAAATTGTGGTATATGAATGTTATGGAATATTATTGTTCTGTAAGAAATGACCAGCAGGATGAATACAGAGAGGACTGGCGAGACTTACATGAACTGATGCTAAGTGAAATGAGCAGAACCAGGAGATCATTATACCCTTCGACAACAATATTGTATGAGGACATATTTTGATGGAAGTGGATTTCTTTGACAAAGAGACCTAACTGAGTTTCAATTGATAAATGACGGACAAAAGCAGCTACACCCAAAGAAAGAACACTGGGAAACGAATGTGAACTATCTACATTTTTGTTTTTCTTCCCGGGTTATTTATACCTTCTGAATCCAATTCTCCCTATGCAACAAGAGAACTATTCGGTTCTGCAAATATATATTGTATCTAGGATATACTGCAACATATCCAACATATAAAGGACTACTTGCCATCTAGGGGAGGGGGTGGAGGGAGGGAGGTGACAAAAATTGGAACAGAAACGAGTGCAAAGGATAATGTTGTAAAAAAAAAAAAAAAATTACCCTGGCATGGATTCTGTCAATATAAAGTAATTATTAAATAAAAATTTAAAAAAAAAAAGATAATGCAAAAAATAAATAAATAAATAAAATAAAAATTTAAAAAATAAATAAAAAAATAAAAAAAAAAAAAGAAAGAATATAAGAAACTTGCAGGTAAAGAGAGTATGAGAGAGCCAGAGTTGATATGGGGGGGTTATTGCTTAATAAAATTTGTTTATTCATTACTTTAAAAAAAAATTGATACTGGCTAAGAAATAAAGTACTTTATAAGTGGAATAATTAGGTTCACAAGACATTGTAATGTCCAAGTTAGCTTTCTGGAGGATTTCGGAACCAGTCTTGATCTTAGGGGAGGAGTGAAGGAGGCAGGAGAGCCACCAGGAGGATGGTCAAAAGTGGAATGTCTAATTTCCAGTCATCTCAGCCCTTAAATACCCCATCTCAATGACATCACTACAGCACATTAAGTATTTGTGAACTAGAGAACCATTACATCACCATACTGAGTACTAAGTATAAATGTATACTAAAGAACCATTATCTCATCAATTCCACTGAGTTAACACCTTGCTGTAAGTATCTTTGTTTCAAGTATACTTCTCTGAAATTCTACAAGACACAATAGTCAATGACTATGGTAATCTAGTGTTTGATAGACTCAAAGACTGAGGGTTCTGGATTAATAACAATTATTTGACAAAAATTGCAAACAAGATTAAAGAAGAAGAAATAAACTGGGAAAAATTTTTACATTCAAGGATCCTGATAAAGATCTCATTAATAAAATATATAGAGAATTGACTCAAATTTATAAGAATTCAAACCATTCCTCCATTGATAAATAGTCAAAGCATATGAACAGGCAATTTTCAGATGAAGAATTGAAACTTTTTCTAGTCATATGAAAAGGCGCTCCAAATCACTGTTGATCAGAGAAATACAAATTAAGACAATTCTGTACCACTAAACACTTCTCAGATTGGCTAAGATGACAGGAAACGATAATAATGAATGTTGAAGGACATATGGGAAAACTAGGACACTGATATATTATTGGCAAAATTTTGAACTGATTCAACCATTTTGGAGAGCAATTTGGAACTATGTCCAAAGGGTTATCAAATTGTGCATGCCCTTTGATCCAGCAATAGCTCTACTGGGCCTGTATCCCAAAGACATCATAAAAAAGGGAAAGGTACCCACATGTTCAAAAATGTTTGTGGCAACTCTTTTTATAATGATAAGAAACTGGAAAGTTAATGACAATCCATTAGTTAGAAAATGGCTGAATACCTTACAGTAAATAAATACTATGGAATATTATTGTTCTATAAGAAATGATCTGCAGGATGATTTCAGAGAGGCCTGGAGAGACTTACATGAACTGCTACTAAATGAAGTGAGTAGAAGCAGTCCATTATTGTACATGGCAGCAGTAAGATTATACTATAATAAATTCTAATGGATGTGGCTCTTTTCAATAATGAGATGATTCAGACCACTTTCAATGGACTTTTGTTGAAGCGAGCCATCTGTACCCAAAGAGAGAACTGTGGGAGCTGAATGTGCATGATAGCATAGTATTTTCATTATTTTTGTTGTTGTTCACTTGCTTTGTGTTTGCTTTCTCATTTTTTTTTCCTTTTTCACCTGATTTTTCTTCTGTAGCATAATAATAGTGGAAATATGTATAGCAGAATTGTACATCTTTAACATATATTGGTTTTCTTGCCATCTAGGGGAAGATGTGGAGGAAAGGGAGAAAGAATATAAATTTGGAATAGAAGGTTTTGCAAAGCTGAACATTGAAAATCACCTATGCATATGTTTGGAAAATAAAAAAAATAAAGATATGTTCCTCAAAAAAAAAAAAAATATGGTCTCTGATAAGTGTTTTTACCACTAAAAAAATAAATATTTTCCCTACTTCATCCAAGATTTTCTCCCTTTTTTCTTACTTAGCATTTTAGGTTATCCCAGTTACATGTAAAAAGAATTTTTTAATTTCATTTAAAAATATTTGCATTCCAAATTCTCTCCCTTCCTTCCTCTCTGCTCCTTTGAGAAAGCAAGTAATTTGATCTATGTTTTACATGTGTAATCATGCAAAACATTTCCATTATTGCTGTTGTTTAAAAAAAGTAAAAAATAAAATATATGCTCCAATCTCAGACATCAGTTTTTTCTCTGGAGATGAATAGTATTCCTCATTATTAGTCCATCAAAATTGTCTAAATCACTACATTTCTGGGAATAGCTCATTCATTCATGGCTAATCACCTTACAGCATTGCTGCTACTTAGTACACAACATATTTCACTTTTCACCAGCTGGTGTCTTTTCTGGTTTTTCTGAGTATCTTGTTCACCATTTCTTATAGCATAAGTATACTCCATCATAATCACATCACAATTTTTTTCATTCATTCCCCAATTGATGAACATCTCTTCAGTTTCAAAGTTTTTGCCCCAAGAAAAGAGCTGTTATAAATAGTTATGTATATTTGAGACCTTTTCCTCTTTTAGTCTGTTTTGGAATATAGACCCAATAGTGGTATTGCTAGGTTAAAAGTTATGTTTGGTTTTATAGCCCATTGAGTATTATTTCAAATTGCTCTATAAAATGTTTCAATCAATTCACAACTCCCCCAACAGTGCATTAATATTTCATTTCCCCCACATTGCCTCCAACATTTATTTTCCATTTTGTTTCTATTATCCAATTTAATATGTATAAAGTAGTGCCTCAGAATTATCTTAATATGCATTTCTCTAATCAATACAACATTTTTTTCATGTCTATAGAGAACTTTATTTTTTTTTTCAGCAAAAAATAATTCACCTCTTTGATCATTTATCAAATGGGGAATGACCAGTATTTTTTTTTATAAATTTGACTCATTTCTCCATATGTTTGAGAAATGAGGCCTTTATCAGAGAAACTTATTTCAAAAGTTTTTCAGTTACTTTTGCTAATTCCATCTTATCCTTCCCAGTGTATTCTATTCTCTCTTTCTTTGTCTCTCTCCTCAAAATAATTTTACTTCTGACTATCACTTTCCATTCTATTATCTAATCTCTTTTGTTATCTTTTCCTCTCCTACTTTCCTGTAAAGTAAGATAGATTGCAACTTTGTTTTCTGTGTTTTTTTTTTTGCCCCCTGAGGCAATTGGGATTAAGTGAAAGATAGATTTGTAAAGCCAAATAAGTGTTTGCATGTTATTCTTTGAGACAATTCTAATGAGCATGAGGATCTCTCACTCCCCCTCATACTCCACCTGTCCCTCTACTGAAAAGCTTTTTTTCCTGGATTTTTATGTGAGATAATTATCCCATTCTAACTCTCCCTTTTTCCTTTCTCCCAGTGCATTCCACTCTAACCCCTTGATTTAATTTTTTAAAGATATCATCCCATCATATTTAACTCAGACCAATGACTTCTTGACAGAATGAAAGATAGAGAGAGATTCATAGATAAATAGATAGCAATAGATAAAGGGATATTTTCTAACTACAATAATAAATTAAAACTTCTTATGAGTTACAATCATAATTTTCCCATATAGGAATTATTAAGTCCCTTATTTATTCCCCTTTCCTGTTTATTTTTTTTAATGCTTCTCTTGAGTTTTGCATTTAAAAGTCAATTTTTTTATTCTACTCTGGTCTTCCCATCAAGAATGCTTAAAAATATTCATTCATTTCAATTAGATTGTCAGATTTGTTGGCATACAGTTGTGCAAAATAGCTCCTAATTATTGCTTTAGTTTCTTTTTCATTGGTGGTAAATTCACCTTTTTCATTTTTTGATTCTGGTAATTTTGGGTTTTTTCTTTCCTTTTTCTAATCAAATTAACCAAAGGTTTATCTATTTTTTTTCATAAAACCAACTCTTAATTTTATTAATTGGTTCTTTAGTTTTCTTAGTTTCAATTACATAAATCTCTCCTTTGAATTTTTAATTTGATATTTAATTGTGGGATTGATTTGGTTTTTTTTTCCTAGTTTTTTTAGCTGTATGCCCAATCTATCGATTTTCTCTTTATTTTATTCATATAACTTTTTAGAGATAAAATTTCTCATAAGAATTGCTTTGATTGCATCCCTAAATTTTGATATGTTGTATCATTATCATCATTCTCATGGATGAAATTGTTAATTGTTTCCATGATTTCTTGTGTGTCCCATTCATTCTTTAGAAATAGATTATTTAATCTCCAATTGGCTTTTAGTCTATCTTTCCATGACTCTTTATTGAATGCAATTTTTATTGCATTGTAGTCTGAAAAGCAAGCACTTAATATTTCTGCCTTTCTGCATTTGTTTGTATTGATGAACAAGCTGATTTTAGAAAGGCCTAGGAAGATTTATAAGAACTGATCCTGAGAGAGAAACAAGCAGAATGAGGAATACATTGTGCACAGCAACTTCAAGATTGTACATTGATCAACTATTGTTCTTAGCAATTCAGTGATCCAAGGCAAATCCAATAAACTTTGGATTGAAAAAATTTGTCTGTATCCAGAGAAATATGGAGACTGAATATAAATCAACACATGCCATGTTGACTTTTTAAAATTTTTCTCTCACAGGTTTTCCCTTTTGTTCTGATTTTTTTTTTTAATGAATGTACATATATAACCAGGAAAATGTATCCAAAAAAAGAATGCTTGAAAATTTTCAATTTCACTGAATATTCATTTTTCCCTAAAGGATTATATTCAGTTTTGCTGGATAGATGATTCTTGGTTCTAATGCTAACTCCTTTTCTCTTCAGAACATTATATTTCAAGCCCTTCAATTCTTTAAAATAGAAGTTGCTAAATCCTATGTCATCCTGACTGTGTCTCCATAATACTTTTAATGGTTTCTTTCTGGCAGTTTGTGTATTTTGTCTTTGACTTCAGAGTGCTGGAATTTGTCTATGGTATATGAATTTTCATTTTGGGATTTCTCTCAAGAGAAGATAAGTGATGTTTTTTCAATTTCTATTTTATCGTCTGGTTCTAGAATATAAGCGACATTTCCTTTTGTAATTTCTTGAAGCATGTCTAGGCTCTATTTTTGATCATGGCTTCAAGTACTCCAATAATTTTTAATATCTCTCCTGGAACTATTTTCTATGTAGGTTTTCTTTCTAATGAAGTATTTTATGTGGTCTGTGGTATTCTATTATCTAATTCTTAAGATTTTATTTTTTATTGATTTTTAATAAAGTCATTAGCTTTCATTTGCTCAACTTTAATTTTTGAGGAATTTTTCCTTCAAGGAGCTTTTGTGTCTTCCTTTATATTTGGCCAATTTTGCTTTTTTTAAACATTCTTTTCTTCATTAGCTTTTTGTACCTTATTTACCACTTGGCCTAATCTGTTTTTTAAAGTGCTATTTTCATCAGGGTATGTGTGTGTGCATGCGTGTGTGTGTGTGTGTGTGTGTGTGTGTGTGTGTGTGTGTATCCTTTACCAAGCATGATTTTCTTGCATCACTCTCATTTCTCTTCCCAATTTTTCCTCTATCTCTCTTACTTCATTTTCAAAAAAAAATTTGAGCTCTTTTGGGGCCTGAAACCATTTTGTATTTTACTTGGATGTAGGATTTTTAACTTTGTTTTCTTTTTAATGTGTGCTTTCATCTTTCTTATCATCATAGTAACTATACTAAAAATCCCTTTTTCTATTGTTTGTTCATTTTCTCAGCCCATTTAATTTTTAACTCTTTGTTAAAATAGGGTTTTTCTTCCAAGATAAAGGGTGCTTTGTCTCAAGCTTCAGGATTTTGTATAGCTGTTGTCAGATATATTTCTAGGGACTTATAAGTTTTCAGTTCTTCCAAATGCTATGTTGTAATGTTCTTTGTTTAGGATTTCTTGGGGTCTCTAGGAGCAGCTTTCTTTTCAGGAGAGTAATCACCACAAGAGTAGTTGGGGTTAAAGTCCAAATCTTTTATTATTTCTTTGCTTTCTGAAGAGCCTTTCAGTCTGGCCTTTATCTTAGTGGGGGAAGTGCAGGAGTCCAGGCCAGCCACCAGGAAGATCGAAGATTGAATTGACTTTCTCCTCTTGGTTCTGAGAGCTTAAGCTTCTGTCTCCAGTCCTTTGTCTTCTCTACCTCTGAAAGCTTCTTGCGTACTTGTCTTCTGTGGCTCTCAGTCCCTGCTTATATGTTCCACACTGAGTATAAACCAATCATTATAATACTAGGAAAACATTATTTGTTGTAAGATTAAATCAATCATACTCAACCAAGCTAAACTAAATAGCCATTGTCTCCTCAATTCCATTTAATACCTTGTAAGCATCTTTGTTTCAGGTTCAGAGTTCTGGTCCATAACACTATGTCCTATGGGAGTTGTTTACTACTATTCTCACCTGTGTTCTGTTGTGGGTTGAGCAACCACAAGCATTCTTAATTTCCTTTGAACTATGAGAATACCCTGTCTACTGTGACTGAAAGCTCTGTTGTGCTACTGCTTCTCTTTGCTCTGGGTGACACACATTCAAATTTGGAAAAAAACAACAGAGTCCTGCCTTAGTGATAACAAAATTACTCCTGTAATCTCCTTATGACTAGATGTTCTTATTCCTTACCTTCTGCACACTGAGAGCTCTGAAAGTAGCTGCTGCCACTGTTGATTCAGTGGCTCCCAAGACCTTGCTCCTTGACTTTGCTAGAGCAGCTTGGTGAATGCTCCACTTTTACTCTCATACAACAGACCTGTCCTGCTGACCTTCCAATTGTCATGAGCTGAAATTTTTTTTTAATTTCATCTTTCCATGGGTTCTGCAATTTTAGAATTTATTTAGTGTCATTATTTAAAAGCATTTGTAGTATTTTAAGGGAGAACTCAGGTAAGTCCCTGCCTTTACTCTGTTAACTTGGTTCCTCTTTCACCCATTATTCTTGTTCTTCTTCCAGCAGAAATCAGGGATAGTGGGATTTGATGGATGCACATTTTTGAATCCTACCTGGAACCAAATTCCCATGCTACATCCGGGTATCTCTCAACTCACTTCCCTCCAGTGTACCATGACTATTCCAGCTTCCTTTTTGTGCTAACTTCCCTCACTAAAATTAAGCTCATTGAGAATAGGTACTGTCTTTCTTGATAATATTTTATGCCTTATCACTTAGCTTAATGCCTACCAGATGACAAATGCTAATAAACACAATCATATTTTTATTGGCATATCTACATCTATTATATATATATATAGATATATAGATATATATATACACATATACACACACACACGTGTGTGTGTGTGTGTGTGTGTGTACCTATTATCTCTTACTCACTTGTTCTAATTAATTGTATGTTTATCTATCTCTCTATCTATCATGTCTCTTTCAGTACCATGGACTTGTGTTTTCTTATAGGGATTCCTGAATTAGGGTTGAAAGCATATGATACAAGCTTAAAGAATCACAGTCATGACTGAACAATATTTGGGAAATAAGGTGTGACCTTGTTGACTTATAGAAGAACTGGACATTCTGGGACCTTGAAAGCTTTTAACACAGATACATTATTAACTGACCCTTAATGAAAAGTTAATAGAGTTATGCATTGCTGTCAGTCTTATTAATATCATAACACATACCTACTCACTATAATTCCTTGTGATCAGAATTCCATTTTTACCACTCTACTTAAAGTCCTGTTGATTTTTTTCTCAAGTTTTGCCCTTCCTGATCTTTCCTAAGCATTTCACATGAGACACTACCCCACTTCTTACTTTCATTCTTTTTTTCTCTGATACTTACATTCACACAGCTGATTTTCTTCTTAATTTCTATCTTTTACTTGCAGGTTTTTTTTTTCCTCCTCTTAGTGGGATTTTCCCACTATTCTCTTTTTCTCTATATATCCTTTCCTTTATTAGTTTCACTCACTCCTACACTTTCACATAGCACCTCTATGCTGATGACTATTAAATCTCAACCTTTGTTCTTCAAGCCTCAGTTTACTGATATGTGCCTCCATTTGTTCCTTTTTAAAATAGGGAGAGCTGTACCACATGATCCATAAAGTTGTTTTAGTTCTAACATCAATAATTCTATAGTCTACATTTCCAGATATGGTTTCCAAAGTTATCTTGATATGGTTTCCAAAGTTGACAACAATATCACTTTTTTTTCAAAATTATACCTAATTTCCTTCTATCTCTAAGAAGAAAGTACCTGTTGGAATTGCTCTGCTGAATGGTTACAAAGATATGTGTGGTGATGCTCTATTGTTCTCAAGAAAAGTGTTGATTTCGTAATTTAGCAACCACTCTGACCCCTGATAACAAGAAGTTGCTGACTACTTGCCAAAAAGGTTGGTTCAAAAATATGGAGAAACTGACAAAACCTTGAAGCACAAGGGATCTCCAGGAAAGTAGTTGCAAACAACTATTTCTTTTGTAGCTTTCAATTTTCACTATGTTTGACATTTTTGTAGCTGAGCTATATAAGAAAATCAGGTGAAGAGGAGAAAGCAAGGGAAGGAATTCACTGAAATAGAGTGCAGTCCCCAAAATTATCCTAAGTCAATAGCATAATGATAATGCACCTTAATATAAGTAATATAAACTACATATAATTTAGCTTTACTTTCTAATAATTAAATGAAAAAATATAGTTTTGTTAGAATACTGATCAACAACTAATTTTCTTTTGCTTTTGTCTTCACTATAATTCTAAATTATCTGTCGATGTCTGTTTAAGGCTTGGCTTACTTAA
Source organism: Antechinus flavipes (assembly GCF_016432865.1). Taxonomy (NCBI): domain Eukaryota; kingdom Metazoa; phylum Chordata; class Mammalia; order Dasyuromorphia; family Dasyuridae; genus Antechinus; species Antechinus flavipes. The sequence continues at coordinate 74,591,470 of NC_067399.1, forward strand.
CTATAGCATATATCTCTAAAGTATTTAGGTCTATAATCTGCACTGATTGGGAATATGCTGGCTTTGATGAACCTGTAGGTCCTTTTAGAATTGAATGTTATTATAACTAATATTTAATAGACGATGTGCCCTTCCTTCCATCCAGGAGCATCCCATCTCAATTTGATTGTATGCTTAAGAAATGACTGCCTCAAGTATAAGGCATTGTTTTATTCCACACTCCTAAAACTATAGCCATTAAGTCCTGACAAATATGTTTACTTTGACTATCTAAGCAGAGAACATACTTATTTTTTATAATATATCTAATTATACATAAAACAATTTTTGCATTTTTTTTTATTTTGAGTCCCAAATTTTCTGCCTCCCTCCAATCCTTTTTCCATGAGGAGGTAATCACTTTGATATAAAAAGTCTAAATGTGTGTAGTTAATCAAAACATATTTTCATATTAGCAGTGTTGCAAAAAAAAAAAAAAAAAAAGAACACAAACCTAACCCAACAAGAATAATTCACAAGAAAAAAAGTTAAAGTTTAAAAACTATGTTTCTATATGCATTCAGATTACATCAGTTCTTTCTGTTAAGATGTATAGCACTTCTTAGTTTAAGTATTTCAAAATTGTCTTAGTTCATTGAGTGTTTCTGCTCACTTCACTTTGCATCAGTTCAGGTGAGTCCAGGTTTTCCTGAAAATATCCTGCTTAACATTTCTTTTACCTGTTTGTTTTGTGAACAAGGCAGTTTGGGTTAAGTGACTTGACCAGGGTAATACAGTTAGTAAATGTTAAGTGTCTGAGACCATTTGTGAACTTAGCTCCTCTTGACTTTAGAGCTGGTGATCTATTCACTGTGTCATCTAGCAGTCACCTATTATCATTTCTTATAATACAATAGTATTCCTTAACAATCACATATCAATCAAATGATGGAAATCCTCTCAATTTCCAATTATTTGCCATTATAAAATGAGCTGCTATGGATATTTTTTTAAACTTGGAAATCTTTTTAATGTCTTTAGAATACCTCAAAATGATAGTGTTATGCATAATTTTATAGACTTTTGGACACGATTACAAATTTTTCTCCAGAACAATAAATCAGTTCATCTCTCCACTACCAATGCATATGACTCAATTTTTTTTTTCAAATGCCCTCAAATATTTGTTAATTCCTTTTTCTGTTATATTAATCAATCTGATAAGTCGGAGTTAGCACCTCAGAGATCTTTTAGTCTTTTTCTAAATCAAGAGTGATTTAGACAATTTTTATAAGACAAAAGATAGTTTTAATCTCTTCTTAAAACTGTCTGTTCATATCATTTGACCATTTGTCAATCGGAGATTCAATTGTATTCACATAAATTTTCTCAATGTTCTATGTATTTGAGAAATAAGGCTATTATCTGAGAAATGCTATAATTTTTCTCCTAATTTTCTACTTTCCTTCTAATCTTGGTTGTATTGTTATTATTTGTACAAAACCTTTTCAAGTTAAGGTAATTAAAACAAATCATTTCACATCCCATAATATACTCTGTTCTTTTATCTGGAATGGTTGAATGTCCTTTATTTCATTAAATATACTTTTTTTTTTCTCCAGAAGAACTATCCTTAGTTTTGCTGGTTAGTTAATTCTTGATAGTAATTATATCTCCTTTATCCTTCAGAATATCACATTTTAAGAGCTTTAAGATTTCTTAAAATATGATGTGAAACTAATGATGGTTTTTGTGTAAGCTAATAATTCTTTAATTATCTCTCTTCAATCTAATTTCCAGGTCAATTGTGTTTTTTTTTCTTAATGACATATTTCACTTTTTTCTATTCTTTCATTTTTTAAAATATATTTGTTTCCTTAATGTCTCATGAAGTCATTAGCTTCTAGTTGTTCAAATCTAATTTTTAAGGAATTCTTTTCTTTAGTGAACATTTCCCCCTCTCTTTTTCCATTTGGCAAATTCTAATTTTTAAGAAGTTCTTTTCCTCGATGAATTTTTGTACTTTTCCTTGCTTTGGCCAATTCTTTCTTTTAAAGGACTTCTCTTCAGTGAATATTGTGATCCTTTTACAATTGACTAATTATATTTTTAAGAGGTTTTTTTTCAGTTTTTTTCCATCATTTGCCAAGCTATTTAATCTCTTTCCATAATTTTCTTTCATTACTCTTATTTTCTTTCCAAATTTTCCCTTTACTTCTCTCATTTGATTTTTAAAATCCCTTTTTGCATTCTTTCAGGAATTTTTATTGAACTTGTATCTAATTCATATCTTTTTGTGTGTCTTTGCCTAGAACTATTTTGACTTTCTTTTTGTCTTATGCGTTTGTGTGTTGATCTTCCCTATCTTCATGGTAACTTTCTATAGTCAGATTAGTTTTTGTTTGTTATACTCATTTTCTATCTTATTTCTTGACTTTTGATTCTGTATTAAAGTTGGACTATACTCCTGGATTGGAATAGATTTTTTTCCCAAACTTCATTTTTGTGATGCTGTTTCCAGACCTAATTCTTGAAAACTGTAAGTTTTTAGTTTTTTTTTTTTTTTTTTTTCGTTTTTTTAAATAGCATAGTCTAAGGTAAAGTGTAGTTGCTGTTGTTCTGGGTTGTGTTTTGCTTTGTGAGCAATCCCAAGAACTCTTTCTAATCTTAAAGTGTGAGCAGGGTCATTGCTGTATCTTGGCTAGTGCTTCTCCTTGTCTTGAGACTATCACCCACTACTGTGTTGTGATTAGGCGTTGCAACAGAGTCCTGTACAAAATGCCAGCAAAAGAGTTATCCTCAATCTCTTTCTGAGTCCCTTATTTTTATGATCTGAGAGCTCTGGAAACTATAACTGACAAAACCTACTGCTGATTTGTTGTAACAGGGTCTATGTTACATTGGACTTTATTTTGATCTTGGTAAGAATGACTTTTCCTGCCAACCTTCTAAATTTTGGTGGGGCTGGAAATTGTTTTACATGATTTTTCATTTGTTCTACTCCAGAATTCATTTTGAGAATTCACTTACAGTTTTTTGGAGGGGAACTTAAAAGAGCTCAGATGAGTCTCTGCTTTTACTATTGCATCTCTGCTCTACCCCTCATGATTATTTTTAATGATATTTACAGAAGTGACAATCAAATTCAAGTAACAATAGCACATTGATAAGATAAACCTGGGATGCATTCTCTCACAACAATATGTAGAGTCAATGGAAAGAATGGACACAAATACAGTTTACACATATGAAGGCATACATGCAATCCAGAAATAAGGAAGTAAAAAACAACTTATTCCTATCAAAGATACAAAACCTTAGGACCACTGAATCTCTAACATTAGTCCCTCCAGTCTTGGTTTTAGCATCTCCATTACATATTATGTTCTGCTAGATGCTCATATTTCCTAATCTTGATTGTGGACGTTTCCTTAGTTTTCAGCACAGTGTTGATGATTATGAAAATGATGATAAAGATAATGAGGATGATATCAAGGAGGAGGATAATTGGCATTTATATAGTGCTTTATGATTGGTGACATATACTACAAATATTATCCTCCTATCAATTATAAATTGATATAAACATATCAATTTATCCTCACACAAATCTAGGAAGAAAGTGCTATTATTATCTTCATTGACTAATGAGAAAACTGAGGCAGACTTCTGTAACTATAGCTTTTTGTCTTAATAGCAAATTTAGTCAATCCAAATATAAAATCTGGGAGAGGAATATGAAAAAAAAGTTTTCATCATACTTCTACACAAAATAATTCCTGTTGCTAAAGGAACATCTGGACTTCTTATGAATTGTGTCAGTCTTTCCTATATAGCCCAGCAAAACTTTCTACTTCTTGGTCAGAGAAGAATTAAAATGCCAGCTGGTGAGACCATATGCAACAATATAAGGTCCAACTGGTAATTTGAGACATTTACAGATTCTTCTAAAGTGTCATTCCTCTTAAGTCATCTTTATCCCACAGTTCAAAGAACCAATAATTGTAAACATAGAAATAACAATGCATATTGTATCAATTTCCCTATCATTCCCATAATTTTCACAAATGACTTTTGTCTTCTCGAGGCAGAGATGTAGTGTGTAGATAGAAAAAAAACTCCCTTTAAAATGGTGGACATTGGTATCTTCATTCAGTAATAATACAAACTAATAAATTAAAGCATCCTTATATTCTTGATATTCTGAGTTTTTATTGAGTATTGTTGATGTTTGATCAAAGATTCTCCAATATAAACAAACAAAAAAAATTAACAAAATGTGAGCAAGCAATTGGTACTAAAAGGAATGAAGAACCAAGATTTTCCTAGAAACTGGAAAAATTTATACTTACCTCTTCAGAAGATTTTTCCATCTTTGTTTCCCTTATTTTTCCTTGAGTTTCTCAAAAGTGTAAAATCACTTTTCTGTTCACATTTCAGGAATATGCATCTAACTCTTTCATCCACAATTAATTCTTTACTTAAACTCACCTTGGTAGCCAACAAAGTGGTTTTGTTCCATTAGTTATTTTATGGAATAAGGGAAAAAATATTTAAAGGGTAATCATGTTTTTTTTTTTTTTATTTTGCAATTTAGATTTTTTTCAGTTTAGTCATCCCTTTCATTGTTTGAGCTATATAAAGTAAATTTTTAGTCTCTTTCTATCCTAATCCATACTTAGAAGTAATTTTTGTGCCTATGTAGACAATATACCTGTTGGAATCTTTACAAACTGCTAACTAATTAGAGTTGATCTGATCTTACAAGAAGATGTTTTGGGCAGAACTGAAACAAGGTACTAAGTAGAACTATTTAGTACAATGCTTGTGTTTGCACCTTTACTCATCGGAGTTCACAAGTATGCCAGCTTCACAAAGTAAACTTTGTAACTTTGTGAGTTCACACCTCCCTTGAAGCTCTTAGGGCCAGAGAGCACTATGGGAGAAAACCCATAATCCCATTCTCTCAGAAGAGTCAGATATAAGGCCAATGATGAAAGATCTATTCCAGAATATTTTCCATTTGGCTGGCTGGTCGCAGAAGAGAGTTCAGCTGGATTGGAGAAGAGCACTCTGGTGCAGACACAGAGCACTTTGGGAGATTTCAGCGGAATTACGCCAGAAGCCCTCTCTCTGAGGGAAGAAGGATATTTTCCACTTGGCTGGCTGGTGGTGAAAGAAGAGTTTTCAGAGGAAGAAGCTACGAGTGGAGAGTTCAGTGGACAACCAGATTCATCTTCATCTAACACCACTGTAGCTGGTGGCTGGGCTCCTGCACTTCCCCCACTGAGACCAAGCTGGCTGAAAGATTCACCAGAAAGCTAGCCGAGCCCCAAGTGAAGGAGACAAGAGATTCATTCCATCTCTGTGCTGGTTGGAGGCTGAAGAAAGCAGAGGCAGAGGCTAAAGGACAGAACCTTTGGATTTGGAGATATTTGGAGGGCTCTAAGCTAAACCGGCTGTGTTTTGAGAAGAACAAGAACTCCAACATTTGAACTCCAACATTTTGGCGCCTGAACAGGGACTGTTCTTGCAGGGACTGCAAGAGCTCTTGGAACCAAGCAGAGAGATAGGCCTCTAAGCTAAACGGGCTATATTAGAGACAATAAAAGATCTGAACTTTTATCACCTGGCTGCGTTTTGAGAACAAAGATCATCACATATACCATACATTTATTAATTTGACATATCATCATCATCAACATGATTATCATCATCATGTCTAATTTTTATGCAATATCTACATGTGGCAGAATCTCTGCTAATTACTTTAAAACTATTACTTAACTTAATCATCAAGACAACTCTGAGAAGTCAGTGTAATCATTATCCCATTTTTACAGATGAAATAAACTGAGGATAAGTGATTTGTTCAGTCACATTAATAAGTGCCAGAAGCTGGATTTGAACTCGGATCTTTCCTGAATATGGACACTAGCCATTGTGCTACCTTGATGCCAAAAAGTGCACACAGAAGGCAGTTATATGACAAATTCTTTTTACTTTTATTTTCTACATTAAGGAAACAGAATTTTATCAGTGTGGCTCCTCCATGAGAGATGCAGCTTGTATTTTAACCCTACAATTTATATTTATCCAATTAAATTTTTACATTTTTTTAGCCAAACTTTTTATGATCTGATAATGAGCTTTTGTGAAGTTAGATAGACTGTAGTCATAGAAGGTACCTGTCATCAATAACTGAACCCACAAAAAAAGACTTACTAGCAAGATAAACATTCTAGAGTTTGGGCTCTGAGAGTATAGCCCTCATGAATTAGGATTACATCTAACGTATGATTAGTGAAAGAGTAGGAATTTGGAGGAGGTAACATATGTTCATCTCAAATTAATTGAATTTTTATCATTATAGGTAAATTACTATACTATATACAGTGTAATGTAATATAAGGGTAAATTAAAAAAAATAAACAAATTACATACACACCCAAAACTTTAAGTCCAATAAAGAAATGAGATACACAAAGATATTTATTACACAAAATGAAATATTTCATATAGATAAAAGAGCAAGAAAAAACTATCTCTGTGAATGCATAGAAAACAGAAGAGTCACAGCTTTCAGATAAAAGCTACAGTAACTAGCCTATGACCTGAGCCTTAAATAATCTCTGAACCATTGATACATGGCCAATCAACATTGAATAAATAATTTTCTAAGGAAGAAATTCTAATGATTAAAATCTCTGAAACACTAACAATTAGAGAAATGCAAATTAAAGCAATTCTAAGTCATTACTTTATATATATCAGATTAGAAAATTTAGAAAAAATTAAAATATGAATGAGAAATTGACAGATTTTGGAGGGATAGAAAATATAAGTACAAAAATTCATTATTGGTGAAGCTGAAAACTTATCTACAGAGTTATTCTTCAGAGCAATTTGGAACTATGCCCCAATAATTATTAAACTATTCATACCTATCACCCTAGTGATACACTAATTACAAGTCCTTTAATCAAAAGAGATTTCTAAGAGGAAGAAACAAAGGACCCATATTTAGATAATATTCATGGCACAACATTTTCATAGCAATAAGAATCTGAAAATCCAGGGAATGTCCATAGATTGAAGAATTGATGAGCAACATAATATATGACTTAACAGAATTATTTTGTGCCATAAGATATGAGACAATTTAGTGAAACTGAAAAGATTTGTTTGTAATGATACAGACTGAGGTGAACAGAATCAGAAGAGGAATTTATGAAATATCAACACAAATGACTTTAGAAAACCTATAGAGTTTTGAACAATATGATGACAAACCGTGATTCCAGAAGACTAAATGGGAAGAATACTATGGGAAGAATCCATCCCCTGACTGAGAAGATGTGGACTCTAGATAGAGAATACAATATAAAAGCAAAAGAAAAACAAAAAGGAGAGAAAGAAGAAAAGGAGTAAGAACAAGAAGAATAAGAAGAACTAGAAGAAAGAAACAAGAATAGCAAGAACAAGAAGATCAAGGAAAGTCATGTATAGTAAAGCAGACAGTACAAATGGCATCCATCTGCCAGTTCTTTTATTATTTTCCTTTATATTCTTCCTTTTATGATGAGGAGAAGAAAGAGGTAAGAAAGCACAAAGCAAAGGAAAGATATCACCATCGTTCTGTGAGCATTATTCATAGTCAAAGGAGAGAAACATGACTTTTTCAAAAAGCACTTGAGCTTCGGGAGAAGGGAATAACAAGATAGATGAGGAAAAGTAGATCTCTGGAGGGTAACTCAGAGATATAAAGGCTGGTCTGGGAAAAATAGGCAGGGATTCCTAGATTGAACTAAGTACTAACAAACAAAAAGAATCAGTCAATGAACAGAAGACAATGAATGACATGGCAGAAGCTGCAGGAAATGTGTAAGCTAGATTCACTGATTATGAATAGATGGCTACAATGGGCAGAAACCAGGGATGAAGTACAAATAGCCAGAACTGTGTAAAGTATAGAGGATCTATAAAACATGCTGAGCTACAGAGGCAAGGAGTTCTTTTATTATACATATCACAAAACTGCACATAAGGATGGGAGCTTCTAACAACCATGGGAACAGCACATGAGCCCAGAGGCAAGAAGCATGCACAGATAGAAATGTAAAACATACTTTTATGTGGCCTTTCCAGTAGTAAGGTCTGGTTATGACTTTTCCTGTTGTTGTCACGAATCTTTTGGAAGGAATAAGCTTGAGTCATATTGAGAATAAAAAATTAATAAATGACCCTAACTAAAAGTAGAACAGGTAACTATTAGTTTCTGAAGGGATCAGGAAATTGGTCTCTTTTCTTCCCATTCATAAGTCCTGAATAACTGTTTTAAGTACAATTGCCTTTTTTAACCTGGATTACCTATGTGAGGGAAATGAAATAAGTGAGCATTTATTAAGCAGCTATTATGTGCCAGACATTGCACTAAGTGCTTTACAAATATTTTTCTTATTTGAAGAGGAAAATAAAAATCCCTAGAAGAGAATTTATTAAAAAGAAATAAGCCAAAATCAAACATTACTAAAAGAAATTCTTAATGGAGGAACAATTTGGAGAATATGATTATTGAAAAGCAAAGAACCATTGATTATGCCCCTACATCAATTCAAAGCTGCTTTTGGTAACAGATTAATAATTTTCAAATGGTAAAAGTACAGAGTAAGAGCTGAACCCTATGTATAGAGAACAGGTTAAAGAGTTAAAAAGATAGGAAAATATGACGTGTCATACATCTTAGTTATTCCAATATATTTTTCCAATAAACTTCTGTGCCCATCTTTAAAGAGTCCTATAAAGCCCTATAACTCATAATTTCCCTATGCCTTCACAAAGGAAAGATGCCATAGAAAGTGTGCAAACATAATTCTTCAGTGAGGCATTTGATGTAGGATACATGGCCTTCCCATCTTGCAGATTTCATGCTAATCAAATCTTCTATAAGGTAATAGCATATGCTACATCAAGCCATCTTCACTCATAGATGAATGTTTTGTTCCATTAGTTTATACAATTTCAGTCTCTGATCTTGCAGGTCATATTATAAAATTAATCTCAAATCCCATAGTATTTTTTTTTGCCATGAAATGATTGTAAACACTGAAAACAAAACTAGGAGATGGTTTTATGTCCAAAGGATTGAAGTGGGAATATTTATTAACTTTTACTGCACAAAAAGCATTATGTGTTTTGGAACTTGTAATGCCATGAATGATATATTTTTAAAATTCTTTTTGTCACAAATGCAAGGACACTAAAGTAAAGTAGATATCATTATCATACTCTTCCTCTTATCTATTCAGTTTTCATTGTCTTCTCTTAATGATTAACATTGTATGATATAAATTATAACTCTTGGCTCATTAATAAAATTGATGACTGTCTCAGGGATGAAATATATTTTTCTTATTGAAAAGAAAGAAAAATCTTTCTTCTCTTTAAATGGAATGAATTACTGGAAATTATATGTCTGTATTTTCTTTTATGCCAAAAACCTTCTGGGTATCCTTTTTTCCTTTGCATAAAAATGCATTTTAATTACATAGGATGTTGCACATTTCTGTTCACTTTGTAGTAGGCACTAGGTTAAAAAACACATGGGCACACTTCAAGCACAGATAGAGAATAAGATTTAGTGAAATTTCAAATAAGATAAATATGCCCATCAAATCTTTGAGTTAAAAACAAGCTTTTGTGCTTAACATATTGCTTGAGGACTCTGTGAGAAGCACAATAAATGTACTTCTCCTATCAATGAGCATTGGTGGACATATGTTAGTCATAATTAAAATCTTGTTATGTCTTCTTCAAATAAAAAATTCATGATTTTTAACACAATTAAATCAAAATCTGAGTTATAGTATACTTCAAGGGGTCTTTTGCATGGTCACATTTTCTAATTCTTACATATGCCCACAAACCACTCATCATCTCCTACCCTTTACAAAGTGTTATATCTTTAAAAGATATAAATGGGACATTTAATTCTAAAATGAGTGATGAATTATACCATTTCTTCATCAACTCCATATTCGTTATCAATATCATCCCCCTGCCATTGGAATCTTGAACTCTGCTCCTGAGATGCTGTACTTTGCCCAAGTGGTTTTTGGTTTGGTTTGGTTTGGTTTTTAATTCAGATAGCAAGCATGCGTCTAGAATATGCCATAACATGCCACTTAGCATGGATACTATCCCATCACCTCCACTTCTGACTCACTTCTATGTGTGGTCTCCCTAAACAGAATATATGCTCCTGGAGAGTAAGGACATTTTTTGCCAATAATTGTATTTTCAGTGCTTAGCACCTTACCTGTCAAACAATAAAGTAAACGATTAATATTTTTATCACCTATCACTATCTTTACTGTTAAAAGTTCACATCCCACAATTACCTTAAGAGGGTTCATTGCATAAATATCTCTTCACTTCCCTCATAAACTGCTGCAAGCAAAAGAATATAGTTAGGCTATCAATAAATCTTTCCAGTTAATTTCTTCCATAGAATGTGAAGCAGGTCCAGATAATCTGTCATGTTCTATTATGACAAAAAATAGCCAAATTATGAAATATAAAATAATTTTAGGATAAACAAGTTATGTCTGTGAAACTCATCCATTGTGCTTTTCCTTGTTTCTCCTTTTTCTTTAGAAAGCTTTCCCTAATAACAAAGCTATTAATTTTCTATCTAATCTCATTCTAAAGCCATACAGACTATACAAATCTGAACAAAGCTTAGTGGTTGTTTCCATTTATATTCTATGATTGCTGTTAGACTTAAAGAGAATACATGTCTCAGAAACTCTTTGTCTATAGAACCTTCAGAAAAAAAAAGGGATGATGTATAAAATTACAAGTGATAGAGTGGCAGATGCATGCACATCAGGGGAAGGGAACAAGCATTTATTAAATGGCTACCATGTACTAAACACTTAAAAAAGTCATTTTCCAATATTATTTCATTCGATTCTTACAAAAATCCAATGAGTTGGCATATGGTTATCTTTATATTACTCTTGTGGAAACTGAAGTAGACAGAGATCAAATGACTTTCCTTTTGTTACCCAGATAATAATTTTCTGAGGTCAGTTTTCACTTCATTATTTCATTACTCCAGGTCCAGTAATTTATCTAATCTCTCATCTAGATTGATAGATAGATAAGTAGATGAATGGATGGATGGATGGATGGATAGATGGATTTTAAAAATGGAAGTGTATATGTGTAGAGGGCTGAAACTATTGAGTCAATGCACTGAGGTCAGGACTTCCAAGCACTTGAGGCTAACTACCAATTGAACAATACTCTATGGCATATGCTTGGAAAATGGTCCTTTCCATTATCCTGTGCTGGCTCGATGATTGGTGTATAGAGGATTGTAGGAGGGACTAGAGGGTGGGGTAAGACTAGCCAGAGTCAGACTTGGGTGATAGATGAGGGAGAAGGTGGTTGTGGAGATTCTGCTTCCATGCTGTTCAATCCTGTGACTAAGACCAAGAATAAAGACTAAGGACTTTTGCTTATCCTGACTGTGGATGATTCTGGGGTGTCCTGGGGGCTAGAGTGGTCGTCACATATATGATATAAAGATAGGTGATATAACTATAGATATAGGTGATATAGATATATGCAAAAAGTAATGAGAGAGACAGAGAGAAAGAGAAAGCCAGAGAAAGGGACAGAGATAGGCAGAGATGTCATAAATTAGATTGTTCAGGGAGGATTCGAATCTTTGATATGCGGTTTACTTAGTGCTTTTCATAGTTGTTCATCCAACTTTAGTATACATTTTTACCCAACTCTCACTTCTGGCTCTGAGAAGCTATAACATATGCAGAGGCCCATTTCAGTAAAATCATCTTGAATTAGGGTTAAACCAAGTTAAACATAACTGAATGGTCTCAAATCATTAGTAAATTAGTACGGTATCTATCCCAGGCATGTGAAGACTTTTCCCAGCAGAATGGGTGGATGAGAGCAATTTGTTCTAATAATTATGAATGTGGTTGAAGCAGGTACTGTGGAATGCTTAGAGCTAGATTATACATCTAAGACAACATGGTCATCTGCTTCATTCCAGCCCATTACCTACCACTGAAAGAGAGAGTGAGACTGGTGACATTGTACAACTCTGCACCATTTAAATAAAATTCACATGAAAGCTAAGACATAATTTAGGATGTCTTCAAAAATAAAGGACAAACATCAAAAATTATATATATATATATATATAGAGAGAGAGAGAGAGAGAGATCTAGAGATACATGTTGGGAAGAATAAAAGGATGAGAATCTCAAGAAAGGTAGGAAACTAGGCAACTATCAGTAAATATATATTAAACTGTATTACTGTTATGGGCCAGAACTCTGAACTTGAAACAAAGGATGCTTGAAAGGCACTAAGTGGAATTGAGGAGACAATGGTTAAATCTAGTTTAGAACTGATTTAAGCCTACAACAAATAATGGTTTCCTAGTGATATAATGATTGGTATATACTCAGTGTGGAACATATAAGCGAGAAGCTCTCAGGGCCAGAAAGGACAAGCGCACTAGCAGCTCTCGGAGGCTAATACAGATTCATTCCATCACCCACCTTTGTGGTGACTGCAGGCTGAAGCACAAACCTTTGGATTTGGAGAGATTCAGGAGCCAGAGAAGGAGGCAAGAGCTCAAGCTCTCAGAACCAAAGAGAGAGATAGGCCTCTAAGAAAGCTAACTGGGCCCCAGGAAAGGAGACAGGACTTTGAAGGAGACAATACAGGATTTACACCTAGCTGCATTTGTGGTGATTACTTAACTGAAAGGAAGACTGCTCCCAGAGACCCCAAGAAAATCTCAACAGAGAACATTACATTTTAAAGAGAATATTACATATTACAAAGGTATAATCATAAAAGCTATTTGGTTAAGAAATATCAAAATCAAAATTTTTATCTTTGGTACAGAGGGAATGTAGGTTAATTGATGTATAGCTATTTTCAAAAGCACAGAATAGATAGAATTTTTGAAGTAAACAAAATATCAGTGTTTGATAAATTCAAGGGCCAAAGCTACTAGGGTAAGGATTCATTTAACAAACTGCTGGGGAAAGTAGAAAACACTACTGTATAAAATATAGACCAATATGTTATCTCTCATTCCAAAACAAATTACAAATGGGCACATGGAAGATAAGAAATGGTGAAATAAAAAAGAACAAAAATTAGTGATCATTCTCATCTATGGATAAGGGAAGAGTTCATGACTAATGAAGAGCTAAAAAGATCGCAGTAATATAATATGTGCAATTCTGATTATATAAAATCAATAAATGTTTGTACAAACAAATGTAATGCATTTAAACTGGGAAATAAAGGTGCTATATTCAATATGTAATAATATATATGCATATATAAAATATTTATGTATATAATATATATGCAACTTGTTTAAATTTTTAAGAAAAAGACATTCCACAGTACTTAAATGGTCAAAGATATGAGCAGATAGTTTTTTTCCAAAGGTAGAAATTCAAGCTGTGAACAATTTTGTGAAAAATGCTACAGATTACAAATTAATTAGATAATTGCAAATTATCTATCTCAAACCAAACAGATTGTCTAAAATGACCAAAAAAGATGGAAATTATAAATATTGTTGGTAATGAGGGATACAGACACTTTCAGTGAAGTTGTAAATTAGTCAGCCTTTCTGGAAAACAACTTGGATATCTAGCCCCAAAGTCATAAAAATGTGCATGTCTTTTCACCTTTGGAAACTGCTACATGACTTATAAAGAGATCAAAAAAAAAAATGATGCACATATGTATTAGAATATTTATAGTAGCATTTCTTGGGTGAACAAAAACTGGAAACCAAGAAAATATCATCTATTGAGAATTGGCTAAACATTAAAAATGAATATAATAGATCATTGTGTTTTATGAAATGATTTTTTAAATGCTTTCAAGAAACTGGAAATATCAGTGTGAACAGATGAAGATTGAAGTAAAAATAAGGATAACCACTGATACAGTAGCAACATCATTATTAAAGTAAAACAACTTTGAAAAACTTTAACTCTCAACAACACAAACTAAAACTAGATTGCTAAGAAAAATGCTTCTGGTCTTCTGACAGAAAGGTAATAGATTCACATTAAAGAATGAGACATATGTCTCTGCCTGTGACAAATGGGATCATTTCCTTTGCTTGGATATGCAAATTTGAGATTAGGGTTTTGCTTGGATATGCAAATTTGAGGTTTGGATTCTTTCTTTCTTCCTTTCTTTTTGTTTCTTTCTTTGTTCCTTCTTTTTTCTTTCTTGCTCCTCTTTTCTTTCTTTTCTTTTCCTCCTCCTTTCATTACTTTTTCCCTTATTCCCTCCCTCCTTCTCTCTGGCCTTCTCTTTCTTCTTCATATGCCTTCCTTCCTATGCCCCAAAACACTTGACAATTTTATAATCTCAATATTTTATATTTTTCTAGAACTGTAGTTAGACACAGTAGGTAAACCAAGTGTGTAATGTAGCTAGTATATATTTCATTTATGTATATATTGAAAAAATACTGAAGAATATACATATTTCATTCACTTTGTTTTTCCAGTGTGGATGGTTAGAATGAGAATTTTCTGATTGCTATGGATTTCATTGAGGATGTTTTATCCTGCCTTGAAAGTTTGGTAATTTTTATAAAACAATTAACAAATATGGTCATTTGAAGAACTCCATTATCAATAGGGAGTCATTCTTTTGTTTGGGTTTTTCCTAGGAAATCTTCTAATAAGTGGAAAAGCATGTTAAGTGAACATATGTTTCCCAATTTTATATCTCACTTGTTGACAATACTCAGTGGATTGAGTAACAAAATTATCTACATAGTCCCATCTGTCAAGGAAGCTTACATAATTTTAACGATCATAAGAGCAACACCTTCTCTGAGGAAATCTTATAAAATTACCTTTAGTTCTACTGAGTAAAATGTTTTCTTGAAATCAATAAACAATAAAAAGAGAAGGGGTGGTATATTCTCTGTTGTAGGCAATTACTAAGTGGATAGTAAAGACATAATTTGAATTTTATTGAAAAACTGATTATTTCTTCTTAGAATGTTAATTGATGATAGATTTAATGCATGTCCAGACCATTCTTATACAAATTTTATATAGATAGAAAGCAGACATATGGATCATAGTTTTAGAACTTAGGTATCATCCGGTCCACTTCATTTTGTACATGAAGACACTGAGGCACATGGAGATTGATAATATTGTTATCACTAATAATAATTGACATTTAAACAACATTTAAAAATTTAAAAGGACTTTCTCTTTTCTTTTAATTTAAGCCTCATAACAACTCTTTGAGGTAAGTACCTCCATTTTATATGAAGAAACTGAGGTTGCAACTTGTCAGCTTCATACAACTCCTAACTATATGAAGTAGGATTTGACCCTCGATTTTCCTGATTTCAAGTATAGAATCCTATCTATTTCCACACTGCATTTGAGGGGAGTCAATGTTGAGGGTTGGAGAAGAGGATATTAAGGTATTATCCTTATTTTTATTCATTATTTTGGAATCTTTTCTTTTTAAAGATTACTTTAGAATAAATCTATGAATTAGCCTTAACCTGTGTTACCTCTAGCATGTTTTCTTATTTTTCATAGTTGATCTCATCAATCAATCAGCTTTTTCTGGATTCATCTTCTGAATATTTCATTGCTACTCTCTCATTTCAGGGGCTCAAATGGTATACATTTCTTAGTTCCACTGTTATAGGACATAGGGTGGAGTGAGAAGGAATCTTAGAGTCTAGTCTAACTCTCTGATTTTATTTTTAAACTGATTTGTTTTGGCGAATCATTTGGGATTAAGCGACTTATCCAGAGTCACACAGCTTGGAGGTGTTAAGTGTCTAAGGCTGGATTTGAACTCAGATCCTCCCGACTTCAGGGCTGGTGCTCTATCCACTATACTATCTTTTTGCTCCCAATTTCCTAATTTTATAATGAAGAAAATTGAGGTCCAGAGAAGTCCCAGAAAAAGAGATTTGATCTCCAAACATATTTTCTCTACTATGCTCTCTCCCCATTTGGAACACATAAATATACAAATCCTGGCCGTTCTGTTCCATTTTAATTCTGTTTTCATATATTCCAGCAAAGTTTTCTGTTACTTCATGCATAATAGGGAGGGAATCTTATATTACTCCACAAGCTTTTGGAGATCTTAAAAACACAAAAAGGCTTTTACTATAGGCCTAGTGATAACCTTCAGTTTGGAGAATCTTATAGCCAATTTGACTCTAACATGTTTTCAATTAATTATTCAAGCAATAAACATTTAATAAGTACTTACCATATTCCAGGAACTGTGCTAAACTTTAGGGATACTAAAAGTGGCAAAAGATAATCCCTACTCAAGAAGCTTACTATCTTGTGGGTAAAGCAACAGATAAATAAATATATGTAAAACAAGCTATATACAGAATAAGTAGTAAATAATTACTAATAGAGGGAGGCACTAGAATTAGGAGTGATTGGAAAAGGAAATATGTAAAATATGAGCTAGATTATGAAGGACTTCAAATCCAAAATAGAGCATGTTGTATTTGACAATAAAGGTGATGGGAAACCATTTATTGTACAGGGAAATGACATGATCAGATCTGAACTTAGGAAAAATGACTGTTGACTGCATCATGGAGGTATTAGAGTAGGGAGAGACTTGAGGCAGCAAGGTTATGACAGTAATCTAGGTATGAGATGATGAATGGTTAATAGTTTCAGAATCTCTTATAATCATTCTTATAGATAATTTAGTAAATGGAGTTCTGTTTTTATAAAAAAAATTTACTCACTCTGACATTATCGTAACTTTCTGAATTGTTAAAGTAGCAGAATTCAACTTAATTCCTACTTAGTGGATTCTCACTGTGAGCTCATACAACCCTAATCGTGCTCAGTTTGAGAAAGAAGTTATTCAGAGTGCATTGTTTGTATTCTTGAAATTATCTTAATTATGGGATGATGATCTATTAGAAAACTTAAGAGAACTGACATGTCAAAGATATGTGATAGAAAAGTTGAAATTGTTGCAGCAAAGATTCAAAGGAAATTTTTCTGAGCCTCAATTCAGGGTTTGAATATTGATTTATTTCCTTTTTAGTATTTTTAATTTTCTAAATACATACAAAGATAGTTTTCAATATTTATCTTTGCAAAACCTTGTGTTCCAGCTTTTTCTCCCACTTTCTCCCCTCTTCCCTCCTCTAGACAACAAGCAATTCAGTAAAGGTTAAACATGTACAATTCTAAATATTTCCCTATTCATCATGCTGCATAAGAAAAATCATACCAAAAGGGAGAAAGAAACAGAAAATAAGCAAATAACCAGCAACAACAATGTGGAAAATACTATTCTCTGATACAAATTTAGTCTTCAGAGTTCTCTCTGGATTCAGATAGTTCTTTCTATTACAAGTTTATTGAAATTGCTTTGAATCACCTCATTGTTGAATACAGCCAAGTCCATCATGGTTGATCATCACATTATGTTATTGCTATATATAGTATTCTTTTGGTTCTGCTCACTTTATTTTGCATCAGTTCATAGAAGTCTTTCCAGGATTGTGAATATTGACATTGTTAAAAAAAATAGCTCAATGATAAAGAATAGTGACTAAACTCTCAATTTTGTAATCCATTAAAAAGAATGATGGAACATTCACAACCCATCCTACAAAATTTTTAATGAAAGATGTATCTTCAAAGTATTATATATGAATGAATAATTTCTGTGGTGTTTTTCTCCTTTAAAACATAATAGTTCTCTCTGGGAGAAAGCAGGTTTCTTGGGGAAGTTTTCTGGAAGCAGCCTTAGTATCAGTTCAGATCAATAATTACCCCAAATGCAGCCAGGTGATAAAAATTCAGATCTTTTATTGTCTCCAATATAGCCTGGTTAGCTTAGAGGCCTATTTCTCTGCTTGGTTCCAAGAGCTCTTGCAGCTTTGTCTTTTGCTTCTGCTTCTGCTTTCTTCAGCCTCCAATTCAGCTCCAAGTTGAAACTGTCTTGCCTCTGAGAGAGGGCTTCTGGCTCTCAATCTCCCAGAGTGCTCCTCTCCGACTCCAGTCAATGTTCTGAAGTAAAACTCCTCACTCAGAGAAGGCTTCTGGCTGAACTCACTTGACGCTCCCTTCTCAATCTAAATTCAGCTGAACTCTCCTAACTGGGCCTCTGCTTTCTTCTTATGTATCAGAGAATGGAATTATAGGTTTTCTCCCATAGTGCTCTCTGGCCCTAAGAGCTTCAAGGGAGGTGTGAGTTCAGATATCTCATACTAAACCCTGAAATCTCCCAAACTTGTGAACTCCAATGAGTAAAGGTGTGAACACAAGCATTGTATCAATTAGTTCTGCTTAGTACCTTGTTTCAGGTTCTGGCCCAAAACATCTTCTTGTAAGATCAGATCAATAATCTGTCAACTCTAATGAGTTAGCAGTTAGTAAAGATTCCAACTTCTCCCACTTTCTTTTGTTTTAGAACACAGGTGGTCATGACCTCCCTGACTTCTCAAAGAGGTGAGAACCCCCCCAAAAAAATGTGATCACATCTTCCCTGACTGCTCAAAAAAGGAATGAAAATACCATAACAAGAAGGTGCTCACACCCTCCCTGACATGTCAGGAAGGGAGATGAAAACACCAAAGGAAATAGGAAGTCAAATCAGATTAGCAGGTTTCTGAAGGGGCTCACTTGAAACAGGTACACATAAATCCATCACTATGGGCCAGAACTTGAAACAGATATACATGGTATACATAAATCCATCAATATGGGAGGCATTACACATAATGGCATAAGCACACAATCAATATAACACAGACTAGTAGTAATGTAACAAATAACATGAATCAACCTGAGAATTTACACATGTCCATAAGTCCTAGAAATAGTCCAAAAGAATTCCATTGTCAATTACTTCATGTGCCAGGAATCCAATAGTTCCTGTAAGCTCTGAAGTACTGCAAAAGTCTCATCAACAATTTTTCATCTCAAGGAATCCAATGATTGTTGCTTGTTTTTCAAGAACTAAAACAGTCTCATCTTGTGTTAGGAAATCCAATGATTCCTGAAGATTTTTAAAAGTTCTTTTAACAGTCTCATTGTCAGCTATGCTCTTTCAGTGTCAGATGTTTCTTAAATCTTCTCCTTTGTTTTGAAGTTTTTTTTTTTCTCTTTTTCTGTTTCATCTCAAGGAATCCAGTGATTGTTGCTGGTTTTTCAGGAACTGAAAGCTGAAGATTTAAAAGTTCTTTTAACAGGCTCATTGTCAGCCACTTTCTTTCAATGGTGAGCACAATCAGCAACAGAACTACCTGATATTTCTTGGGTCTTCTCCTTCGTTTCAAACGTCTGCTCCATCTCTCTGCAATGGACAAGGCGAATGCGGCTCGTCGGCACCCATCTGATTCCTTCTCCACCTGTAGAGATACAAGCAAACTCTCCCCCCCAAGCAGTTAGCTTTTCTGGTCCCTTCCATCCACCACTTTCTGGATCTCTCCACATCACCTGGCGATTATCTAAAGATAGTGGAGCCACTTGCACTGGACACTGCTCTTCTGATGGGTTATAAACCTGTCTGCTGGAGTCAGTGCATCTTTATCAAAGATTAAAAAATTAATGGTATAGAGAACTAAATTTAGAAGTTCTCTAGGATTATCCATGGCTCCTCCTTTCTTTTGTTTTTGGAGGAGTGTCTTAATGTCCCTGTTTCTTCTTTCTACAATTGCCTGACCTTGAGGATTAAAGGATATGCCAGTGTTGTGTAAAATCTTATACTGTGTACAAAAGTGTGCAAAATGTTTGGAGGTATATGCATGTCTATTATCTGTTTTTATTTCTTATGGCACACCCATAATTGTGAATGCAGTTTGTAAAAATTCCAACAATTTCTATGTCCCCATAAAGTGAATTTATCCAGATAGAATGACATTATTTTCCCCAAATTTCTCCTCTCTTTCTGCTATTCATCTTGAATACATTTTAGAAATGTTTGCTAAATTTGCATCGAGACTTGTTGAATTGATGACACCCATGAAGAACATTAATGAATATACATACTTGCAGAGCTTATACATTCAATTTGAACTGCCACTAAAATAATAAGCAAAAAGAGAGATGTAATGGGAGCACTGGGTTTGAAGTAAAAAGATTTGGACTCAAAACCTGCTTCTATTACACAGTTGGGGAGTAGATTAATAAAATAGAAATGTAGAGAAGAGAAAACAGAATGATGAAAGAATATGAGTTCATGTCAATTTAGAATTGAGTGCAGAATAAAGATATTTAATAAGAAAAAATTCAGGGGGTGCAAACTGTCAGTATTAAAGTATTTAAAAGATACTTCTCAATCACAAATGTAAAAAACTAGATACAATGGGGAGAAATTATAAAAAAAGGTAAATTTAGGCATTGTAGCATTAAGTAAGCTCCTTCTAGAAGATTTTGAGGAAATGTTTGATGATCATTTGAAAGAAATGTTTTGGAGGCATGGCAGAGATGAGGTGACCATCACACTAAACTCAGAATATTTATTTGTAAAATGAAGAGATTGCTTGAAGTGACATCCAAGGTCCTGTTTATAGTTCTAAATCTCATGATTCTTTACTTTTTTACTGAGCATGCAACATATCAGTTGCTTTCACTTTACTTAGCAATGTCTATTTCAGATTTCAAGTAATGGTTTGGCAAGGAGATGATGCATGGGAGATGGGATGGTGCTGGGGTTCCAATTATCCTATTTATTGTTTTTTTTTGTATTTATACCATAATGAAGTACAAAATTGCATAGACAATTCATTCATTCATCAACTCACTCAATAAAAAATTATCATATACCTATCATGTACACTAATATATTCTAAGGTCTGAGGGAGAACAAGATAAGACACATTCCTTAAGCTTGAGTTGCCTATAACACAAAAGGAGAAAAAAAATCTTGAGATAAAAACTCATCTCAACATTTTATTTCTGAAAGTATAGAATATTCATCTACAATCATCTGTTCCTTAATTACCTTATCTTTTTAGAATTTTTTCCTCCTTCCTTATGACTTTCTTGAAGTGTCTTAAGAATCAAGTGCTATGAGAGATTATCTTTTTCTTATAGAGAAACAAATTTTATGGCAGTCCAAGGATTTTTTGATTAATAACTTAGTAGGTGACTGGATTCCTGAAAGCTGGACCAACAGAGCATAAATTTTGTCAGGTCTTTTTCAAGTTCAAAAGGCTTCAAATATATCAAAAAAGCAATTGATAATATATATCAATCATCCATGGACTGGACACTGATTTTCATTTGGTTGGAGGAACTGCAATATATATGGATAAATTTATCTATAAGTTATACAAAACCTATTTGCTCATAGGACTAGTACTCATACTGATAAAATTGTTGATTTTTAAAATTGAAATATTATTTTGTATAAGGATGAAGTATGCTCTTTACAATATATTTTGTGATGACGCTCTCAGTAGTTTGAGAGTGAGCTTGTATGGGCTGTCCCAAAATACAAGCACATTAGCTTGACATCCCAAGGTAACAATAAGTAACAGTCACAACCTTAGATCAGAAAGCCAAGCTTATTTGTCAGTGAAAACTAAATGATCAGATCATTCATTATAATATTAAATGATATATTTTTAGACCAATCTCTGGAAAACTCATATATTCCTGCATTTTTTCCCTATTTGTTTTTAAAGCTATTATGAACAACAGTTTCACAAAATGATTGTTTTCAAGAACTTTTAACTTGTCAGAATTTGGAAAGACAAAATAAAGCATAACAACTTTTTCCCATAAGCCCTCCTTTTCACCATTTTTGCTCCTTTTAATATATTAAAGAAGCTACTCATATCCCATTTGCAGACAAATCCTTACAATTCACATTGCACTGGAAGAAAAAATGATATTTAAATACTCATACTGATTTGTATTTATATATACTAAATTTATGATACTAAATTGTGTGACTTCTTTTCACTATTATTTTTAATGTTCATAGCTTGGAAATAATCTTTAGTATTATATTATAAACATGATGTGATGCCTCAGTCATTCACTTTACCCACATTTTCCAAAGAAGAACAAATTGGAATTTACTGTTATAAGTAATTATGAGTTTCACACATTGCACTCATAAAATAATGGAATGGATATCTATTACCCTCATATATTGATAGATGAATATAGAGTACATAATTTTAGCTGTTTACTAAAGCAGCTAGTGACTAGATTTCATTTTCACTCATCCTCAAGGTGATAAAAAATAATGCATGCATTACTATATTTTACAACCTTATGTAAATGTTTCACACAGTTAAATAGTTAGGAAGTCAAAATAAAATGTTAATAGCAGAGAGAGAAATAGTAAGGCACTGACAACTTGGGTTGTCTTCTGAAAGGAACTGAAAAGTGATAGTAGTCTGTTAGATTAGTATTATAGTGGATAAAGCTTCAATTAGCTCATCCACCTATCTCTTGGGGCAGAAAAGAACTATATTTAAAGTACTGTCAAATATAGCTGTCTACTTTGTTTAAAAAAAAGTCAATGATCATATTAGATTCTTTGTGACAAAATCAGGTATCTCTAAGTTTTCCCTGTCTAAGAGGATCAGTTGTCAAGGCCAATATAAGACCAATGCAATTGTAGATGTTTAAGAAGAAGTGGAAGACAGAATTCAAATGCCCCCTCATCCAATATCCAGTGCAGAAATTTTGCTGCAAAATGGATGTTAAAGCATCAAATTTTGTAACTCTGATTCCCTAAATATCTTATGTAATCAGAATATGAAGACAAAACTGAAAATTTGCCTTCCATTGCTTATGTTCTAGTAGAAAAGGCACATTCACAGATAATATAGGTTGTTAAAAATGCACATAAATATTAGGTAGAATATATAGTATTGCCAACTTGTGGTATCAGAAAATGAAGTGACATTTGACCTAAGTCCTGAAGGTGGAGTAAGGGGAAAGAATGTGCTTGACCTATAGAATAGCTTGTCCAAGACTACAAAATCACAACATGAAAGGTCATAGTGAAAAGCAACTGGAAAAGTTTGACTAGAGTGGAGTGTATGTGAATTGGATTAATGTACAATCATTATGAAAAAATAGGCTGCAATCAGGCTTTAAGGACATTACTTTCCCGAGGAAGAGTTAATATTTTAAAAAGACAATAGGAAGTTAACTAAAGCATGGCACAGTGTCTGCTATATAGCAGACATTTAATAAATGCTTATTGATTGCTTAATTGTATCACATAATGGTTTGGAAGATATAGAGAATAAAAGATAATAATTTTTTAAACTTGCTTCCATAGATACAGGCAAGAGGTAATGAGGGCCTGGAGTTGAATAATTGCATTATGGAGACAGAGGGAAGGAAGTAAGTAAGAAATTAAAAAAAAAAAAAAAAGATCTTGAAGCTGATTGAATATGAGACAAAGTATAAGTGAAAGTGAAGAGTTAAGGTTTCACAGGTTATGAAATTGATTAATAACATTGGATAAGTGGTATACTTTGCTGAAATAGAGATGTTAGGAAAAGCCATTGGCTTATGAAAAATAGACACTGTTTTGGAAATGTGGATTTTAAGATTCCTGTGGGATATCTTGGAGGAGATATCTAGTGTGTAATTGGAGAAAAGGGACTAGAGATCAGAAGAGAGAAGATGGATGGTTATATAGGTTTGAATCATCCATAGAAATATGATAGTTAAATCCCTGGGAAATGATAAGATCATAAAGAGAGCATAGAGAGGGAAGAAGAAAGTTCTGTGGTATGACCACTAAAGGGGTTAAAAGAATATAGATGATTAAAGTTCACATAAGAGTAAGAAAGATTCAATTGAAAGAAAAGAAAACAAATACTACAGAGCAAAAATCATGTAGACCAAGAAAGCAGAGAGTGTTCAGAAAGAGACATAATCAGCAATGTCACACATTTCATGATTCAATGAAAACTGGGCTAAATTTTTAATCACAAGTACTCAGTCTCAAATCCCTCCCCTGCCACTTACTATTTGGGTGATTATGAGTAAGTAACTGAACTTTCCTAGGTGTCAGTTTTTTCATCTGTAAAATGAGGTGTTAGGACAAAATGTTTTCTGATGTTTTGCCCAGTTCTTAATCGATAGTCCTGTATAATTTTCTGAAAATCTATTGATAAAAATATGAAAAATTGGGGGGAGCCCACCTTTAGATATAGGACTTGCAAAGTCTGATGATGAAGTGTTTTCTAAATAGCTAAACTGGAAGAACTGATAACTCATGGATTTACAGTGGGAGATAATGAAGACTTAGCTATTTGATTTCTGAATAAGAAATTAGTAAGTATAACAAAGTTAAGACTTGTTAATTCTCTATCACTTTTCTTTGGCTTTGAAGAATAAAGACACAGTTCAACTACCTCTCAAGAGTCAGATGAGAGAAGAGCATAAGGCATGATCTCCATGGTCATCATATATCCATCTTCAAATTACCCTCTCTATTTCTTTTATGTTTGTGATTTCCTGATCTTAGGCAAATGCATACTCTATGATGGATTATAACAACAAGCTATGAATTCTAAAAGGTCCAAGTTTCTTAGAAACCTGTGACAAAGAAATTGCTATGTGACCAGAGTAGCAATAACTTACAGTAAGGGAAGTGACTATGTTGGGTGGAAAGACATATGTACAGAGATTCCTGCCATCCCTAGAAAATTCCCACTAGCTGTATTAAAAACTCAGAAATTTCATAAAGGACTCAAAGATATGTGGATTAACTGTTCCCTTTCTATTTCTGGTTTGAGATTGGTTTATTCACCTCACCTGTATTAGTCCAGAAAATCAGGTAGTTCTCTAGAGGAACAGCCAAGTAGCTGCTATTCACTCTCTGGGTCTTAAGGGTAACAACCACCACTCATATTTATGTAACATTTCACAGGTACAAAGTGCTTCCTGGCCTGACATTTACAGGATCTTCCCAAAAGTGTGTCATGTTAACTCTCTATATACATAGATTTCATTCTATCTTAACTTTCTCTCCCAATTCATCATATTTTCTGTGCTAAAGAGTCTCTTTTCTTCCTTGTTTCTGTTTTTTAAGTCTTTAAAACCAAACTTAAATGCCATATAGTCCTAGGGATTGTCCTGTTTGTCCTAGTTAGAAATAAACATTTCCTCCTTATTCCTTACATCATACTTGTTTGCATATATCTTTTTATTTCTAGTAAATTATTTTCTATTAATATTATTTTGCATATACCACATCCTGCTATTAAACTAAAAGCTCCATTAGGATATTATTTGTTCTAGCATCTTTCCCACTACCTACTACAGTATTCTAGAAACAATGAATGCTTAATAATTGCAATAGGAGTTGAGTGGGGTCATTTTGATAAAATCTCCCACTAAAACTTGATGAGATTACAGATTGTTATTATAAGAATTTGACAGGTATCTCTTAGTGAGGTGAATTTGTACACCAATACTTGGAGTGAATAGACCTTGAGTTTTCTGAGATTTATGTCATTAGACTTTTATCATATATTTTTGATATATGAATGAACTGTGAAATAGTTTGCCCTTTTCCCTTTTCTTCTCTGTACTTTTGCTCTCTTGGAATTCCATATAGGAATGAAACAAAAAACAGAGAATGCATTTTTCTCCTTCTTCTTGCAGGACTAACAACTAGCAGATGGCCTATGTTTTCCCAGGT
Source organism: Antechinus flavipes (assembly GCF_016432865.1). NCBI lineage: Eukaryota > Metazoa > Chordata > Mammalia > Dasyuromorphia > Dasyuridae > Antechinus > Antechinus flavipes. Next base: position 74,617,201 of record NC_067399.1, read on the forward strand.
GACTATCCCTAAACCTCCAAAATCTGACTATATTTTTCTGCCTTTCTATCTTCTTATTAGTTCCTCACAGTAATCTTTAATGAAATTTAAGGAGTTCCCAAGTGATAGGGTGTTCCTAAATATAAGCAAGAAGCACTGTTGTCCTAAAAGGCAATTTCCTTAATGGTGTTCTCTTTAGAGAAGAATGAGAATTTTTCTGTAAGGATCACTATACATCTAAATGAAAAAAGCGAAAACATGAGGGGTCAGGAAGTATAAATTTCACCAGCAATCTAGGATATTGCTTAAAGTATTCTAAATGTTGTAGGTCCAGAGAAAATGGGAAATATTTGTTAATCAGGAGTTAATCTTTGAAGTCCGAGCAATACAATATCAGGGTACAATTTCATCTTCATGGAAGATTCCTAGAAAATGCCTTTCAGTTGCATGCAACTATAATTTGTAATTTCATAAAATTTATTGGAAGAATTCATCAGATTCAACAATGGTCCTCCATTGTATAAATATTCATTGAATAAAACTAATTTTTCTGTTATTATTTTTTTTTTTGCTAAAAACCATATGATTAAATAACTGCTGGGGGTAGAAGGAGTTAAACCTATCTCATCAGAACCAGAACTAATGTTGGATTTACATCTTATGTTATTACAATGGACAATGGTTTGTGAGAGAGATATGAAATAAAGAACCATTTTCAAAATTACAGGTTTATAAATTTATTGCTTTAATGTCATACAATTTTATTCTTCTGAAAATGGATTTGCTTGTATTACTCTATTAGGGACACCAAACCTCTCATGTGAAGTAAGACAAAGGGGGGCAAAAATTTCAAAGTCTGCTTAGGACTCACAAAAACTAACATGGCTCTGCATCATCTAAAACATATGGAAAAAGCCAGACCGTTAAAGAATCCACTAAAGCTTCTTGGGAAAATGGGAAATATGAAGCTGCTGAATTTCACTTTAAAAAGCCATAAAAGTGAGGAGAAGTCTATGAAACTCCCCCCTCCCCTTGTTTTGCTGATTCATGGAGGCCTTTAGATAGGAAGAATCATTTTATTTTAATTAAAAGTGAACATTAACATGTACACACACACACATACACACATACATACATACACACACGTACACTGCACATTTGCATCTATCCCTGTTGGCATCTGCTTTGAAGCTGCCATGAGACTCCAGGGGGAGTAAAGCTGTTTCAAGCATCTGCTTTTCAAACAACTAACTTCATTTTCAGATCAGAGCTGAAGTTTAAACTCCTTAAAACCTTGGCTTCTATCTTAAAGCAAGGGTAGGAAGAGCCAAAAAAAAAAAAAAGGCAATTTACTGTCAACTATTTGCATGAGCTTCTGATTTCCAGGTTGCCTCAGAAATGATCTAGTTTGGCATTATTTAATTTTATTTTGAATAAACATCTCACCTAATCTTTTTTTGGACCACTTGAATGGGGTGAGAGCTTTTGCCACATTATTTGTGGAAATTGCACCTGGTTTGTTCATAACTGAATAGGTGAAACTCTCACAAACTGAGATCTGAAGCCTTTTCTCAACAAGGAAATTTCAAGATTTGTCCATTTGTTTTTCTTAGCTTTGGTTTACTTTATAGCTTCTTATATTTTGAAATACTTAATATGAAAAGTCACTGATTTCCTGGAGGTAATCAGTTACATGCTTTTTATTAAGTGGCAACTTCATTTGTTTTGAACTCCAATTAGAATCTTAAAGGAAGCAAAAAGGAAAAAAAAAAGTGAAAAAAGATGTCACAATGTCTAGATACAATAAGTCATGTGTTAATACTCAAAAGAGGTTTTTGGACTTTCATCTCGATCCTAATGACTTTTAGGTTGCAAATTATTCTTCCATGTTTACATCATCAGGCTTTCATTGAAAGAGTTATATGAGACAGAGGAGAGAAAATTGGACCCTAGAGGCAGGAAGACCTGAATTCAAATATGGCCTCAGAAACATACTAGCTGTGTGCCTCTGGGCAAGTCACTTACCTCTGCCTACTTTATTCTTCCACTATAAAATAAGGATGATAATAATTCCTACATCTCAGGGTTATTGTGAATCTCAATAAGATGATATTTGTGCAGTCCTTAACATAGTGCCTAGTATATAGTAGGTACTATATAAATGATTATTTTTAATATTATACCTAATGACCAGGACTCCCTTTCTATTGTATATTTAACCTTGCTCCACCTCGGTCCTTCTTAGGCACTCCAATACTTTGGTGCTACATAGTGGTACCAGATTATAATCCCTTTGCTTCCGTTAAAGTTCCTAGTTTTTGCAACTTTGATAGTATTACTTTAAAGTAGACATATCTGGTACCAAAAAGTGTGATTCAAAGATTCCTTCCTGGCTGGCCATCTTTTCAATTTCAGATGCTTGGTACCAGCAGGGCTTCCTTTTGTGTCCAGTTCAGATCCAAATTGGCGGTTTGACATGAGTAAGGGACCTCTCAAGTCTTGTTTCTTCCAGTTGAATGTTTCACCCTTTAATTGAAGGTTTGGTAAAAAACTTTTTTGTAATCCTTAGGGCATAATTCCAAAGCAATCTTCATTTAGACAATCCATATTCTAAAATGGATTCTATACACATTCTATAATATCAGCTATAAATTAGAATAGTTTGATAGACCATGAAATGATGTGGAAAGGTAAATTGTAATGGGGAAGTGAAAGATTTGAAATTCTAAACAAAAGAGTATCCTGGAAGCAGAAGGAGTCAGTGGAGCTTATTGAATAGGGAAGTGGTGACATATGATTTACAAATAGCATTTTACTAAATGTTTGGAGTATAAACAGGAGAAGCTTGAGGTGGAAAGAAAAATTCAAGTACTATTGAAATAGTCCAGATAAAAAGTAGAGGAGACTGAAAAACATGTTGTGAAAGTAAACACAACAAAATTTGATAATTGATTAAATATAGAGAGTGAGAGTCAAGAACGTATCCAGATTTAGTTGGAAGAAATGGGTTCCTTCTGCTAGAGTTTCAAGCACTGGACATGATTACTTTGAAATTTTGTAGCTGTTCACAAACATATTAGTTTATCTTAATTTTAGTCACATTGTCTGTCACTTTAATTCTCCTGTTTGTTTTGAATTATTAGATACATACAAAAAGCTAACTAATGTTTACCAAAACATATTTGTAGCTTTCAAAGCACAACCTTCTTACTATTAAAAAAATGCTGCATAACAAACATTAGCTCACATTACAGAGCAAATATTTCTTTCTAAAAAATCCCAAATCAAAGCAGTTCATATTTCATCGAGACTTTCCTCATTCCAATGGATCAGAACTAGAAATGATAGCAGAAAATGTTTTCTGAAATTATGTCTAATTAAGTTGTTCTAAAATAGTGAAATGTATTTGAGTCATCACTACTTGTGGGCAGAGTCATTATTAGATTTAAAAAAATGTATCCTTTGGAATGCTACCTTTCAAAATCCTTTACCAGGTATTTCTCCCACTGATGAGATATTCCTCTAATATCTTGAGATTCAATGTCAACAAGTTACTCACTGAAATCCTTTACAAAGGTTTATTCTTTCAGGGAAATACCACTCATTTCAGAATGATTAATCTCACTCTCGAGTACCCATCAAAACTCTTATTTCATTAATAAATCTATTCAAATTATAATAAAATAGTGAGACTAAGTAGTTTGACAATATAGTTTATTGTTCTTCTCGGGAGGACTGACATTTTAAAGTATCTGTTAACATAAGAAGTCTCTAATGATGAAATTGTAGGCATCACTACCTGGCTATTTGGTCATATATAACAGAGGGGGAAATGCCAATTCAGATTTTTACAGTGTTTATGATTTACAAAGACTTACTTTGAACAAATATGAGCAATATTTAATACAATTATTATCCCCTCTGTTTTAGAAATAAGAACACTGGAGCTATGAGAGTACTTGCTTAGAATATCAGAACATATAAAAGACTGAAGTGAAAACCTAGGTTTTCTGATACAAGTTCAGCAGTCTTTTCATTATTCCAAGGTGACTTCTTGCAGCCCCTGCGAACACATCATATATTTATTCAAGCATACCCAACATGGATTTGGTTAATCCTGCTTGTAGAGCTATTTGTATAGGAAAAAAAACAAATACTTCACTGCTACTGCATGCTTTATAATAATCGCTGTGTTTAGATATATTTGTTTTCAATATAAATCCATCCAAAAGGAATAAACAACATGTAATTTAATATAATGTGTATATGTGTTTATCCACTTACCTAATAATATGATTCTTCTTCTAAGATTATCTACCACTAAAATGTGATGTTGCAATTAGTTTCCAAGGGCTTCCCTCCCTTCCCCCCAAAATATGTGCCTCTTATTTTAATGGTATTACAATAAAGGGCCATTACTGGGGAGTTATTCACACAGCAGATGCTATGAAGATATCTGCTGATTCTATAGTTTGGTGGTTAACCCCAATGGGACAGAGTTTCAAGTCTATAGGCAAAAAAAGTAAGTTTTTCCCAAGCAATTCCTAGTGTGAACAGCAGAGCTGTAAATTCTAGCTAATGGGAGACAATGTCTGCTATATTCAAATTCTTTGACAATATTTATTTATGTTCTTGGTGAATAAAAGAAGAGGAATATGAAGAAGAAAATGAAGATGATGATGAAGAATAAAATGAAGAGGAAAGCAACAACAATAATAAATTTTAAAAAAACAACAACAATATTCATTTTTCTAGCTTCCACATATTCAGATTGGGGATAATAATCAAGTGTTTTTGTTTTTTGTTTTTCGATTTTTTTTTTTTTTCAGTTATAGCAAATAAATAAGTTAAATGGTCCCTCTGGTTGGTCATTAAACTTCCATGCTATATTCATCAATTACTCAACAGCTCAAATAAAAACAGAGGTGAATTAACTTTGTAAAATCCATTAGAATAGCCAAAAGGAACGGTAAAGCATTAAAAGTGTTTTCATTGGTTTAAAGTTCATCTCAAATACAATTAGCTTGAAGTCCAATTTTGAACTGTCAAGGGGAATATTTACAATAGCACTTTCAGATCATTATCGTAGCATTCCAATGCAAATAGCCACAATTTAATTCATTATCACCAACATTATATCTTTATTTTGCCACCAACTGCTGCCTGACATTTCCCAGGCTACAGCAAGGAAATGCTAATTAGGCCACAATGCACTCCTACCCTTTCTTAACTTTCTAAAAAAAAAAAAATTCCCTTAACAGGACAGATGTGAAATAGGCCACTTCTTTCATTTATCTGCTGTCTACTCAAATGCCCTCTAGCTGGGTCATGGTCCTTGATCCTCACGATATTGGAACCTGGCAAGGGAAATCAATCCCTATGGATTTTTCTTTTCTATGTATTGTGCCTAGAATGTTTAGCTATAGGTAATGAAATGACCCCTTCCTAATACCACCTACCCATCCCCATTTACAGCAATCTAAAGTGATCTCTGGAGTGAAATAGTATAAGTATTAATATGCAAATGAACTGCCAAGGAAGTTCAGATTTGCATTTAGACTGGACAAAGGGGAAGGAAATGGTTCTTTCTTGATGTTCACTACCATCATCACAATTTCACCAATTACTAATCCCTGAAATGATGCCAGAGGGGATTTACTCACAACATCCCATTCATGCTTAGATGAATTTAATTCAATTTTTTTTTAAAAAAGCATCCTTGTCTTTTCACTGCTAACTGGATATTTAAAAGAGTTGTAAAACCTCAACAGCTTCAGTAATATATTTAATTTGTTCAAATGAAAGCAATTAGTAAGTACAAAATTGAAGATTCTTTTAATATTTTGGCAGAGGGTGGAGATAGGAAAATGATGGATTCCCCTCCTCTCTCCTGTATGTGCTTTGGATATAAAAACACAGTTCCTTTGTGTAAAGGAATAATTTTTTTGCATATTTTGAAACATGAAATATTTTTCCATATGATGAATTTCATGTTCATTGAAAACTGCTAATAATTAAAACATAATCAACAATCAAACCAATTTAGGCTTTAAGGAAAGATTATAATTAGTCAAGCATACCTAATATGGGATTAAGAAGTGGACAGTGGGAGCATGCAGGATTATTTCTATTCTCAACATGAATATGTTAGATTTATGTTCCATTTATATAGAATTCTTTAAGTTCTTTAAAAGACTGATGAAAAAGCTTTTCTTTAAAATAAAACAATAATAAAAACTTCACTAAACATTTTTCTGAAGACTCAAATTCATCATCCAATCATTATTATATTTCATTTTAATGAGTAGAAATTTCAGACCTAAAGAATCAATGCTATCTGGCTTTTTTTTTTAGATATCCCACTAGGCTGGTACTTTAAAATATAGAGGTCCTACAGAAAATGACCATACCCTGGTGCCTCTGACTAATAGCAATATCAAGGTCCTTTTTTATGTTTGCTACTGAATCCTTCTTCTCCCCATCCTATCTCAGCCAGCAAATAAAATTTCATAATAGCATATCTCATCTGTGGTCCTTTGAACTAGCTTTTGGATCTAAGATCATTGTGTCTTTTAGTCCTGATGTCTTACTTTGATGTATTCTGTTTCAAAAAAAAGAAGCCTAAAGTTCATCCTCAAAATGGGAATTTTGCCCCCCCCACCCCATCCAAGTAAAGCAGAAATTTTGGTCTCTTTGTGGCACAAAACCACTTTTCTTCACTTTGAGATCTTAGGAAAAGCTCTGGGCAAAGGAGAAAAAAAAAGGCTTTCAATATTTTATTTTGTATATCTATGGTTTTATTAAATAGATATAAAATATTTATTTCAGAATAGATAAACTGAAGGGTCAGGTGAAAAATTAGAAGAATTCAGCTAATTTGTTAATTATCTTTTAATTTATCTTCACCTCTGTGTCTCTGTTAAGACTAAATAGACTGTGTGTGTGCCTCTGAAAGGCCAAAGTCAGAAGAAAATCTCTCAATATCAGTATCCTACTAACTGACCCCCCATACTCCTGGCGAGAAGACTTTACCTGAAAACATAAAAGCTATCAGTCACTCTTCTCTTTAACTAGCACATCTGTAATTCATCAGAATCCATTGCATCTGGCAGAGTCAAACATTAGGCAAGTCACATAAACTTTTTCTCCCTCACTTTCCTCATTTATAAAATATAAATAGCAACAATACCTATCTCAGGATTATTATGTGAATTAAATGAATTAACAAATTTAAATTACTTTGAGCTATAATGCACTATATAAATGATTATTATTTTTATGACTTAAAATTTTTTGAGGGCATGATCTGTTTTATGTCTTTTTTTCTTCTTTTTCAGCATTTAGCACATTGCCTCATACTTAGAAAGGTCTTAATAAATGCTTGTTCATTAGTAACTGATTGCCTTTGAGCAAGACATTTAACTTTTGTGGGCTTCAGTTTCCTCATCTGTTCTTTGAGGGCATTGTACTAGAAGGTTTTTAATGTCTCTTTTCATCTGTCAATGTAAGATTGAATGAAAAGAAAACAAACCTTCTTGTCTCAAAGCAATGTTTTTCCTTTCTTCCTTCCTTTCTTCCCTCCTTCTCTCCTTTTCTTCCTTTCCTCCTTCCTTTCCTTCTTCCCTCCTTCCCTCCCTCTTACCCGCAGTTCTACTCTTTGTCCAAAAAAAGCAATTAGCAAATGTTTATGGGACCAAGATGATCATTTTGAAATTTAAAACACTGGAATTTTCATTGTTGATTGCTTGAAAATTTTAGCCATGTAGAATCATGACTGAAGCTCTGTGTGGATCATTTCCAGTTTATTCAGTATATACCTTGTTTATACATTTTTGTTATCATTGGGAGATCTTGAAAGCAGAAATTGTTTTTTGTCTTTCTTTGTATCCCCAGTGCTTAGCACAATACCTAGTAAATAGTAGATATTTAGTAATACTGTCTAAGTGACTATTATTTGTACTTCTATTGTGCATTCGGCACATTGTGGCAAAAGGATTTGGGTTCACACACACACACACACACACACAAAAGAAAATACAACTCAATATCATGCAAAAACCTATCAACTAATGTATAACTTTTTATCTCTCTCTTTTTTTTTAACCCAATTCCTATAGCCACTCAGGTCTATATTAACATATGAACTTACAAACATTTGGTGCTTAATTACGGCTTGACAACTTGAAGACTTACAAAATGTCCTTTTTGAAACATTTCTCATAACTGTTCTCTCTTTCCCTTTTCTTATTGTGATTTTTCTACCTCAGATCTTGATTAGCATATAAATGATAACTAGTAAAGCAGTAATAAGATATAAAAATCATTTCGTTTAGAATTAATGTTATTTTTCAAAACACAAAATACAGAATGTTCTTATTGAATACATAAGTTATTACACTGCTAAATTATGCACTCCCAATTGGAATATTCCTTAGAGATCATTTTTATTTTTTTATATGAAGAAAGTGTGATATAAAGAAGGTCATGGTCATATTTGTATTAAGTAGCAGAGCCAGTATTCAAACTTGATCTTCCAAATGTTTTCTTAGCATCACAATATAACCCCACACAATGTGGAACTGAAGAGCAAAAATTACCTATGTATTGATATTGATTGCTATATATTTATGTGATGGTAGACACTTTTCTATCATCAATTTTCTCTTTGATTATATGTAGATTATCCACTTCCTTAAAGATGAACTGAAAAAAAAAAAAGAAATTTCAGATAACTTTACATCTGCATCTAGCATATAATTAGACAACCTACCCTTGGAAAAATGTAACTAGAGATAGAAAAAAGAAACATTTAAAAATTCAAATGTCCAACGCTTTCCTTGTGAGGTGATCCTAAATCACATGAGTAATAATGCAGTACAAAGATTTCTAGAGAGTTGGTGAAGACAAAATTGTTAAGGAAACAATTCCTCTGATCTTCCCCAAATCTCTGCAAATACCTTTAAATAATAAGTATTGGCAAATTTTAGAACATCTTAAACCAAAAAAAGATGGAACAAAATAATTTTTCAGCCCAGGAACACTTGGAAGATCAATAGGAAAGCTGTATCACAACAGGATGAAAGTGGCGTGCAGCCTGATGCAGACAGTGCCAGAACATGCCCAGCCCCAGCCTCAGCAAAACAGGAATAGTATGGGATGATTGAATAGTGGCAGCAAGGATGACTTCCATATTTTCAAACCATAACACCAAGGCAATTTAGGGGATCTGCAGGAAAGGATTATCCCCCAGGAAATACCAGCACTACCCCAGAAAACAAGGTCTTAGTGACCCTTGACTCAGCAGTAACAACAGTAGCTTCCAAACCTCTCACCAAACGGAGGTTGAAGGTTAGACAGATGGTCAGAAGAAGACTGTAGAAGTCTTTTTGTTAGGGCTGAGAGAGGATTCTGTGTCTTTACATGTACTTGAATCTGGGTCACAGTCCTGAGTGGAAGCCCCGTAGTAAGGAGGAATTTTAACACATCAGAGCTTGCAGCCACAGTGGACTGGGAAGTCTCCCCACAATTCCAGGGCAAAAAAAGAGTGATTGTAGTTACTCAAAAACCAAAGCGCAGTCCAGAGTAGTATGTATACTATTTCCTAGATCATACCACCTTAGAAGAATTGAAAACTTTCAGGTCCCTAGAAGTTTCTTTGAAAATAGAACTCAAAAAACCTGAAACATGGGATAGTACCACAATGCTAGCTGACCCCTACCCTAGCAAAGAATTAAAAGATAAGTAATCGCCTGGGAAAATGAGCTACAACAGAAAAACATTCTGATCATAGAAAGTTACTATGGTGACAAAGCAGATCAAAATACTGAGAAGAAGATAACAAAGTCAAAGTTCCTGTAGCCAGAACCTCCAATAAAAATATGAATTGGTCTCAAGCCTTGGAAGAGTTCAAAAAACTTTTACAAATAAGAGAAGTAAGGAAAAATTAGGAAGAGAAATAAGAATGACATGAGAAAATCATGAAAAATAAGTCAATAACTTGGTAAAGAAGACACAAAAATATAGTGAAGAAAATAATACCTTAAAAAAAGAAACTTGGTCAAGTGGTAAAGGAAGTACAAAAAAGTCAATGAAGAGAAGGGTTCCTTAAAAAGCAGGATTGGCCAAATTGGGGAAAAATCCACTGAAGAAAACAACTCTTTTAAAAGAAAAATTGGCCATATGGAAAAAGAAGTACAAAAGCTCACTAAAGAAAAAAAATTCATCCAAATTATAATTGAGCAAATGGAAGTTAATGACTTATGAGAAATCAAGAAACAAAAACAAAACAAATAATGCAAAAAAGAAGACAATGTGAAATGTCTCTTTGGAAAAATAACTGACTTGGAAAATAGATCCAGGAGAGATCATTTTAAAATGTTTCAACTACCTGAAAGTCATGGTCAAAAAGAGAGTTTAGACATCATCTTTCAAAAAACTATCAAGGGGAATTTTCCTGATATTCTAGAACAAAAGGAAAAAAGAGAAATTGAAATAATCCACCTATTACTACCAGAAAGAAATCAAGATGAAAATTCCCAGAAATATTGTAGCCAAATTCCAGGATCCCCAGGCCAAAGAAAAAGATATTGCAACATTCCAGAAATAAATAATTCAAGGATTATAAAAACAGAGTCAAGATAATACAAAATTCAGCAGATTCTACATTACAGGTAGAATCACCAACCCAGAAAACTAAGTATAATTCTTCAGGGGAAAAAATAAATATTCAATGAAATAGATAACTTTCAAGCATTTTTGATGAAAAGACCAGAGCTGAATAGAAAATTTGACTTTTAGCTACAAGATTCAAGAAAAGCATAATAAAAGTTAATTAAGATAGGGAAAACATAAGGGCTTAATAATATGTTAATTTTCCAACATGGGAAGATAATACTTGTAACTCATAACTTTTTCATTATTAGGGAAGTTAAAAAGAACATATATAGACAAAGGAAACAGTTGTTACTTTTTGTAAAGGGATGACAATAAAATTCAAGGTGAGGGAGGAAGGGGCTGAAAGCAAGGGAAGAGGAGTATAATATGGTAAATTATTGTGCTAAAAAGGCAAGAAAAGCTTTTACAATGGAGGGGAAGAAGGGAGAAATAAGAGGGACTGAGTGAACCTTACTTTCATCAGAATTGGCTTAACCAATTCTGACATACACATTCAATTAAGTAAAGAAATCTATCTTACCCTACAGGATTCTATGAGGAAAAGGAAATAAGCAAAAGAGAGGGGTCATAGAAGGGAGGACAGTTTGAGGGAAGGAGAAGTCAGAAGTAAACCACTTTTGAGAAGAGACAAGGTAAAAGGAGAGAGAGAATAGAATAACTGGGAGAAACACAGCAAGAGGAATTATGAAAAAAAATGAAGTTTTCTATTAAAGGCCTCATTTTTCAAGCATATAGGGATCTGCAAAATTTATAAAAATTGGAGCTGTTCACCAATTGATAGATGATCAAACAATAAGAACAGTTCTTAGATAGAGTAATCCCAGCTATACTTAGCTTTACCAAAAAATTCTCCAACTAACTACTGATTGGAGAAATGTGAATTAAAGCAATTCTGAGGTACTACCATATACATTTTAGATTGGCTAATAGGACAAAAGGGGAAAATACCAAATGTCAGAGGGGATTTGGGGAAAAATGAGACATGTATGCATTGTTGGTAAGTAGTGAAATCATTCAATTATTCTATAAAGAATATGAATATGTCCAAAAGGCTTATAAAGTCATGTATATCCTTTGACCTAGCCATGGCTAGTTCTTATGCCCCTAAATAGATAAAAAACAAAAAGAAAAATGAACTATATGCACAAAGATATTTATAGCAGCTCTTTCGTTGTGTAAAGAATGATAAACTGAGGACTTGTCCATGAATTGGGGAATGGCTGAATGAACTGTGATTTATGAACTTGATGAAATATTATTGTGCTATAAGAAATGATGGAGTAGAATGTTTTTAGAAAAACCTTTAAAGACTTCCTTGAGCTGATGCAAAATGAAATGTATTGTGTACAAAGTAACAGGAATATTGTAAGTTGATTAACTGTGAATGATATAACTGTACTTAGCAATACAGTGATCCAACTCTACAGTGAGGCAACTCTAAAGGACTTATAATGAAAAATGCAATTCATATCCAGAGAAAGAAGTGAAATGTCTGAATAGTGATTGAAGCATTTTTTAAATTTCATTTTTCTTAAGGGTTGTTCTGTTTTGTTTTAGTCTACATTTTCTTTCACAATATAACTATTATGAAAATGTTTTGCATGCCTACACATATATAACATCTGTAATGACCGCGTATTTAAAATCAGCCGGAGTCAGGAATTCAGGTTAAGGGAAAAATCTTCAATCTTTATTGAAGTGAAGAGATGAATAAGGATTGCGATAGCAATATGGGCGGCTGCGACAGGAGGCCAGATAACAGAGAGAGATGTGAGCTGAGAAGCCGTCACAATGGCAAAATGCCAGCAGTCTCCCCTTCCCCTTCCTTTTCCATTCCCCAGCCTCCACCCACCAAAATCATCATTTCCTATACAACACATCAGGACTTGCACAAAGAGTGGGCGGGGCCATTCTTTCTCCAAGCATATCTATTAATAGAGTATGGTCCAATTACTATTTAGCCTCATGTGCTTGGGACCTCAGTGCATCAACTCAAGCTTCAGCCTATTACATCTCCCACTTTCTTTAGTTTTAGAACACAGGTGATTATGCCATCCCTGACTCCTCAGGGAGGTCAGAGCCCCCAAGGGGAGGTGATCACACCCTCCCTAACTTCTCAGGAAGGGAGGTGAAAGCACTAAAAAGGAGATAATCACGCCTTCCCTGACATCTCAGGAAGGGAGATGAAAAGCACCAAAGGAAAGTGGGGGTTGCTAGCAGGTTTCTGGGCTGAAGGGTCTTATTATGCACAAACCCATCAGCATGGGAACACATAGCACATAGCAACAACACAGAGACTATTAGTGATGACTCTATCAGTCAGTGCAGTCAGTGCAGGCTTGATGTGGTGTAACAAACATGAATTATACACCCAAGTAACGGTATAACAAACAATATAAATCAACATTGTGCTGTAAAAGATTGCCAGAAGTCCTAGAAGGAGAGTATGTAGACAGCAGTCACACATGCACCTTCTTCAGCAGCCAAGAGATAGTCCAAAACCAATCTATTGTCCATTGCTTCACATATCAGGGAATCCAATCATTCTCCCCAAGTTTTTGAAGTCCAGCAAAAGTCTTTTTATGTCTTATGGAATCCAATGATTCCAGCAGATTTTGAAGTCCTGTAACAGTCTTATCATTTCTCAGAAAATCCAATGATTCCTGCGGGCTTTCAAGTCTTATGTCTCAAAGAATCCAATGATTCCTGAGGGATTTAAAGTCCTACAACAATCTAATGTCTCAGAGAATCCAATGATTTCTGAGGGTTTTGAAGTCCAATGATTTTCTATGAAAAGGAGTTCTGACCACTCTCTTTATCGTTAAGTCATGAGAGTATACAGCACAAATATTGTGTTTGGATGCATCTGTAAAGATAGTTGGTCCTTTAAGAAGAACTTTAGAAACTTTTTCTTCAAGAATCCATGGCCAATTATGTAAAAGTCTGGTTATCTTTAATGGAGACCCATGTGTAAAATTTGGAGCCATGGCTAATAAAATTTGCCACTCTGGGATGGTCTCACAACACACATTAATTTGTGTATTGGTGTAAAAGGTATATATCTTATCAGGTCTTGCCCCAGATAATTGTACTGCTCGCTTAATGGCCTTTAATAAATTCTAGCCACAAGCACTGGGTAAGGCGTAAGGCTTTGTTCTGGTTGTGCTGGGAGGTTCACCCACTCTATCACACTGTCTCCTTGATGAAGGACTGCTGTGGGTGCCTCTTGTGTGGCAAAAACTGATATTTCCAAGGGTTTTTAAGTGACTCTTTCAACCACATTGGATAAAGCCAGTCCAACTTCTCTCAGAGCCTCTTGAGCTTCTTTTGTAAGCTGGCATGGTGAATTTAAAGCACTGTCTCCCCTTAAAATATCATATAATGATTGTAACTGATAGGTAGTCAAGCCTAACACTGGTCGCATCCATTGGATATCTCCTACCAATTTCTGAAAATCATTTAAGGTGTTTAGCTTCTCTGTTCTTAAGGACAGTTTTTGTACTGTAAGCACTTTAGGGTATACTTCGTATCCTAAATATTGAAAAGGAGCATGTCTTTGAATTTTTTCTGGAGCTATGTGCAATTTATAGTTCCTTAGTGTTTCTGTGGTCTTTTGTAGACATGCTTCTAGCATTTGTTCCTCAGGTGCACATCCCAATATATCATCCATATAATGTAATAGCATAACTTTTGGAAATGCTTTTCTTACTGGAATAAGAACAGCAGCAACATACATTTGACACATAGTGGAGCTGTTTTTCATTCCCTGTGGCAAAACTGTCCATTCATATCTTTTATAAGGCTCAGCTAAGTTAACGCTGGGCACTGAAAAGGCAAATCTTTTCCTATCCTCCTTATCTAGAGGGATAGAATAGAAACAATCCTCAAAGTCTATAACCCAAAGAGGCCATCCTCTAGGCAATTGAGTAGGAGATGGAGTCTGAGTACTGAACTTCAAAAGGCTCTCTGGGTGTAACCTCAGCTGCCATCATTACCCAAGTGTTTTTTGCCTGGAGCTCTGGAGCTGGCCCCTTGAGCTGATCCTTGCTGTCTGTTTCACTGGCAATCTATATTCTGATGCCTAATGGAAGCCTCTATTGCATTTTGAACATAAGAGTTTTGGATCTTGTTCTCCCATCCTATTTTCTCACTCTCTCTCTATGCCAACATTGAGCTTTTAAATGTCCTACTTTACCACATAGAAAGCATTGACAAGTCTCTCTGGAATAAAGTAGAAAAAGAGGAGATCAGTGAATAAGACATGCAACTAAAAAAGCTAGAAAAGAACAAATTAAAAAAAAAAAATTAAAACCCCTCAATTAAAAACCAAATTAGAAATTCTGAAACTCAAAAGAGAGATTAATAAAAAAATTAATAAAATAAAAGAAAACTATTGAACTAATAAAGAAAACCAAAAGTTGGTTTTATAAAAAAAAAAACTAACAAAATAGATAAACCTTTGGTAAATTTGATCAGAAAAAAAGAAAGGAAAAAAATCACCAGAATAAAAAATGAAAGTGGTGAATTTACCACCAATGGTAATAATTAGAAGGCAATAATTAGAAGCTATTTTACACAATTCTATAGCAGCAAGCTTGACAATCTAACTGAAATGGATAAATATTCATAAAAATATAAATTTCCCAAGTTAACAGGAAAGAAAATAAAATATTTAAATAGTACCAGTTTAGATGAAGAAATTGAAAAAGTCATTAATGAACTCCCCTAAAAAAATCTTTAGGGCCAAAAGGATTCACAAGTGAATTCTATCAAACATTTAAAGAACAATTAATTCCAATAGTATGCAAACTATTTAGAAAAATAGGTAAAGAAGGAGTATTGCCAAATTCTTTCTATGACACAAGTATGACACTGATACCTAAACGAGAAAGAGCCAAAACAGAGAAAGAAAATTACAGACCTATCTCTCTAATGAATATTGATGCAAAAAATTTAAATAAAATATTAGCAGAGATTATAACAATTTAGCAGAATAATACATTATGACCAAGTAGGAATTATACAGGAAATGCAGTGCTGGTTCAATATCAGGAAAACTATTGCCATAATGGACTATATCAATAACAAAACCAACAGAAATCATAAGATAATCTCAACAGATGCATAAAAAACTTTTGACAAAATACAGCACCTATTCCTATTAAAAACACAAGAGAGTATAGGGATAAAGGGAGCTTTCCTTAAAGGAACAAGCAATATCTTTTTAAAACCTATAGCAAGCATTATTTGTAATAGAGAAAAGCTAGATGGTTTCCCAATAAATTCAGAGTAATGCCCATTATCTACTCTTATTCAACAGTGTAGTAGAAATATTGGCTTTAGCAATAAAAAAGATAAATAAATTAAAGGAATTAGAATAGGCAATAAGGAAATAAAACTATCACTCTTTGCAGATGATATGATGATATACTTGTTGGATTCCTAGAAAATCATTCAAAATCCCACTGGAAACAATGCACAGCTATAGGAAAATTGAAGAATATAAAATAAACCCACACAAATCATCAGCATTCCTATATATTACTGACAAAATCTATTAACAGGAGATAGAGAAATTCCATTTGTAAGTGAATGTAAGTGAAGCAGTGGAGAGAGCACTAGCCCTGAAGTCAGAAGGACCTGAGTTCAAATCTGGCCTCAGATACTTAGCACTTTCTAGCTGTGCGATACTGGGCAAGTCACCTAACCCCAGTTGCCTCAGGGAAAAAAAAATCTGCAGACAAAATTTTTATAGACAAAATAAACTACTTGGGGGTCTATCTTCCAAGACAAATCCAAGAACTATATGGACATGATTATAAAACATTTCTCTCACACAAATAAAATCAAATCTAAACGATTGGAAAACTATCAATTGCTCATGGGTAAACCATCTAATATAATAAAATAACAATTCTATCTAAATTGGTTTACCTGTTTGGTGCCATACCACTCAAAATCCAAAACATTATTTTATAGAACTAGAAAAAAAAAAGCAAAATTCATCTGGAAGAACAAAAGGTCAGATGAATTAATGAAAAAATATAAAAGATGGTGGCTTAGCAGTATCAAAGCTAAAACTATATTATAAAGCAGCAGTCATCAAAACCATATGCTATTGGCTAAAAAATAAAGTAATGGATTAATGGAATAGACTGGATACACAAGACACAATAATCAAGGCCTACAGTAATCTAATATTTGGTAAACTTCCAGACTCCAGCTTCTGGAATAAGATCTCACTATTTGACAAAAATTGTTATAAAAACTAGAAAATAATACACCAAAATCTTGGCAAAGATGTACAACTCACATCCCATACCAAAATAAGATCAAAATGAGTACATAAAGGATGATATCCTAAACAAATTAGGAGATTTGTTAATTTACTTATCAGATCTTTGGAAAAGGAGGAATTTATGACCAAAGAAGAACTAAAGAACATTATGAAAGGCAAAATAGACAACTTTAGTTCCATTAAATTTAAAAAAGGTTTGCAAAAACAGAAACAAGATTTAAAGGGAAATAAAACATTGGGAAAAAAAATCTTTACAGCTAATGTGTCTGGTAAAGGTTTTATTTCTATACTGCATAAAGAACTGTGTCAAATTTAAAAGAATACAAATCATTCCCCATTTGAAAAAATGGTCAAAGATATTAATGGACAATTTTCAGAAGATAAAAGTTAAAGTCATCTATAGTTATATGAAAAAATGTTCTAAATTATTATTGATTAGAGAAATGCAAATCCAAACAATTCTGAAGTACCACTTCAAACCTCTCAGATAGGCTAAGATGATAGAAAAAGATAATGATAAATATTGGAGCAGATGTAAGAAAAGTGGGACACTAATACCTTATTGGTGAAGTTGTGAACTGATCCAACCATTCTGGAGAGCAATTTGGAAGTATGCCCAAAGGGCTATAAAATTGTGCCTACTGGTTGACCCAGCAGTATCATTACTGGGTTTGTGTCCCAAGGAAATCATAAAGGAGGGAAAAGGACCTACATGTGCAAAAATATTTGTTGCAGCTCTTTTTTTTTGTAGGGAATAATTGAAAAATGATTGGATGCATATCATTTGGGGAATAGCTGAACAAATTGTGGTATATAAAATTATTGGAATATTATTTTCCATAAAAAAAATGATGAACAAGCTTATTTTACTAAGGCCTCGCAAGATTTACATGAACTGACCCTGAGCAAAATAACCAGAACCAGGAATACACTGTACACAATAATAGCAAAAATGTGTGATGATCAGCTGTGAAAGGTTTGTTTCTTCTCAGTGGTTCAGGGATCTAAAGAAATCCCAATAGACTTTGAACATAAAATGCCATCTGTATCCAGAAAAAGAAATAAGGAAACTGAATGTAAATCAACACAAGGTATGTTCACTTTTTTTTCTGTTTTTTTTTTTTTTCTCTCTCTCCCTCGGTTTTTCCCTGTGATTTTTGTCTCCCAACAAGATTCATAAAGAACTGTATATTAAAAATAAATTTGCTAGGATAAAAATGCACAGTTCCTAGGAAGCAATACAGAATTTAAAAATGATTTGAAACTCTCATTGTGTTTCCTCCTTTCTAATACTCCATTCATATGTTCCATTTCTACAGAACACATTTAGTTAGAAAGTATGGTGAAATGAATAGTTCATGGCACTAGACATCTGGTTACTTGATCTTTTATCTTAATTATCACTATGTAGCTCTGTGACTTTCAGTAAATAACCAGATTTTTATGAGTCTAATTAGTAAAACAAGAACCTTTAACTAGATTACCACTGAATTCTCTTTGTTTTTGAAAATTCTCTTATTCCATGCCTTGAAATAAGGAGATATTAATATCAGGATTTCACTTTGTTCCCTTAGTTTTTGTCCTTGAGAAGACTTAAATCTCTTGGCCTACTTGACAGCTTGATTAGCCTAGTTTTAGGTCAAGCTTTGCCAATGGCTACATCTCTAATTAATCATAACATCTCATATAAGCTAACTAATTCCTGCTAGGATGTGCCTTGCCAGACTTTGGTTAATGGTTTCCTGATTATGCATTCTTCTATCCAAGAAACAGATTTTCTGGAGACAAAATCTAGGTGGGAGAGAACATAGGGCAACATACAGTCACTCACTGAATAATAATGAGTTGAATGCCCAGTGTATTTTTAAAATTACCTAAGATGCCACATTCATCTAATCTATGCCTAAGCAATTTTGCTTCCTAGCTATGGAAATTTGACCTAGCCACTAGGCAGAGAAAAGAAACCAGTTCAAAATAAGATCCCCAGTATTAGGATATCCATAATTAGAGGGCAGCTAGTGTCAGGCCTACATCTTCCTCCTTTTAAATTTGGCCTCAGACATTACTAGCTGTGTGACCTTTGGCATTGCCATTTAACCTTTTTGCCTCAGTTTCCTCATTTTTAAGATGAGCTAGAGAAGGAAATTTCAAACCATTCCAGTATTTTTGCCAGGAAAATCTTAAATGGATTCATAAAGAGTTGCACATGACTGAAATGACTGAACTACAACAACCACTAGTTTTCTGAGAATAAACTAGATACTTTTAATAGGGAAATATTAGCAAATTAGGACTCATTTCAATTATATTATCTATGTTATCCTTCTGTCATTCTGAGCTTTTTTAATCCCAGAATCTTTGATACCTAGTTCAGTCACATATTTAAGGTATAGCTTTTACTTCCTGGATTTGGTTATGTTTGTTATATACTAAAAGTCTAAATATCTGTGAAGTAAGACATTTTTCTCCTATTTCCTCTTTATTAGTGACTACATGATATTGAATATCATCTAGGGATTTTTGACTACTTCACAAGTTAAGATTTTTGTCTATTTATTATTCAACCAGTATTATCTCTAGATACTCCTTTTATCTTGTGCTTACTAAGTTAACTACATGAATGTCTAAGTTACAAGGCTTCCATTTTTGGCACTGGGCACCACGTGACAAAAGAGAGTACATTCAATAGAAAACAATCAGAATTGGGAATGAACTACAAAAAGTAGATTATAGGAATTGAATTAGTTTAGACAATTGAATTATAGTTTAGACAATAGATTTCATGATAGGGACAACAGTATTATTATAATTTTAATCTAATACACTGATATCAAACCCAAATAGAAATATAACTATGGCATTTAGATTGCACAGTGGATAGAGCAGCAGTCCTAGAGTCAAAAGAACCTGAATTCAAATCTGTCTTCAGATACTTAACACTTAGACGTATGACCTTTGGCAAATAATTTAAACCCTCACAGAAACACAAAACAAAAAAAAACAAATAGAAATAGCACCACACTAAAGCCTATAAGGATCTATAAGTGCCACATATTAACTTAGAAAATCATATATTAACATATTTTATTATTTATTTTTATTTTGTTAAAATTTTTACAATCCAATCTGATTCTGAACAAGTCATGGAATGATCCTTTAATCTATTTTTAAAGTTAATTGTTGATTTATTTTTAACTTTTTTTTTTATTATTATTTTGATTTCCAAATTCTCTCTCTCCATATAGTTTCAAATTCTTTTCTAGAATAGTTGGGTCACTTCTGAACTCCACTGACAGTTCAGTATTACATCTATTTTTCTTAATGCCTTCCAGCATTTATAATTTCTGACAATTTCTGTGAGCTGGTACCACAAAACTTTTTATTTTGCATTTCTCTAATCAATAGTGATTTAAAAATATAACTAGGATGCCTTTTCCTGAAATCTATCTATTTATTTCTATTCACAATTTATGAAATGGGAAATGGCTTTTATTTGTAAGTTTAACTCAGTTATATATTTGAGAAAAAATAGTTTTGTTATTGTTTTAATCAGAGAAATGCTATAATTTTTATATTACTTACATATGTGTGTATTATAAACTAATTAATATAAATACATAAATATATATGTGTATAAGTATGTACATATGCATATATATATAGGCATATATGTGTTTATCCTCTAGGAACCAATTATGAATCCTCTGAAATTCAGGTACTGTCTAAGACCTACACAAACATTTTTCTTTTCCCCTTCATTGTCTTCATTGTACGGCTCTTTTATGTAAGGCAATTTTCTCTATTCTACCTCTCCCTCCTTCTTCCAGTGCAATCCTCTTTCTCACCCATACATTTTTTAATTTTGGAGATCTCAACTTAATCATCTACACAAAATCCCTTTAACTGTCCTTATTAAGGTCTTGGGAGTTATATGCATCATTTTCCCAAATAAACAGGTTAAATCTTTCAAATTCCATATGATTACACTTTCATATTTAGCTTTTGATGCTTTTTAGTCTTGTATTTCAATATCAAATTTTCTACTCAGCTTGGATCTTTTAATCAGGAATGCTTGAAAGTACTCCATGTAATTAAATATCTATTTTTCTCCCTGAAAGATCATACCCAGTTTTGCTGGATAGATTTTTCTTGTTTAAATCCTACTTCTTTGCCTTCCAGAATATTGTATCCCAAACTCTTTACTTCTTTAATGTGAAACCTACTAAATCTTTTGTAATTATGACTTGGCTCTATGATAGTTGAAATGTTTCTTTCCAGCTGCTTTCCAGAAAATTTCTACTTTTCTCTCTCCTTTTTTTTTTTAATAGCCTTTTATTAACAGGTTATATGTATGGGTAACTTCACAGCATTGACAATTGCCAAACCTCTTGTTCTAACTTTTCCCCTCCTCTTTCCCACCCCCTCCCCCAGATGGCAGGATGATCAGTAGATGTTAAATATATTAAAGTATAAATTAGATACACAATAAGTATACATGCCCAAACTATTGTTTTGTTGTTCAAAAAGAATCGGACTCTGAAATATTGTACAATTAGCCTGTGAAGATCAAAAAATGCTGGCAGGCAAAAATATAGGGATTGGGAATTTAATGTAATGGTTCTTAGTCATCTCCCAGAGTTCTTTCACTGGGTGTAGCTGGTTCAGTTCATTACTGATCCATTGGAACTGATTTGGTTCATCTCATTGTTGAAGATGGCCAGGTCCATCAGAATTGGTCATCATATAGTATTGTTGTTGAAGTATATAATGATCTCCTGGCCCTGCTTGTTTCACTCATCGTCAGTTCGTGTAAGTGTCTCCAGGCCTTTCTGAAATCCTCCTGTTGGTCATTTCTTACCAAACAATAATATTCCATAATATTCATGTACCACAATTTATTCAGCCATTCTCCAACTGATGGGAATCTTTCAGTTTCCAGTTTCTGGCCACTACAAAGAGGGTTGCCACAAACATTCGTGCACATACAGATCCCTTTCCCTTCTTTATGCTACTTTTCTCTTAATGGAGAAGTGATTGTGAAACAGATTCAACCACCTAGTTTTTAAGACAGTTTACCATGAAATTCCTATTCTCTTATATTGACTACTTTATAATTCCTTAATGATCAAAAGAATCTCATACCAAAAAAATGTCACAAAAGTGCTGCTAGACATTCAGACATATAAGTAATAGAAACTTGTCATCCCATTCTCAGTATTGCCACTATACAAATGAATTATTTAAAAGCAAAAGTTCTTTTTTTTTTTCTTCATAACTTTAGCTAATAGACTGAAGAACAGAAGTTCACATTATAATAAGTGGTTTCTTTTTCGACTATCCTGAAAAAATTAAAATCAGATTGACACAGTAAAATATAGAGTGGTTAAAAAGATATAGGAATGGGAACTACAGTTATGATTTCACTTTTATAAGGAATGCTTTCATTTGGTACTTGATGTCTTCTTATCTGTAATTTCATAGTTTTAGAATTTCCTGGACAAGAGTTAACAAACTATCATAGCTATTTGGTGGACATGGCCACCAGAAAAATTTCCAAGTACATTGGAAATTAGATTAAAATATAGTTGGAAAATATTTAACAAAATAAACAAAAGCACAATAGAATGTATATAGTTAAAATGTGCCTGCTTATATATGATTTAGTGGTTCCTGTGTCTATTTGACTTTGACCTCAGTAGTCATAAGAGATTAAGTGACTCTTCCAGGATCACATAATCAGTATGTATTAGGCTTATATTAGGATTTGAATCTAGATCTTCCTGGCTTCAAAAATCAGTTCTCCAGTTACTACTTAGTCTGCTTTGGCCAGAAACCCAGAGGATCTTCCTTGACCAGATTAATTAATTAATTAATTAATTAATATTTCTGGTACTAGGTAAAAAAGGAGATTCTTTGCCTTAATTGCTATCTAGCTTTAATCACTGGATGGGTGCAGTCTTAGTCAAACTGAGATCTATTAAAGACCTTAACTTAAAAATGTGAAAATTTCCCATTTTATCCAGGTCCATCTCCAGTCATCTTGATCTATATCTTTCTTATTTGCCCAGATGGTTCTGGAGGGTAAAGTGTGGCAGACAACTTTACACAGCCCTCCCTCACTCATCCAATTCACTTGTATGTCACCACCTCACCTCCCTGATGTCATGTGCTCTTCAGGAATGAAGGACAAACAATAGTCAGATCCATAGATTCATAGATTGCATGTATAAATTATATTTTATTAGAATAAGATTGTTCTATTTATACCTTAACCAGCTAATGAAATTTGTAAATTATAGCAACATATTATAGAATTTACAGTTGCATAAAAGTCAGTGGATTATTTAGTCAAATCTTCTTATTTTGCCTATTAGCAAAGTTAGGAGACAGGGATTTATATCCCGTCTAACACATTAACTATGTCATCATTGGCAAGTTGCTTCATCTCTCGTAACTTAGTTTACTCATCTTTTTTATAGGGTGAATAATATTCATCTTATGGAGTGAATTCCTTATAGAGGAATTGGGAAATAATAGAATTTATATTTTATTCCAGTTTTGCCACTTTATTGGGTTATGGGATAATAATTTTTAAAAGGGAAGGGACCTTCTTGATTATCTAGTCCAGGGCTTCTTAAATTTTTTTCCACTGTAATCCTTTTTTATCTGAGAAAATTTTACATAACTCCAGCTGTATAGATATATAAATAGCTTTGCAAATCAAACTTTAACTTATAATAAATCATAATTTTGTGACCTCCACAATCAGTTAAATTGCCTTAAGTCATAGAAATAACCTTTTGCCTCAAACAAAAGTAAATACATTGAAAACCATAAGGCACCATACAAAAATAAGGTCTTATGAAAGTAGCCAAAGGTTATAAATCTGAATAACAGAAAATCCTTGGCAAAATTACCAATTTTCAGACAGAATACTTAGGGAGGTAGTAAAGACATGATGACTAGAATTTGCTCCCAACTTTTCTTCAACAATCATATACTTTTCTTTCATGTATTTCTAGGCTTTTGTGAAAATTGAATATTTTTTTACTTTGCTAATAAGATGTCATGATAGATTGTGACCCAAAACTCACTTTCCCAAGAACTGCTTTGAAGACAGTAGTGTAGATTTCTTAATCATACTATTTTGGTTCTTCAGATATGTGATTTATAAATTCTAGGAATATTTTCTCCAGTGATGAGATACATTTAAATGACTACCTACTCTCTGGATTGCCTATATGTTACAAAATATCAGTAATGAATGGGGTGCCACGCTATTATGCAAAAATATATATATATTCTGGCTACAGAACGAAAATTCAGAAAAAATAACTCTAAGGTCATCTAGTTCATCCCTTTCTTTTAATACAGCGATGATAATGGGTATCAAAAAGATTAAATTACTTGCCATAGGTCCACAAATGGAGTATCAGAGTTGGAGTTTCAGATTTTGTCTCTCTAATATCAAAATATACTCACATTGATAATTTAACTCCAATAAATATTATTTGTTCTTAAATAATATTTGTGCATATCTTGTGTTTTACATTAAAGGCATTTTCAGTATAAACCCTCATCTATCACTTGAACTCTTTCTTATAATGAAGAAAAACAGTGAAATAAAAACTGGTGCAGTGAATGCATCTAAATGTAAGCAACAGTTTTTCTCTGTGGTTCCTCTATTGAAAGTAGTTAATGTTTATTGTACTTTTGCCATGGTGAGATTTGTTATTATAATGACTTGGAGATAGATTCCTTTGGGTATTCTTTTCATTTATATTATCTAACTAACTGTCCCTCAAAGTTCAGCTCTTGGCCCTTGTATTTTGTCCTCTTCTACTGCTTCACTTGATCTCCCAGCAATTTAATTACCATCTCTATGCTGATAATTTTCAAATCTAACTTTCCTGTCCCAATCTCTCAACTGATTTCCATTCTCACATTGTCAACTAACTTTGAGATATCTAGATATCTAGTAAATATTTTAAACTCACTATATCCAAAATTGAACTAATCATTTTCCCCTCTAAATTCATGTCCCACCATCCAACTTTCACTTTTGTTATAGATGGTAAAATCATCCTCTCAGACTTTCAGACACAAAACCTAGGAATCATCCTCAGCTCTTTACAACACCTCTCAATTTCACCTTTACATCTCTGGAATACAATCTCTCACAGTCACCATTTTAGTAAGGGCCCTCATCATCTCACGTATGATTTATTATAATAATCTACTGGTTGGTATGCCTGGTTCAAATTTCTCTTTATTCAAAATTTATCCTCTAATAAGCTACTAAAAGGATTTTCCTAAAATGCAGGTCAGCTCCTGTCATCACTCTCACTATCACACATATATGCATATTCACTAAATTCTAGAGGCCTCTAAAAACAATAAATTCTATTGCCTCCAGGATCAAATACAAAATGCTCTGCATTCAAAACTAACCTTGTCTCCCCTCCTATCTTCCAATCTTATTCACCAACACTCACTTTTCTATCTCGTAATGTTGACCTTCTGGCACTTCTATAACTTCTTGGCTCATTTTTTGGGCTGTCTTCCATTTTTGGAATGCTTTTCTTTCTTAATTATACTTACTGGGCAACTTGATTTCCTTTAATTTGCAACTAAAATGGCACCTTCTACAGGACGCCTTCTCTTACTTTTATTAATTTTATCACCATCCTTCTATTAATTTTCTTTTGATTTTCCTATGTATTATTTGTTTTGTATGCATTCTTTTGATTTTATCTCTCCATTATATCTATACCTCTATGAGGATAAGGACCATCTTTTGTCTCTTTTTGTATCCTTAGCATTTACCATAGTGCCTGATACTTGGTAGACAAATGCTTATTAAATGCTTAATGATTGATAATTGCTTATATTGTTCTTTCTTGGCTTCACAAATTTTCTCCTCTTTCTTTAAAATACTTATATTTAGATATATTCTTGCTCAAAAAAAAGTACTTATATTTATTTCTTACTTTAGAGTAAATCTCCATAATGTTGAAATACCACAATATTTTTTAGCCATTCTACAATCAATGGAACTGCATTTTGTTTCCATTTCTATGCATCCAAAATATGGCAAAGAATATTTATATAGAGAGAGGTTTTTCTTTCTGCCTTTGACATCCACAGTATGTCTACTCAGTAGCAAAATCACAGATCAGATAGTAACATGAATATTTTACTTTTTTAGATAATTCTTATGTAATTCAAGAGAAAGCTTCACTAATAACTGTTATTCTCAGCTACATTCAACATATTCTCATTTTTGCCATCTTTGCAATTTAATAGGTATAAAAATCATAAAAGTCCTTTAAATTTATATTTTATTTATAATTAGTGATTTGGTCTGTTATTTCATCTTCCTGGTATCCATTTGTATTTTTTTCTCATGAAAACTATTTATTTTGATCATTTATTTCCTGAGAAATAATACTTAATATTATATATTTGCCATTTTCCCATACATCTTAGTTTTCAGTTTTTGTTTGTTTTTTGAAGTTGTTTTTATTTTGTTTTGTTTTGGTTTTTCCTGTAATTTCATTGCTGTTTTCCAGAGAGGAAACTCTCCTTTTATATAGATTGACAATTGTCTAGTCATTTATTGTCTTAAAGAATTTCCTGGAGCACTGAGAAGTTGAGTGCTTTGTCCAGAATAGTAATATGAGTAGGTGTCAGAGGAAGGATTTAATTTAAATAAGGCCTTTATGACTAGAAGTCCCATTCTCTATTCATGTTCTTTCCAACTTTTTTTTCCCTCCCTAAAATGATAGTTGATGCAATTCCCTCTTCATTTCTTTAGAATTTTTTCTCCTAGGCACATAGTTTTGCTTTGTTGTTTTTTTCCCCTAATTATTCAAGTGATTATAAAAAGATAATGTAATCTAAATACAATATTTTGTCTTTAATGGCTAACTCTGGCCATTTTAAGATTAATTTTTCCCTTTAATCAAAATTTTGTAAGGTACCTATTTCTCTATTTTTGTTATTTCAGTTATATGAAACTTTATACTCAAATAAGATATCCATTTGGAATTGATTGTAATATGGTATAAGATATAAGTAAACTAATTTCTAACAAATATCTTTTATATTCTCTAAGTTATATTCAAATACAACTCAGTATTGTACATTCTTACCCTGATTACATAAACAGCGCTATTTTAGAATTTTTTCCAGTTCTTGTCACTTTCCACTGTTTTAGTTTTCTATATTTTAACTATTACCATGTCATACGAATGAAGAATGCTTTATAGTATGGTTTGAAGCCTGGTAACACAATATGCCTTTCAGTACTACCATTGAAAAAATCCAACACAATTCTAGAATTTTGTGCTCCCAAGAAATTAATATATTGTATTATATTTCTATAAGTTTATTTCAAAAAAAGACCTTGGTGGTTTGGACTGGCACCAAATGTACAAATTAACTTATAAATCTTTGATTATCTAAAAAAATTTTTTGCCATAATGGCATGACCCTACAGTAATCAGTGAACATTTCTCTACTGTCTTCTTTTATTTCTGTGAAGAATATTTATATAATTTTATATTTATAGTTCTATGTTATATAAGGTTTTGTTTTTTGAAATGTTTTGCTAGATTAAAGTCTAGATTTTTTATGCAATATATAGGCTTTTAATATATTTTTTTCTTATTTGGTCCTTTTTTTAGTACTATATGGAAAACTTGACTACTTTTGTCAGCTTGTATTTTGCTACTTTACAAATATTATTGTCTAATTAAATTTATCATGCCATTTACAAATATGAAGGATTTTGTCTCCTCAATCCCAATATACAAGGTAGGTGTGTAAATATCCATATGAACACACACACACACGCGCGCACACACACACACACGTTCATGTATATGGAGCAAAGAGGGACTAGAGTCATCAGGGAGCACCAGCACCTCTGGTGTGATAGCTTGCTGATCCCTTGTCAGGACCACTCAACCACTCATCTGCTTTTGGAGTCCACCCCTCACCCAATCTTCATGTGTGTCGCCAAGTAAGTGTAGCATGTCCACTGGCCACAACCTTATAAAACATTCTCAGTAGATGGATTTAATCAGATTGAAGAATCAACAGGCCTCCAACCCATCAATGATTTAATGGGATGTCTGTCCCAAGCATGTGAAAACTTAGCCTGGTAGAATGGACAGATGAGAACAATATATTCCAGCGGTCATAAAAGCAGCTGAAACAGGTCCTGTGCAGCATTTAGAGCTTGGTCAGATATTGAGGATGCCAAGGTCATCCATCCACTGCATCCTAGGACATTATCAGTCACCTTGACTTTGGTCTTGCCACTGAACGTTGATAACTCTGGAAGTGTGAATAAGGCTGAACACTGCAACTCTATCTCTCCTAAATCTAACAAAGGCACAATTCAGAGCATTATGAAATAATGGTCTTCTTTGAAAATAAAGGATGAACAACGATACATGTATAGATACACATATATATGTGTGGATAATGAAAGCATGTATATATATATATTTATTTTTACTGTCTTACCTCATTAGTAAAATTTAGATCTCTACTTTGTCTCTTCCTGCTTTGTATATCTGAGTAATGTTAGTTTCATTAAATCAATTTGTAGCTTGCTACCATTTTTTAATTGCCAATTTGAAATACAGTGGATTACCAAAGTAGCAATAGCAAAGATCTTTAATTGAGGCAAGTTGGGACTTAGCACTGCATCAGTGTGCAAGAGTACCTGCAAGGGGAAAAAAGGGCAAGAATTATATATATTTCAATAGGAAGGCATGCTCAGG
This sequence comes from Antechinus flavipes, assembly GCF_016432865.1. Taxonomy (NCBI): domain Eukaryota; kingdom Metazoa; phylum Chordata; class Mammalia; order Dasyuromorphia; family Dasyuridae; genus Antechinus; species Antechinus flavipes. The sequence goes on from NC_067399.1 coordinate 74,645,947, forward strand.
TCAGGGAGTAGTTTAAGTTGTCTTGCAAAATAGCCAAAGGCTGGAGAGTGATAACATCTGGTCAGAATAATATATTCTAGGTACAGCCCAATTTCCAGAGGTATCAAAAGTCCTGATCCAATGATGGGATCAATAATTTCAAAAGACCCATTCTGATGAATGCATTCAATATTAGAAATGTCATAATCAATGATGTACACAAAAATTATTTTTTAATGAATTATTACATGTATAGACATTCCCTGATCATTTACTGATAATGAGAAGTAACAATATGAACAATTGATATTGCACTGACACTCAATGAATGTTAAATAACTATAGGGAAATTTCTCTTATGTTGGATAGATTCATTATGCAATATCTAAGAAAGGGCATGAATAATAGAAACATAGATGGGGGAGATGCCTACACTGACAATATCACAGGTTGATTAAAATATTAAATAGGCAAATACATACAAATTAATATATTACAATGAAGTGAGCATTGGGCACATCAATAAAAGATGAGGGAATTTAACATTATAGAATTTAACAATATGGAATATAAGAAGAAAGGGTAGAAAAGAAAATAAATGAAAAAACCCTCTTTGCAAGAAGTTTTAAATGCAAAGCCAGTTTTCAAGTGACCTAATAGATTTCTTTCATTTTATGACCAGCAAAGGTGTTTCAATCATCAGTTTCTAGTTTAAGAGGAAATCAGGTTGTGTCCTACTTACCATTGAATCTCAACTCTCAGCTCTTGCTTTCAGTTTTACGGCTTTTCATTTTCTTTTTTCTATAGTAAACAGAAGAAGAAGTCTGTTCCCTATTTCTTCCAGATTATAGTTTCTTTTGACAAAACATAAATCAGACAAAAAAAGCAACATATATTGATAGCATTTCATTTTCCATGCTTTTCAAAAGTGACTGCTCTAACTGTTGAGTAATTTGGGGACAATTTATAACACTACCATTATATTGGCAGAACTGCTATTGATGTTTTCATGACCAAAAATACCTGGCTAGGTTATATCTCTTCACCCAGATACTTATGTAATTTTGAGAACATAGTGGAAATGGAATATAATGTCAATCTATAAGGTTGTTTGGTTTTTTCCTACCTCAAAAGAGAAATATTCTGGATTTTAAAATGCTTTTTTCTTAACTTAAATATTTTATGGGACTTAAATGTTTTGTTTTAATTTGGCAAAGGGGGGTGGAGCTAAGCAGAGTTGAGTCAAAAGGATGCATGATCTCTACCAGTTTCCCTCAAAAACACACATAAAATCAGGCCTCTGAACAGAATGAAACAACTCTCCACCTCAAGATAGACTGCAAAAATTCAAGAAATGTCAGTTTCACTGGAGTGAAAGGGGTTTTCAGCCCAACTCAGAGTCTAAGAAAGCTAGTGAGATGGTCTAAATCATATCAAATCAACAACTGAGACCTTAGGCCTTGGCTTAATACCCAGTCACAACTCAGAAAGCAAATATTGAGAAACCAGGCCATTCCCTGGAAGAAGCAGATAAATCTACAAATAGCAAATGCTGTCCTCTGTGCTTAAAGTCAAGGCTCAGAGCTATACTTCAGCACCCCATTTAACTACTAAAGTAGAGCTCAACCATAAAAGTTTAAAAAAAAAAAAAAAGAGGAAATACAAAAAGGAAAGGGGAAAAAAATGAGCAAGAAAGAGAAAAGAAACTTGCTTACAAAGCTACTGTGGTGACAGGGAAGACCAAAACACCAGCTCAGATAAGGACAAAATATCCACAACAGAAATCTTGAAGAGGAATATTAATTGGTCTCAACCAAAAAAAAAATCTTCTTGGAAATGCTCATAAGAAACTTTAAAAAGCAAGTAAGAGAGGTAGAAGAAAAATGAGGGGGGGGGGGAATGAGAATTATGCAAGAGAGAGAGTCAACAGCTTGGAAAAGGAAGGCAAGTCCTTAAAAAATACAATTGACCAAATGCAAAAAATTCCATGAAGAAAAACATATCTTCAAAAGTAGAGTTAACCAAATGAAAAAAAGAGACACAAATGCTAATTGAAGAAAATCACACATTAAAAACTAGAATATGGCAAATGGAAGCTAATGGCTCTAGGAGACATCAAGAATCACTTAAACAAAATAAAAAGAATTTTTTTTTTTATAATGGAAGAGAAAGTAAAATACCTCACTGGTGAAAAATAGCTAACCTGCAAAATAGACCCAGGTGAGGCAACTTAAAAATTATTGGTCTACCTGACGGTCATAATTTTTTAAAAGAGCCTAGATAGCATTCTTCAAGAGATTACCAAGGAAAACTGCCCCAATATTTTAGAAATAGAGGCAAGAAAAGTCATTGAAAAAAAATTTATCTAACACCTCCAGAAAAAAGATCAAACAAGGAAAACCCTTAGGAACATTGTAGTGAAACTCCAGAACTACAACCTCAAGGAAAAATATTGCAAGCTGTCAGACACAAACAATTCAAATACCAAGAAACAACAGTCAGTATAACCCAGCTTCTACAATAAAGAATTGGAAGGCCTGGAATACCATATTCAAGAAGGCAAAAGGCCTAGGGTTAAAACTAAGAATTAACTACCCAGGGAGACTCAGCATCATCTTTTAAAGGAAGCTATGGAGCGTAAATGAAGTAAGAGACTTTCAATCAAATCTATTTAAAAAAAAACAGAAATAAACAAAAAATTGGATCAAGAGAATCTAGAATCAAGAGAAACATAGAAAAAACAGAGAGGGGAGGGGAAAAATATATATATACACACACATATATATATACACACACTTTAATGATTGAAGGGTTTACATCCTTAGATGGGAAAATGATATCGGTGACTCGAGAACTATTTCTGTCACTGGAGCAGACAGTGGATATCACATGGTCTGAGGGTGTGGTTGTCAATGGACTCTGATGTGATGACATCAAAGAAAAAGACATTAAGGGGTGGAAAAGTCTGCACTGGAAAAAGAGGTAAAAAGTTCACATGAAAATTAGTTTACATGAAAAGATGCAAAAGACCTATTACAATGGAGGAAAACAAGGAAAGGGGATGAGCATTGTCTAAAGCTTAGTCTCATAAGTTTTGGCTCTAAGAGGAAATAACCTAATCATTCAGTTGGGTATAGAAATTTATCTAATCTTATAAAGAAGTAGGAGGAGAAAGAGGAAAGAAAGGGAAGGGACAAAATAGAAAGGAGGGCAGAAACATTAGGGGCAAAGATAAGAGAAGGGGAAAGGGTTGATAGAAGATAAGGTAGTGAGTGGAATAGGTTATTTTTAAAAACTAGTAAGAAAAGGGGGGTGATGAAAGATAAAGTAGTAGGAGGGGTGGGTCACAAAATCAAAACACTACTAAGAACAGGGTGTAAATAGAGCAAAAGAACATAATGGGGAGAAATTAGGATGGAGGAAAATAGAACTGTGAATAATTGTGAATGTGAATGGCATGAACTCTCATAAAGAGGAAGTGAATAGCAGAGTAGATTAAAAAACAGAATCCTAAAATATAGTGTTTATAAGTGACATAGAAACTCATATTGTAAAGGTAAAAGGCTGAAGCAGAATTTATTGTGCTTCAGGTGAAATAAAAAAAGAAAGGGTAGCAATTCTGGTCTCAAATAAAGCAAAAGTAAAACTAGATCTAATTAAAAGAGAAAAGGAAGGAAACTACATCTTAGTAAAGGGTATCATAAACAATGAAGTAGTAACAGTATTAAATGTATATGCACCAAGTGGTAGAGTATACAAATTCCTAGAGAAAATATTAGCCAGTTATAGGAAGAAATAGATAGCAAAACTATATTAGTCGGGGACCTCAACCTTCCCTTCTCAGAATCAGACAAATCTAACCACAAAATAAACAAGAAAGAAACTAGGGAGAAAACCCCTAAATATGATAGAGAATTGAATAGAGACAGAAAGGAAAACTTTTTTTTTCAGCAGTATATAGCATTTACAAAAAAACCTGACCATGTATTAGGACATAAAAATGTGACAATTAAAAGCCAAAAAGCAGAAATTATAATTTCTTCCTTTTCAGAGTATGCTGCAATGCAAATTATATTCAATATAGGTCCAGGGAATGGTGGACTAAAAACCAATTGGAAATTAAGTAATTCAATTCTAAATAATTAGTGAGTCAAACAACAAATCACAGAAACACTCTAATATGACAACATAGCAAAATAATAATAAGGCATCATACCAACACCTCTGGGATGCAGCCAAAGCAGTTCTTGGGGAAAATTTTATATATCTATATAGCTATATGAATAAAATAGAAATAGAAGAGATCAATGAAGAATGTAACTAAAAAATCTTGAAAAAGGAAAAATTAAATCTCCCAATTAAATATTAAATTAGAAAATTTAAAACTAAAAGAAGAGATTGATAAAATCAAAATTAAGAAAATGAACTAATTTAAAAATTAAGATTTGCATTTATGAAAAAATTAACAAAACAGATAAACCTTTGGTAAATTTAATTAGAAAAAGGAAGAAAAAAAGAAATTACAAGAATCAAAAATGAAAGGGTTGAACTTACCACAGATGAAGAAGAAATTCAAGTAATAATTAGGAGCTATTTTGACCAACTTTATGGCAGAAAATCTGACAATCTAACTGAAAAGAATAAATATTTACAAAATATAAATTGCCCAGATGAATAGAAATGGAAATAAATTATTTATATAGTCCCATTTTTAGAAAAAGAAATTGAGCAAGACATAAATGAGCTACCTAAAAAAAATCTCCAAGGTCAGATGGATTTGTAAGTGAATTCTACCAAACTTTTAAAGAAAAATTAATTCCAGTACTCTATAAACTATTGGAAAAATCAGTAAAGAAGGAGTTCTGCTCATGGCTCTTTACAACAACAAGGTGATTCTGATCAGTTTCAATGGTCTTGTGATGGAGAGAGCTATCTGCATTCAGAGAGAACACTGTGGAGAATGAACGTGAATCACTACATAGTATTTTCACTTTTTTGTTGTTTGCTTGCTTGTTTTCCATCGCATTTTTTCCTTTTTGATCTGATTTTTCTTGTGCAGCATAATTGTGAAAATATTTATAGAAGAATTGCACATGTTTAACATATATTAGATTACTTGCTGTCTAGCTGAGGAGTTGGGGAAAAGGGAGGGAGAAAAAAATTTGGAAAACAAGGTTTTATAAGGATAAATGTTGAAAACTATATTATGTTTTGAAAATAAAAAGCTTTAATAAAAAAAAAAAAACAAAAAAGAAAAGGTGAATCCTATCAAATTTCTTCTATGACACAAATTTAGTACTGAGACCTAAACCAGCAAGAGTCAAAACAGAGAAAGAACATTACAAAAATTTTAAATAAAATATTAGTAAAAAGACTAAAATAATTTATCAGCTGGGTAGTATACTATAACCACATTGGATTTATACTAGGAATGAGGGGCTGGTTCAATATCAGGAAAACTATCACCTTAATCAACCACATCAGTAACAAAACTAATAGAAACCATATGATATTCTCAATAAATGCAGAAAAAGCATTTGATAAAATATAGCAACCATTCCTATTAAAAACACTAAAGAGCAAAGGAATAAAGGCAGATTTTCTTAAAATAATAAGTGGTATCTCTCTAAAACAAACAGTAATCCTTATTTGTAATAAAGAAGCTAAGATCAGGGATGAAACAAGGATGCCCTTTATCACCACTACTATTCAATATTGTACTAGAAATGTTGGCTTTAGCAAAAAGAAAAGAAAAATAAATTAAAGGAATTAGAATGGGCAATGAGGAAAATGAGAAATTCCATTTAAAATAAATGTACACAAAATAAAATATTTGATTGTCTACCTGCCAAGACAAACCCAGGAACTATATGAACACAATTATAAAACACTTCTCATGCAAATAAAGTCAAATCTAAACAACTGGAAAACATCATTTGTTTATGGAGCTTGTACAATAAAATGACAATTTTGCTTAGATTAGCCTATTTGTTCAGCACCATACCAATCAAATTGCCAAAAAAGTATTTTATACAATTACAAAAAATAACAAGTTCATCTGAAAGAACAAAAGGTCAATGATATCAAGGGGATTCATAATAGATAAAAAAAAAAACAAAGTACAATTTTGGTTACATTAAATTCAAAAGATTTTGCACAAACAAAACTATCAGAAATGACATTAAAAGGAAAATAGGAAAGTTGGGGGAAAAAGTTTTACAGTCAATGTTTGTGATAAATGTCTTCTTTCTAAAATATATAAATAACTGTGTCAAATTTACAAGAATATAAGTCATTCACCAATTGATAAATGATCAAAAGATATGAACAGATGATTTTCAGATGACAAAATTAAAGCCATCTATTATCATATGAAAAAAATGCTCTAAATCACTCTCAATTAGAGAAGTGAAAATTAAAACAATTCTGAATTACTAGCACATATTTCTCAGATTGGCAAAGATGACAGGAAAAGATAATGATAAATGTGAGAGGGGATATGGGAAAACTGGGACACTAATTCCTTAATGGTGGAAATGATCCATATATTCTGAAGAGCAATCTGGACTCACGCCCAAATGGCTCTAAAACTGTAGACACCATTTAACCCAGCAATGCCACTGTTGGATCTGTACCCCAAGGAAATCATAAAGGAGGGGAAAAGATATATATTGTAAAAATGTTTGTAGCAAGAATTTTTATGTGCAAAGAATTGGAAAATGAGATGCCCATCAATGCCCATCAATTGGGAAATGGCTGAACACTTGTTCATTCTTGTGGTATATTTATTGTTCTGTAAAAAATTCTGAACCAGTTTATTTTAGAAAGGCCTGGAAAGATTTACATGAACTGATGCTGAGTGAAAACAAGCAGAACTAGGAATACATCATACACAATAATAAGAATGTGAGATGATCAACTATGAAAGACTTGTTTCTTCTCCTTGGTTCAGTGATCACAGGTAATTTTAAAATACTTTGGATAGAAAATGCCATCTGTATCCAGAAAAAGAACCATGAAGGTTGAATGTAAATCAACACATAATATGTTCACTTTTTTTTCCCCTGCTTTTTTTTTTATTTCTCTCATTGTTTTTCCCTTTTGTTCTGATTTTTTTTCCTCCCAACATGATTCATAAAGCAATGTGTATTAATAATAAATAAAATTTTTTAAAAAAGAAAAGAAAAGGAGTATCAAATCATGTTGTTCCCAAGACTCCCCTAAGAATTTGGGTACACTATAAAAATAGCAATGAAATTCATATTACCAGGATCAGCTCAAAAAAAATGAAGTTGTTTGTACAAATTATCTTCCTAACTCTTATTTGGTGAATCAAAGGGCACTCTCAAGATTTGAACCATGTAATAAAACCCAATCCAAGAGATATAGATGAGACATAGAGAAAGCAAAGATCATTCCTATTCTAACAGCCCAAAGACTGAGAAGTGCTGAGTATATTAATAAGGTTTGATAGTTAAAAACATAACAATAGCAATGCTGAAAAACAGAAGAATATATTGTTCCTGAAATATTATGCTCTCAAACTATGAAGTCCAGAATAATAATGCTCCAATTAAAAGGGAAATTGAGTTAAGATCAAGAGATATTTTTATATATAAGTTGTCTATTTAACAGTGAAAATAAATGTATATGTTTTTGGCAAAAATAAAATTCTATTAAAAGATTTTTAAAGACAATAAATGCATTTGTTCTTTGTAAAAACATTTGGCAACATGAATCTATGACAATGTGCTTCACTACCTTATTTTTTAGTATGAGACAATGATTTCTAAAGAAGCATTCAGCCATAAAACCATTGCAAAATTAATTTTTGGTGAAGTGCTGGGATATTTTAATAATTTCTGATCCTAAAATATAGGTTAGTGATTCCATGAGAGCAAAAAAAAAAAATTACCCATTGCATTTTTGTTCTGGAACATTTGTCTCTTCTCCCAAAGGGAAAGTTTGTAACTTCTTGGCTAGATAGGGAGAATCAGGAGAAAAGATATAAAGGAAGGAAACAGAATAAAAGTTGGGAGATGAAAGTCCAGCTCAAAAAAAAAAATGGGAAATACAATTTAGGACTGCATCTTTCTTTGGTCTTAAAAATTGTCCTGAACTTTACACAAATAATTCAGGGATCCATGATTTCGTTTGGATGAATATCCTATTTCTTCGTATAAATTAAAAACATCTGTAACTGAATATTTTGTTGTTAATATTGTGGGTTTCAGTTGCTTTGTTTTTGTTTCGCTGTAGAGATGGATAGCTTTGTATATTGTTCAGTCATATTTTTTTCAGTCACATCCAACTGTTTGTGACCTAAATTGGGGGTTTCTTGGCAAAGATTGGCTTTCCATTTCCTTCTCCGGATCATTTTACAGATAGGGAATTGAGGCAAATGGGACAGCGTGATTTGTCTAAAGTCACACAGCTAGTAAGTATCTGACTCTACATGTGAATTCAAGAGTGCAGCTTGATGGTGCAGTAGATAGAGTGCCAGCCCTGAAGTCAGGAAGACACAGTTGAAATTACTGAGCAATAACAGTAATAGAGATGAGTCGTTCTGTCTGCGGGCTCAGCTTTCTGTCCATTGTGCCATATTCAAATACCTTTTCATTCAATGTCCAGTAACTTTTCACCATAGAATCCTTTTTCTCAGTATACCATGCTGAGTTTCAATGTTCAGACTAGAGTAAAGACACTTCATACTGTCTTCAAGTATTTGCAGGACTTTCATCTTCTAAAGAGATTAATTTTTTTTCGTCTTGATCTAAGAGAGAAGAATGAGAAGCAGTGGGTTTAAATTGATGAGGCAGATTTGGGATCAGTGACTATCACTTAAATCTCTCTAAAATAAAAATGGGTCATCTCAGGTAGGAATACAGTCCTACTCACTAGTGATTAAAGAGAACCTCTTTTCAAATACAGATTGAATTAGATGACAATTCTGAGATTTTTGGATTTCTCTATAGTTATCCATTCAAGTGTGGTTTTCTGCCCTTTTGACAATTTATTTTCCACTTTAGCTATATCACCACATTCTTTCTTTACCTAATCTCTTTCCCAAAATATTTTATATTTTAAAACCATACAAGCTAAAGACTTTTATTTAAATATCAGAAGTAGGAAAACAATCATACATGTTTGATTAAGATGCTTACATTTCCCTATAAACCCACTGTCCTTTTCCCACATTATGGAATTTTTGGTCTGTTTTCACAGAACCTAAACATATATGACTCCAATTAGGAGTGTAAAGAACCTGTCATAACATCTGTACAGATCCAAATGTTATCTTTCTCAGGATCCTCACCTCTTTCTTTTAGCAAGCCCTGAAAATAATTATACCAAATATCCTAGATATCTCTAGCTTATGTATCTTGTCCCCTCTCAAGAACTGATTGTGTCCTTGTTTGTCCAATAACTGTGATCCAGATGTGTCATCCTTTGCCACATTTTAACTTTTTCTTTTATTTGTGCCTCAGCATCATTGACTGGTTAAGTTTTTATATTAGAAAAAATTCTTAAGACTCCACAAACAAATGCAATAACTCGATGCAAGATGATATAGTAATTCTGAAACCAGGATGTTAATTGGATCTTCTTACAAGTATCTTAATTCTTACCTTCTATCATATTACCAAAGAAAGGTTATTCTTTGTAGTCATGAACAAACTTAAAAAGTTTGAAATAGAAATTAAAATAATTTTATTAAGTCATTTGGCAGAGGAGATGGCTGGGAAAAGATGTGGCTCCATCTCAAGTGTTCCTGAGGTTACATTATATAGAATTCAGACAAGAGTTTAAGGACATACCTAGTAAGCTGCATGAAGCAATTTCCAGAGAAAAGCAGTTTAAAGTATATATTAGCAATCAAGTTCAAACATTCATCTTAATTTGGGGAACCCAAAACAAGACTTCAATGGACCTTCAGCAAGTATTAGGTGACATATAAGCTTTACTTACAGCCATCCTACTTCCCCTAAGCATCAATGAGATCAGTCATCCAGCCTCTACTTTAAGTTTGATTATTCTATCCACAAAAGACTAGAGTCAAACAAAATTGATAAATATTCCTCTATATTCTTACAGTCAAACCACATATCTCTACCTTCTGAGATTTTATCCTATTTTTGTGATTTTGCTCACTACTTTTTTTCCCACTCCCTTGCCTATCAGAGTTTGACATAATAACTTTGCTGGATCTCTTTTCTTCTATGAAGCTTTAAGGAAACAGAATTAGACTGTCACTCAAAATGTACTTTAATTGAGAAGAAATTTCTCAGGTGGGAAATGAAATAGTTGTAGCAATGATTATAGTAAAAATAAAATGGAAAAATTGACAATAACTCAGCAGTTGATTCAATGTGGGAAGAGAAAAGAAAGAATAGGAAAGAGCCTTGAATGATTCTAATGATTTGAACTTTGGTAACTAAAAGAATAGAGTCACTGAGATTAAAAAAAAAATTGTAAGGTTAGTATAAGTTTCTTAGGTAGAATTCGAGCTCTTTGAGGACTTTGACATTTTTTTGTTTGTTTTATTTTAATATATTTATTTGTATTTTAAATATTTTTCTTTTATCCTTGAAGAAGAGTAATTATACATAATATATACTTAATAAATGTTTAATCAAAATAAAATAAAAGTTGGTAGGATAGACATAGTTGAGAAGATGATTAATTTTTAAACATATTGAGTTTGAGATGACAGTAAGAAGTCTAAGAACAATCATAGCTTAAAAACCAATTACACAATTCCTGCTATTTGCAGATGAATAAAGAGAAGCAGTGAAAAGTTAGGAAACTTATACAAGGTCACACTAAAAGAAACTGGGCTAGGATTCCAACCCAAGTTTTCTAATTCAAAATACACAGGTTTTGTATCATGGAGATGTCTAACAGGTAGAAAGTTAGTGATACAGGTATAAAGTTCAGGGGAAAAGTTGGAGCTTCTGAGATATGTCATCTTGAAACAGCTGAAAATTGAAACCATAAGATTAGATTGGCTTACCAGAGGAGATAGTGGAGAGATATAAGAAAAAAGGGTTGAGTGTAGAGCTTGGCAAAACAAACACTTAGGTGTCAGAAGAAAAAATGATGGACAATTGAAAGAACCTGAGGAACAGATTTCGTTAAAGTCCATTCAAAAAATAGTTATTAAATATAAATAGAATACGTGGCTTTCTATTATTTTACATATTCTAATAAATTAGCTATATAATATAAATATATTATACATATTGCATGATGAATATATTAATATAGCATAGCAATATATAAATGCATAATATAAATAATCTATTGCTTATACATACATAATAAATGATATGGATTACCCACATTTATTCTTATTGCTTGGCAAGTTCCACACTCGCTCTAGAGATTTTGGTGCTCCACTCCACTGAGTGGAAATTCACTATGGTTCTCAAAGAGTGAGAAAGCTTCTGTGATAGTTTCTGCTTCTCTTTGATGACCAGAACACTGTCTGAGGGCAAAGGATTAGTGAAGATTTGTCTAATTAAAAGCAGTTCTAAATTCACACACTTTTGCAAAACCTTGACCGCTCACTGAACTTGTTATATTTCTTGTGTCTTCAGCCAGTCCAACACTTAAATAGCCCATGATAGTATTTAGCTAACACTGAAGCCAAGTGGGAAATGCAGTTTCATTCTTTCTGTTTTCTTTATACCATCCCTGGTTGCTCTTCTTCTAGGTAAGCAAAGAAATACAAGCAATAGAACAGGGTTTACAACTGACTTTTGACTCATATATCCTTCATGTCGAGTCTTTCCATGAAGATTTATAAACTTACATGTTTCTCTTGACTCCACATCTGTGGCATATGGCAAACTCAAAATACTGTAGAATCAGAAGAAAACTAAAAACTTGGCAGTTGTCTTGTTTTTTGGGTATCTTTTTCCTAGCACAGATCTTCAACTCTTCTTGTCACTCTCAGAGAGCCAGTGTATAGACAAGAGCATGTTAGACATGAAAGGAAACAATTCTTTTCTATTCATTGTCATATTCTCTGTTCCTGTGATGGCTAATGATAGTTAGTCCGTGGCACATGTATCCTGTTTCCAAGTCATTTCACTTTTTGTTGTAAACTTATTTCCTTGTTTCCCACTGGACCAAAAGCCCAATGCTGTATACAATAAATGTGTGTATTCATGTGTGTTTGTGCACGTGTGTGTGGTGTGTGTGTGTGTGTGTGTGTGTGTGTGTGTGTGTGTATTTGTGCTTACGGATTAGGGGGAGAGATGGAGAATATGACATGGCTTTTTCCTGAGAAACTAAGAAAACAAAGATAAAAAGTGCTTAGTGTATCTTATAATATCCTAAGAGAATATGATATACACAGAAATAGATATAAGGCAAAAACTAATAAAGAGAAAGAAGAGAATCAGTAATGAATGTGACAAGCTGGAAAGTATTCAAGAGGTGGAAACCAGGATACTGAAGGGTATTATGATTATGTTCCATGAGGATTTGTTGGAGCAAAAGAAGGATATTTTGCTTGAGAAGCAGAAGACATACATGAAACATTAAAGTTGCCTTCAAGTAGAAATCAATATTCTGAAAGCGTTTAGCCTTGCTGTGTTTTACTAGAGTAGAAAGGGAGAAACAATTGATGTAAAATCCAGGCTTATAGTTTGATGTGATTTAAATAAACAAACAAGAAATTCTAACAATTAGACCCATCACTCAGGCAATAGTGGTTTCCAGTAACAAAAGTTTTTTTTTTTGTTGTTGTTGTTTGTTTGTTTGCTTGTTTGTTTTTTGTTGTTGTTCTTATTTATTTGTTTCTTTTTATTTTTGTTTTGATTTGTTTTTAAGAGAAAGATGGATCAGACTTTGGAAGAGGCAGGATGTTGTAGAAAAAGAACTTAATTAAGGGGTAGCTAGATGGCATAGTGGATAGAACACTGACCCTGAAATCAGGAGGACCTGAGTTCAAATCCCACCTCAGACACAACACTTCCTGAGCTGTATGACTCCGGGCAATCACTTAATCCTTACCAAAAGGAAAAAAAAAAAAAGAGAAAAGAACTTGATCAAGCTGAGATTGGAATGAATAGTCCCTGTGAATGAATGAAATGGAATGAAAAAGAATAAAAATGAAATGGAAATGTTCATGGTTGCTATAAATTACCTGTACCATATTATAAAAAATAGATGAAAGCACACTATAAATGAAAGGAATATTGGTGTTAGATTTACAAGACTGCATTCAAATCCCAATATCAGTTAATCATTAAGTGAGTGATTTCATGCTTTAAAAATTAACACCAATAAAACACAGATCCTCCATCAGCCTTCCAGCCATATGTGCAACCATTAGTTACAATAAGTTCTCTTACTTGGCAATATACTGTCCAGGGATGTCTATATTGATAATAAAATTGACAATGGTAGTTCAGTGTTTGGGAGGCTCTTAATGAAAGTATGGGAGAGGAGAAGTATTAGACCGACTACCAAATTAAAAGTCTACAGTCATTATGCTGAATTTATTATTGTATGCCTGTGAAACCTGGACAATATACTAGCATCATGGCAGAAAACTGAATCAATTCCATTTGAATAGCCTTAAGAAGATTCTGAAGATCACTTGGCAGGATAAGATATGAGACATGGAGGTCCTTTTTTAAATTAAACTGTCAAGCATTCCAACTCTATTGCAGAGAACACAACTCAAGGACTGGCCACACTGTTTGAATGCCAAATGTACATTTGCCAAAATAAATAGTTTATGGAACTCACACAGGGCAAGTGCTCAAAAGGTGGTCAGAAAAAGCAATACAAGTACATTCGTAAGGTATTTCTTAAGAACTTGAGAATCAATTGTATGACATGGAAGACATTAGCACAAGACCACTTAGTATGGTGTGCCCTCATCAGTGAAAACGCTGTGCTCTATGAGCAAAGCAAAAGTGAACTAACCCAGAAGAAATATAAGATGCTCAAAATTAGAAAAGCTACACCAAATGTTCACATGGATTATTTGTGCCTGACTTATGAGAAAGCACTTCAAGCTCATATTGTTCTGATCATCACAATCAAACACCCTGCAACTCAACTCCAACAGTGATGTCATTTTGGTCCTCTGACAACAAAGAACAACTGGCTTCATATTTATTGTTTCATCTCTCATTTTCAGTTTTCTCTCATAAAATAAAAGAGTTGAGCAACATGTTATCTGAGCCCCTTTATAATTCTAAAGCTGTTATCTTATTACTTGAATACATGAAATAAAATAAAAAATATTATCAAGTGCACAAATAAATCAATAGTGAGTATTTGCTATGGTTCAGGGAGAATAAGAAAACAGTTGGAGAAACTCAGTTTTACATAAGTATCTGCACATTATTAAGAGAATTAGGTAACATTTAGATTGGATTTTGTGAGTTTTCTTTCAATTCAAGAAGATATTTCTTTAATGTCCTCCATTCATCGTGTATTACTAAGAACTAGAAATACATAGAAAAAAAATTAAACAGAATTGCCCTTTAAAGAGCTTACATTTTACTAGAAGGCATAAATAAATATAAGGTCATTTGAGAAGTGAGATGGCAGTAATGACACAGGAAATCAGCAAAGACTTAATAGAGAAGGACAGCAAAAACTTCATAGAAAAGATAAAGATTTTTAGAATTAAAAATGACAAATACAGAACATAACTTATGAAATTTCAATGCAGTTAGAGTTAGAATTTTGGATTGTCTCAGAAAAGAAATTGCATACTGTACATAATATTTCTTATTTATTCTCCTACAAAGTCTATATAAAAAGTAATAAACAAATTAAATATGTTGAAAACACATGAGTACATTGGAATTTGCACTGGAAAAGGAAGTGTTTTTTAATGAAAAATCTCAGGAACATATCAATACAATTAAGTATTTTAAATGTGGAAATCAAAGTTAATGTTGGGATTTTTTTTTAATATAGTAAGATAAAATTCATTTCAAATCATCTGAAACAATTAAGTGACAGAAGTACATAGAGGTCTTAAATCAAAAAGACCAGTTCATATCTAACCTCCAATCTGTATCAGTTGTGTGATCTTGGGCAAATCACTTCAATTCTACCTTAATTTCTTTGATTGTAAAATGAGGATAATTATAGCATCTATCACTAAGGGGCTATTTTATGAATATAAATAACTATAATATAATAATATAATAAATAATATAAATAAATAACTATAAAACACTTTGTAAACCTCAAGACTCTACATAAATGCTTAGTACTTTGCATCATCATCATCATCAATCATTATTAAATTTATGCGACTTGTGAGAAATGGTTCTGGTGCTCCTACTTAAGGGGATAAAACTTTCTAAATCATGGGCTCCAAAAAAATAAACCAAAAAAAAAAAAAAAAGAAAAGAAAGAAAAGAAAAGAAAGAAAAGAAAAGAAAGAAGGAAAGAAAAATACTTGAGGGATGAAGAGTTTATTTTTATTTGATTTGATAATTATTTTTATTCTAAAATTTTGAGTTCCAAATTCTCTTCTTCTCTTCAGTCACTTCCTCACCCATTGAAAAGGTAAGCAATATGATAGTTATTATATATCTGAAATTATTGATCTTATTTTTTTAAGGCAAGAAAAATTTATAAAAGTAAAATATGCTTCAATTTTCACTCATAGTTCATCAGTTCTCTCAGTGGAGGTGAATAGGATTTTTCAACATGGGTCTTTGGAATTATCTTGGAACAACATATTGATCAAAAGAGTTAAGTCATTGTTACAATACTGCTGCTATAGTGTACAATAATTTACTGATTCTGTTTACTGAATTCACTTAGTAAGAGTTCATATAAGTCTTCCCAATTTTTTTGCAGCCATTCTGTTTGTCATTTCTATAGCAGAATATATTCTATCACAACATTATGCCATAACTTGTGTAGACATTTTTCTATGGATGAGCATTCCCTAAGTTTCTAATTCTTCTCTGCTACAAATGAGATGCTATAAATATTTTTGTACATATAGCTCCTTTTCCTTTCATTGATCGCTTTGTGATGTTGTTCTATTAGATATTGCTATATAAAAGAGTACAAACAGTTTCATAGACTTTTTTATATAATTCCAAGTTGTTCTTCAGAATAGTTAAATCAGGTCACAGTTGCACCACAAATGCAAAAATATGATGGAAAGAAAGAATATACCTATTTTTCCATATCTCCTCCATTGTTTTGATTTCTGATAGATATAAAGTATTAATTTAATTTACATTTCCCTAATCAAATGACTTAAAATATCTTTATATGATTATTGATAGCTTTATCAATTGTGGAATGGCTTTTTAATTTTTTTAACTTAGTTTTCTACTTATTTGAGGAATGAGAGCATTATCAGAGATACTTGCCATAGAATTTTCCCATTTCCTGCTTTCCTTCTAAATTCAGTTGAATTGGTTTGATTTGAGCATGAACTTTTTTTAATTTCATGTAGTTAAAATTAAACAATTTTACTTGGTTCTTTTGATCTCATATTTGGTCATAAACTCTTCCCTTATGCAAAACCCTCAAAGGATAATCTTTCCATGATCTGCTAATTTACTTAAAATATTAACCTTTATGTCTAAATAATGCATCTGTTTTGACCTTGTCTTGGTATGATGTTGGTCTATGCCTCTTTTCTATCATACTGATTTCTTGTTTTTTCAGAGTAAGTTCTTGCCTCCAAAGCTTGGCTTTTTGGTTTTTATCAAAATTTTTTATATCCATTTGCTACTAGATATTAATGTATTTTACTCTCAGCCTCTCTGTTTCTTAGCCAGTACCAGATTGTTTTGAAGATTACCATTTTGAGATATAGGTTGAAGTCTGATACTAAAGCTGTCTTCTTTCAAATTTATTTTTTCACTGATTTGCTTGAAATTCTTGAGCTTTTATGCCTTATGGTTTTGTAATTCAATAAAACAACTCTTTGATAGTTTGATGTAGACTGAATAGGTAAATTATTTTGATAGAATTTTTATTTTTTATTGTATTGACTTGACCTATCTATAACCAATAAATATCTTTCCAATTATTATATCTCTCTCTGTCTCTGTTCTCTCTCTCTCTCTCTTTCTCTCTCTCATTCTTCTAATTTTATTTGTTGATTTATGAACTCATAATTTCATTTAACTCCCCCTTACAATTGTAGTTTCAACCCCAACTTTAGACAGGAAAAACACTAATCCCCCAGGAATAAATTCAATAGTGTCCTATAAGTAGAGTGAATTCTAAGGTTCAGTTCTAGAAAAAAAAAGCTTATGTACTAGAATGGAGAAATACTATTGTAAGTTTTAATATTTTAAAACCAATAGAAAACTGTTTGATTTGGAATGTTTGCATATTTATAAGTAATATAAATTCTATATCATTCATTCACCCAAATACTCTTGCCCAATTATAAGATTAATTGTAGGATTAAAGATACACAAGGCAGGAGATGAGCCTGAGGAGACTGAAATCAGAATCTATTTCTTGGGGGTTGGACTTAGATCTTCTTCTTTATTTTTTACAACTTATCAGTAATCAAGACATGTCTCTTAATGTGTAATCACTATAACAATCTAAACCAGTGCCCTTTCTATTGTTCACAAATCCATCAATTAGAAAAAGGGAATTTTAACACAAATATAAGTAACTCCCACCCCTTTTATGTGCTTGGATTCTCCATTTGATAGGAAGTGTGGCATAGTGGATAGAAAGTGAACCTTTGAAAAAAGACCTGGATTCAGGATCTTTGATACATAAAAGGAAAATCACAATGGACAATGTATTTAACCTATAGGTATTATAGATAACTTTCTAGGACTATAAGGTACAGAGAAGGTGTTTGCTTGCATAGGTAGATGAAGTTTTCTTATCAAGGTGTTCCCACACCAATGAAATCACAGGTCTAGTCTCTTTCCCAATACAAAGATCATGATATCTGGCACATAGTAAATCAAAAATAAAAGTTCAATGGATTAGTGCTTCAAGGATCTGTGATTTTTCCAGTATGTTCCTTCTACCAATGAAGATCACAGATTTTCTATTGTTTACTAATTATCTTTGAAAATCACTATGTTCAAAAAGTATATCACAGGGCAAATGGATGGCACAGTGAATAGAGCACCAGCCCTGAAGTCAGGAGGACCTGAGTTCAAATCTGATCGCAGATATTTAATACTTCCTAGCTGTGTGACCTTGGGCGAGTCACTTAATCCCAAATGCCTCAGGAGAAAAAAAAAGTATATCACAATTTTCTCTATCTAGAGATGTTCATCTCTAAATTTATAGCATGTAACACATATCTTAATATATAACTTACTTAACACAGTGCTTGGAGGATGTTCAGTGCTTTAATAAATGTTTGGACACTGATGATTAATCTTCTGGATGGAATCTCCCCAATACTGTATGACACTATTACTTTTTGACAATTTAGGTCAATTTCATATAAGCTTTAGAAAAACGACAATGGACAACTCTTCCTCACTTTTAAGATATCTTTAGGCAGAGAGGAGATGACCTTCCAAGGGAAATGTTTCAAAGATTTTTCTTAATCAAAAATTTTGTCTTTCAATTATACAAGTTATTACATTAGATAAAAATGATTACCTAGTCAAAAATAAAATACTGTAATTTTAAATTAACAATCTTCTGAAAACATAAGAGTTTGTACTTTGATCAGTAGTACTGGAGCAAAATATAGAGTGTCTATTTATTCAATGTCTCGTGATACCAACTACATGCTGCAAAAATCAGATTGGTTTGCACTGGAATTTGCTTACCAAATCAGTGATTAGCTAGAGACATCTAAAGAAAAGGGCATGGAATTAACAATGGGGAAAAGAAAATTATGTGTGGGTAACTGATGTATGAAACATAAAATCAGTTTTCCATTTGTACTTAACTATTCTAAAAGGCAGTAGGAAAATAAAAATAGTCAAAGAGTAAACTGCATTGATTTTTGTTAAATACAGAAAAATTAACTCTGGGCTTGCATTCATTTGTATGTGCTATTACCCTAGTTCTTTGTTACTATTATTTATATTAATTCATTCAAAGATTAAAGGGACACTAAATTTCCATCCTAAGGACTTAGAGTGTAAGTGTCTGTGAATATGTATGTGTTTTCCTTGGATACTCATTGGGCAAAATCCCTTCCAAATAATTGTTGAACTGGAACTGGAACTGGAAAAAAAATCCTCATGGAGGGACAGTTATACCAGGAATTGTGCTGTTGTCTGTCAAATTCACCCCATTCAATGGCTGTAGTTTGAAATTACTTATTTAAAATATCTACCTACCTTTTATTAGTCAGATTGTGTCACATTTGGTGGGAAAAACTTATGCGCTGAGATGAGTCTAGCTTATTTTGCACCTCTTTCAGAATGA
The DNA here is from genome assembly GCF_016432865.1 of Antechinus flavipes. NCBI lineage: Eukaryota > Metazoa > Chordata > Mammalia > Dasyuromorphia > Dasyuridae > Antechinus > Antechinus flavipes. Next base: position 74,665,312 of record NC_067399.1, read on the forward strand.
GGCACAGCTAGGACCACCGGGATCATCTTCTAGTGTATCTAATTCCCTTATTATTAAGAGGAAAAAAATTGAGATCCATGGAAGAAAAGTTACTTTCTAGAAAGTCAGTAATTTTTAGGGGGAAAACCACAAATAGAAAATGTACAGTCATAATCTTAATTAAAATTTCAAGAAGATCTTTATATTTGAAAAAAAGCATATTGAATCATTTCTACAGGGAAAAAAAATCAATTTACAATATGTGACAATCTTCTGGGTTATTTATTTGGCAATCAAATTTTTCCCAATTGTTAGATTATATATATGTATATGTCTCTGTGCATACATGTGTTATGCAAGCATATATGTAATATACATACACACATACGTGTGTGTGTGTGTAAAATTAATTCTCTCTAAGGCAAGACTCATACTTTCTGAGACTTTTCTCTATCTTTAATGGATACATTAGAAAGTTTTTGAGGATTATTAAAGAATAGATTTATGAGTACATAGATGCTGTATAGTCCATGGAGAGTCAGTATGACACAAAGAAGAGAAGGGAAGCAAAAATATTGGCAAGATATTCAGGAGATTTAGGTTCTAATTAAGAGGATTTCAAATTGAAGGTTAAAATGAGCAAACCGAGAGGCAGAGAGGTTAAGTCAATTTCCTAAGCTAACAGATATTAAACAGCAGAATCAAGACTAAGAGTGAACGAAGTCTTCTCACTCCAAATACAATGTTCTTTGCACTAAACTGCCTTCCATTAAACCATACTTTTTTTGGAAATTGCCATTTATTCACTGCACTTGCGATTCTGTGCATCTAACCTCTGTGAATTTCAATTTCTTCATGTGAATGATGAATCAGGGAAGAGTTATGACTAGATAACTAATAATGTTCTTTCTCATCCTAATAATCTATACTTTTGTAAAGTCTGCATAGAATTATATAGATTTGCTTTCTCTGGCTAAATGACAAGGTTTTTCATATTTGATTTACTGCTGTGATATGGCAATATGCCAAATTATGATTTCTTGCTATAGGTGGTTCAAAGATCACCAATTTTTTCTAACATGCTCAACTTTTGTACAGAAAAGAGACACATGTTAGGAAGGTACTTTCCCATCACTGCATCACACACTCCTTTTCTGTTTAAGAAAGAAAAACAAGAGTATTTTCCTAGCAGGAGGGTAGGAAGGAAAATGACCTCATAATGAAACCTGAGAACAATAATACATTTATAACCATAAGTCAGATGAGAACTTAACTAAAAGATTTAGTGGCGATGATAGAGAAGAAATTAGTTCAAAGAAGAATTCAAAAGGCAGATATGACCTGGGCATTTGCAAACTTGGCTGAGCATGCTGGAGGAGGGAAGTTGCTATATAAATATTGACTGAAAGAGCTAATGAGATTTGTCCTTCCTGGAAGGACAGAGACAATTTTCCTTTCCCTTAGGAAATGGGGGACAAAGTAGCAAATGTACCTCAACAGATTTTATCTAGATTGGAAAGAGTTGACTTATGGAGCTAAAGCTATCTTCTATCAGAGAGAAGTGTACTTGCCACAGCATCCTTAGTGAATATTGATCAATTTATTGGGTAACCCTAAAGATAGCTGGAGAGCTGGGGGAAATAACACATCTGAAACGAAGATGTAAAATTAAAAATCATCTGAAACATGAAGGCCCATAGGGAGCAATATCCAGAAGAGAACTATTTCCAATGTAGAACAGTAAAATGGCATTACTGACAGAAAAGGAGTGATATAGTAGTGAGGACCAAACATGATTATGTCATTAATATAGTAGCAGAAGAGGCTTTTAATTCAAATCTTATTCTCTTTCTTAAAAACCACACTGCCTCTGATGTTATAGTGTGCAAAATATTTAACAATCCATTTTCTGAAAATACAAGGAAAATTTTAAGTTTAATCCAAATTATTCAGTTTTTTCACTCAGTTTTTGAGTCTAGTCAATCAATAAGACAATAAATAAAAAACAGATTTGTAGCATTTCCTGATTTATGATGTGTAAATTCTCATACTAAAAATTTAACAATCAGTTTTTCTAAGTCAGTAAGGGCTGGCTTCAGGATATCCATGTTCTTTTCCTTAGAAAGGTTCAGGAATTTCTCTGTCATTGCACAATGTAATTTTAGCTATTTATATTTCCTTGTAAATATGGTAATAAAGATTATTGGGTTCTTCCACTGTGGAGACTGCCTAGCAAAATGGGAGTGCAAACCCTTGGATTCACAGATGCCCAAGTTTACTACTCCCACCTTCTGGGATTAATTATAATTTTCTTTGAATTTACCTTAAGTGGTTGAAAATTGAGCAAATATGTTATTTTAATGATTATAAATACACAAATTAACTATAAAGGATATATTAAGAAAGATACCATCTGCATCCAGAGGAAGAACACATCTATTTGTTTCTAAAGAAAGGCATATTTAGGATGAGGGTAGGGACAGAAAGGATAAGAAAAGAAAGAAATTTACATGATAATTTTGTTGTATATTTGAAAGTAATAACAAGTTGTGTATAGTAGACTTGTACTTTTATGTACAATCATCTTTTTGTTGCACTATGTTTTGCTTGCTTTAGTTTTTGTTTAAAAAAAAAGAAAATTGGCAGTACATGAAGAAGACAAAATCAATTCAGATAAAATGAATGGAACAATGCAATACTTTTTTTTTTTTTTGAGTCTATCTTTTTTATTGAATCTCTTCTAGGGATATTATCTTTTGCTTTAGATAATTTATAGACATTTTAGTTGAACATAACAAAATTAGGTGATATAATGCAATACTTTCTTAATGATTACTATTATTTTAATAATATATCAAATCATATAATTACATAATCTTATTTTGGAAAGAACTTAAAAGAAATCTAGTCCTACCAAGCTACCAATGTTAAAATACTACATATAATTTTCTAAGTATTCATCTGTTGGAAATATTTTTGGTTACAGGAAAACTCATGTCCAGCAAACACACATTCCATTTTTGGGGATTTCTAACTATTAGAAAGTTCTTCATTTTATAAAATAAAAACAAATGTTACTGGAAATAAGACAATTGTTCCTAGATCAATATCTTAGAATTACATAAGGAGAGTCAGCATCTTAGAATTACATATGGAGAGTACACATAGAAATTTATGAGGCAACAGTCATAATTTTCATCAAGAGGAAAGTAGGTATGACATGTCTATGTTTTAATGGCTTTTCTTATGATTTTGTATATCTTTTGGTAGGAGTAGAAAGTGGATGTTGGAATATGAAGGCTTCTTGTTTCCCTAGGGGTCAATTATTAAATTGCTTATCATAGTAAAATTAATGGATTTTAATCTCTCCCTTAGAAGTTTATAGACTTTTCAGATTTATGAGTAAGGAAGAAATATAGTGTTTTAGAGAGAAAAGACTTTGGGCTAATTTTTAATTAGCAACTGATGGCCCATATGAACCCCACTAAGATTGCTCAAGTATAATAAACTGAATGTCCAAGGAAGTACATCCAACAACTACAAAAAAATCCTATTGGAATGGGCATTAGACGCATACTTCAAAACAGGCCTTTAATAATTAAATTCTCTAGGCAGTGAATAACCTCCCATGACAATGGAAATGTCATGCACTTTCAAGGCCTTTGTTTTTAGCAACCCTTTTGCAGACAATACTTCTAATGCAAAGCTATCCTTTTGTCTTCCTATGTAACCTTCTTTTGTCTGATAGTAAGCAAGCACATTAACCAAGGCTCTTTATTTATGAACAAGAAGAAAAGAAAGCATTTGGTTTTAACCACTCTTTTGTGGACAATAGCTATAATACACTGGGACTATTTATGTCTGCAGACCGATTCTTTTTTGTTTGTAATATGACATAAGCCAAAGCTTTTTAAAAAAATATTCTTAAGAAAAAGGATAAAGATTGAGAAAGAGAAGAAGGAAAGAAGGAGAAACTTGAATACTTTTAAAATTTCAATAATCTTTAAATAAAATATGTTGGTTCATGAAGACAGAAGAATATTTGGGGCCTTATATGAATTGAATTTATGAATCTTTTTTAGTGTGGAGCATATTTATATAAGGATTTCATACTATTTATGTATACTTTAATTTTAAAAATATTTGTTTTTTTTTAAATTTGAGATTGATTTATTTTTACATAGGAACTCATTTTCCAATATGTTTACATTTATACAGTGAAGACATTTTTACCCAAGGAAAGGTATTTGATGTCATACACTGGGTAAAGTTATTATGATGACTCTCTCACATTAATAAGGGCTCCTGAGATGAATATATGTGAATGCATACATAGGTATATGGGTGTATATATACACATACATGTTTTTATACACATGTGTATACATATATGTGTTGTGTGTGTAAAATATACACAGACATATAATCTCTTTTTCATCTGAACATTATGCTTCTATTAAGACAGCCTAAATTGAAGTTTTACTTAGGAAAACAAGATATGGTTTGAGTATATTGAGCATTCAATATTAAATCCTTTCAAAAATAATCAGTTGTTTATTCATCATCAACATCACGGAGAGTAATATTTACATAGCACCTACTATGTGCAGGCACAATGCTGAGCACTTTACAAATATTATTGTATTTGATCTTCATGAGAATCCTTGGAAGTGGGTACTATTATTATGACTATTTTACAGTTTAGGCAAAGTGAGGAAAACAGGTTAAATTCCTTGTTGAGTCACACAGCTAGTAAAGTGTGAGGGAAGATTGGAATCCAGATGTTCCAGATTCTAAGCCAAGCATTCATTCCATCCACTTTTTCCTTTGTTATTCAGTCATTTTAGTTGGGTCTGACTTTTCAGATGCCATTTGTTTTGTTTGTTTGACAAAAATACTAGAGGCATTTGCAATTTCCTTCTCTATCTCATTTAATAGATAAAAAAATTGAACAAACAGTTTTAAGTAACTTTTCTAGGGTCACAAGACTAATAAGTGTCTAAGGCCAAATCCGAATCATGAAGATTCTTATTCCAAGCCCAGTGTTCTATGCACCAAGCCCTGAAGCTTGCCTTATTCTATTCATTACGCCACCTCAAATGGCCAGAATATCCTGGTTCCAAAGATTGAGGTATGACCAGTCTTATAAATAGCAAAATATCTAAATTTGATTCTAAGGTAATCTTACTTCTTTCAAAATATCTTTTTAGATCCTTATTCTACTATTTACCAATTATGAGATTTGAGATAAATTGCTTGAATTCTCTGGGCCTCAGTTTCCTCACTTGCAAAATAAGATCCCACATGATTTCTCTCTTCTGTTCCTTCTTGAGTTCCTAATATTTTCACATCTCTTACCTAGAAATTTTTGAAGTACAGAAAATGTAATAAACAGATTTTCTAAATTCCACAGACTGCACCACCTTAAAGCTGCTTTGGTGAAGCATCACTTATGGCCCACTAGGGATTACAGACCATCTCTAGACTTCTATAACTCTTTTTTATTCTCAGTAACTGACTGCTGATGATTTCAGGGATACTGAATTATATAAGTCTTCAGATGCAAGCAGAGACAATGCATTCATGATTCATTTAAAATGGAATCATAGAGCATTTTCTTTGTGTGGGATGTTCGTTAATAGTATGAGACTAAATCAGGAAGGAAACACCGTGGCATCAGAACCCCAACTCTGAAACCAGACTACAACAATTCAAATATTGGCCCCATCAATTATTATCCATGTAGTACTGGTAAGGTTTTTTCTTTTCCGTGTTTCTTTATCTTGAAAATGAAAGGATTAGGTCATAGTCTTTCTAAGGTCACTTCTAATTCTAAAACCTTTTGATTTCAAGATTGCAAATTACTCTGCATATATTCTATTTTAATTTTTAAATCTCCCCCCAGATAAATTCATATGTGCCAATATACTATGCTATATGAAATTTAGTTATTATGGTTTCTGGCTTTGGTTTTGGTTTAGGAATTTGTTTGCTTACTTCTTGTTTTTTTTTTTTTTTTTTTTTTCAGCCCTATTATTCCCCATATGACATGACAGGAAACTGGGGAACTATCAAGAGTAGAATTCTTGTACACTACTATCCACATGACCATCTATTATAAGAAGATTTTGATTCAGTTGGCATTTCTGTTGGAGTATAGAGGAAAGGAATGAGGACTTTTGGCACTCACAGCAAATACAGCAAATCAAACCTGGGACAAATGGCATGAAAGAGCTTTTAGATGGGATAGAAGAGAAGCACATCTGAAACTACCATACACATACAGATAGATAGATAGATAGACAGACAAATAAGAAATGGAGGATAGATAAATGATAGGAAAATAGATAAATGATAGGTAGGTAACAGAAGTAGATATATATAATCATACCATTCTATGAGATAACCATTATAAATATTATAATCATATTTTAATGACAAGAAAACTGAGATTCTGAGATTTTATATAGTTTACATGGACCTTGAATTCAAATCCAAATGGTTCCGAATTCCAAGGTCTTTCTACAAAGCCATGCTGAATCAACTAAGGGTGTGAATGTCATATATGATTTAGTGGTACACAGATAGTAGAATATGTAACAATGTAGTAGTGAGAAAGCTTTCATTAAAATTAAGTATATTTTGTTGTGCAACTCAATAGGATGTCTAAAAGGCAAAAATTCTTTTAGGGTAAGAACCCACTGATGAAATAATACTTGGTACAGTGTGGAGTCCTGGGCTTACTCCACTTATAGTACAATTTTGGTATATGGAAGGGAGTTCATTGTATTTGTATTACTACAAATTGTATGTTGTGTTCCCTAAAACATATGCGTACATTGTTCAATAGAATGAGGATCAATTAATGATAAAGCATAAAATGATACACAGTTTAGCAGTCTTTAAGTTATATCAACTAAGTTTACTTTCTCGTTATCAAGAATCCCTTAAATAATACCATCCCCTCTAATCTTCCCTAAATAATTCTTAATAATATATACTATAAGTTTGTGGATAAACATTGTCTAGCCATAATTTATGTTTATTTCTCCATCTAATATAGGTTAGTTTCGGGCCAGGTGGTCAATGACATATTAGTCATTCATAATTCTGGTAGCACTGAAGAATCTTAGGTTTTGTGATGATTCTGGCAATTTATTCTACTACCAATTCCATTCACAATGGCAGTGAGAGCACTTAGGAGTTTGTCAATGCATCATCATATTAAATAAGCATGTATAAGTGAGAATGTACACTATAGAATAGCAATACCAGAGCAAGATGGATTAGGGTCATTTGAGTAGCGCTATGAAATTATTCACAATTGTCTAAACTACATAGCAATTGCAGAATAAAATGATCTCAGAGAGAAATTGAATTGCCACAGTCTAGTTTGTAAGTAACACAAATATCTTTAATACATAGCAAATAAAATATAATAATTTTGTAATTATATGTTTTGGATAAATTGTTGTATATTCTTTCTAGGCCATTGCATAGAGCTTGTTTGTTTTACTTTTGAGAATATCATTTTACTCATGTTATATCTGTGAATTAAATTGTCTATTGGTTTGTCTGTCTATTTGCCTATCTATCTTTCTAAACTACTGTATATTCCTAAAGAAAATCTTTAATCATCATTTATTTTTTATTGTTTTATCATCTGCAAGAAGTACAGGATATATCTATTTATCTATGTAATGTGTGTGTTTATGTATATGTACATACATATATATTTTAAATAACCCTTAAATTGAATATATTTATTTCCAAAAAGTGTTTAGCAAGTGAATGAGACTAAATTTGAGACTAAAACATTATATATAGATACACATATATAGACTACAATGCATAATATAGATCTAGTATATTCCCATTATGAGACATAATAGGATATGATCAGATATATAAATACATACACAGTGACACTAAAGCAGAGATACATACACATATAGACACACACACACATATGGAGAGAGACAAACAGAAAGAGAGAGAGAGAGAGAGAGAGAGAGAGAGAGAGAGAGAGAAGAGAGAGAGATAGAGAGAGAGAAAGAAAAAGAGAAAGAGAGAGAGAAATATATAAACAATACAAGTAGAATTGAATTAGACTTGGAAAGGTTTACTGATATATATACATATGAAAAATCATGCATTCAGTTAGACAAGAAAAAGAAAATGACCTTGTTTCCCAGATTAATTTTATTCCTGTGCTCTTCCTTTCAACCGAATTTACTCATGTGCATGTGAGGACAAATCCATTTAGGAGATGAAAACCTGAGAACTTTAGATCCCAAGAACCTTTTGGGATTTTTGGAAGAGTAGTCTCTAAAAGAAAAGGAACTAAGTTCAGTTTAGCCATTAAAAACCAAGCTAATCGTTATATGGGAGTTATTATTCTACATCAGATAGAGATTCCTGAACGAAGTGTGATGCCCAGTGAATAATAAATACAGATTTAAAGTACATATTTGAACCTTGAGGACACTAGTTAGTTGCAATGGCTCTGTTTTGTGTTGTAAAAAGTTTGGCATTAGAAGAGACATGCATCTCCTGTGAGGAAACACTTATTCTCGTCAAGGTTAAGAAAAATAGGAAGAACTTTTACTATAAATAAGGAGATAAAAATTTTGTGGTTTTTAACTAGAATGATAGCTGATTTGTTAAGCCTTTGCTTTTCTAAAAATAGAATTAAAAACTATAGCAGAAGTCAGTGGCTTTAGAGCTAACAAGCAAAGGCAAAGCCTAGTTCTTTTATAGATAAAAAAGGAGCACTTTAACAGAAGTGCCCAATTATAGTCACAAGGTACCACGCTAAGAGCTGGATCTAACAGCTACCAATGGATGATTAGAATAAAACAGGGTAACGGCTATATGAATAACCACAGTCATGAATTACCAGCAGAAACTTGATCTACAGAACAGACTTTACATCTGGCCAGGACTACAAGTCTTCTGAGACTTGTGGAAGTAGTAGTTCTAGTGGTAACAGCACACTAGTAGTTCTAGTGATAGTAGCACACAGTGACATGACCAGAAGACACTTAGAGCTTTATAGAATGACAACCATGACTGGCCTCTCCAGAGAAGTGACTCAACCAAACATGTTTTCAGTATTAATAAAATGCCATGTATATATGTCTTGGTTGCTTTTATTTTTTTTTTTATTCCTTCCATATACCTACCCTCTTTCAAGCAATTCCTATTTTGTATCTATTTTTCTCATGGACAGTAAGGGCATTTTTGTTCTATGTTATGAAAGAAATGTTTTATTATTACTTTTCTTTGGATGTTATTTCAATAATTGCTTCTCATTTGAAAAATCATGTCCACTGTATAACTAGCAATAGTAAACATACCAAACATACTAGTGATAAGCTAGGTTGTTACATGGATATTAACCTATAAAGACTCTTAGAAATGAGAGAGCCTTACTTGTGTAACTTGCTGTATTAATTTAGCAGCATTACACCCAATTAGTATTAAAAACTAAATTTACTACATACACACATACATACATACATACTTAAGTATACAGACTCAAATATAAATGCATGTGTATATAAATGTATATGTACATAAATAGGCAGGTAAAATGTATATATGAACATACCTGTGCTCATTTGTGGTTATTTGTGTAAAAAAATTAAAAAAAAAAAGCAAATGAGAACAATCACAGAACTTTGGGGCTCACCCTAATTTTCCAGTCACCTTTTCTGTCTACTTGTTTACAAAGTGGCCTTTTCATATTTTGTAACTGTATTCCAAGTTAGCTTTTTGTTGAACAATTTGTGATGCTTAAACCCTGAAATTTATATGTGCAAAGTAGCACCAGAGAACTTGTCAAAGCAAATTTGAGAGTGCATGTTTCTAAGCAGCACTTGGAAATTTGAGCCAAAATCATTATTTCCTTATAAATAAATCAGATTGTAATTTGTAGAATATGTAGAGCTGGTTGGAAGTGAATGTTTATGTAAGCAAGAATGTTGTATTAATTTACCGCCTACAGGATCTGGTATGGTACTAGTTTGCTAACCTTTATTAAAAATCTTAGGAAAAACAAACCAGTCACCTTTAATGATTATTGTAGAAAGTGTCAAGCCTAAAACAGTAAATGTGTTTGATTTTGAGACCGTTAGCCCTGCAGTTAGAATTTCAGCATTGTAAAGGGCTTTACAAGTTAATCTACAATAAATGATACCTGGAAAAAAAATCCTAATTACAATATAGATAACAAATACATATATATGTTGTTCACCCATATCTCTAATAACATATCTTCCCAGGTGGAGCATTTCTATCTTGTCACAAAGTTTTTCATTAGAACAAATCTGAATGTATCTGTCCACTTTTCATTTGCTAAGAGTTCTTTCATCCGGAGACAAGGAAAAGTCTCAGTCCTATTCCACATGACAACCTTTCAAATATTTGAATACAGTAATCATTTCTCACTCCTACTCCATGTCCCTCCACTCCATTCCTGGGTCTTTTTCAAGCTAACCATATCTAGTACTCCCTGTATCACAGCTATTTTTTATGGAATGTAGGTTACTAAACTTGCTGTGTATGCAGAGATGATTAACCATCCTCCCTTCTATCTTCTAATTCATTTTAAAACCCTTGTAATCACACTTCTAAGATTACCTACCTTTCTGGTATACATTCATGATAACTGAAAATGACTAAACCCCTGCAATGATAGGATCAAATCTGTGACAAACTGGATATAGATAACAATGTTTAGATTCCATAAATCACTAAATAATTTATTTTCACAAACTCCTACACAAATAGTGATTATTTTTATAACTTTAATAACAAACAAATATGTTTACAAGAAACCAGAAGAAATGACCTTTAAGTATGAAAGAAAAAAAATTAAATGACAGGATTTTTCTATACTCATGAAAAATCAACAGAAAAGATGGACTAGAAAATTCTCCAAAACTAAGGAACTGTGAATGCAAAGCTTAATGAAATTTAATTTAGATATTAAATTAATCATCAATGAAATAATGAGGGGGGTCAACAGGAGAGAACTATTTGAGTTACTATCACAAAAAAGAAAAAGACATTTCTGGACAGATTATTTGACTTGCTGTCATTTCCAAAGAACAGAAGCACAAGAAAAATATAGAAGTGCAATATACAATAAAACAATAAATAAAAGGTATATTTTATATCCTAAGTCCTCTTTGTTCTCATTGATGCTTCCTTTTCTTTGATCAGATCTAAATATAGCCATACCTCCTAATCCTGTGCCTTAACTATTTGGAATCCAAATTTGGAATTTGGAATCAAAATATCAAGAACCTTTCATAAGGTTCATAAGCCTATTGAATTTGAAGCTTAGCTAAACATATCATAATGGAGATTAAAAGGAAAAGGAATAGAATAAACATTTCTTAAACATCTATATTCTAGGAGCTTCCTGGAAATTATCTCATTTGATCCTCAAACCAACTCTTAGATAGGGGCTCTTATGATCCACATTTTACAGCTTAGAAACTGAGGCACAAAGTAGTTAAATGACTGGCAATTATCTCATTTGATCCTCAAAACAACTCTTAGATAGGGGCTCTTATGATCCACATTTTACAGCTTAAAAACTGAGCACAAAGTATTTAAATGACTTGCTCATGCTTACACAACTAAGAAGTATTTGATGATTTGAAGACTCCCATGAGTTTGAGAAGCCTGTGGTTTCTCATCAGTGATGACACATACTTTAAAAAATTACATAAAGAAAAAATTCCATATAATGAGAACAAGAGACAGCAAATTAATGTTGTGAATGCTACACGGTTACCTATGACATGTTACAATAACCCGAGGAAGAATTCCAGCACATCAGATAAATATTCTTTATGAAAAGTTTTATAAAACACAAAAATGAAAAAAAAAATCATTTGGGGTTAGAAGGTATGGAGATTTGAAAAGATCATATAAGACCACAGAACCATTTACATATTGAACTAAGTTCTTCATGTATTAATGTACCTAAAAAAACTCAATATAAAAAGAAAAATTCATCTCCAAAGATCAAAAATCAATGATCCTTTTCCAGAGAGGACTCTTGGGGGCCATAAATGCTTGACTACCAGAAAGTTTTTGAGGCTGCTACTTAAATGCTAGGTTTTTGATAGCAAAGATAAATATCTTTAAAAAGTAATTCTAGGGAACAGAAGGATAAAAACTGAAATATTTATTACTATTTTCCCTGTGAAAAACATAAACATTTGAAAATGTATTCATTCTTATTAAGTCCCATGAATTAAATCATAGGATAAATTAAATCCTTTTATGTACAGACCTTATTGCTTACAAATAAAATTGAATGGTTTTCATTTTGCACAGATTTCCTCTCACACCTCATAACTGAAACATTCTCTTTTCTTACTCTCTACCTGTTGGGATCTATACCTCAGTTCATGACTCATCTTCAGAGCCACCACTTGTATCATGCTCTTTCTACAACATGCCTTTCCTTCTACTCTAACAAGTTCATTCTCTTGTACCATACCCAGAATTATTCTGTGTTTACTAAAGCAGCCTGACACAGTAAATAATTGGTCTTTAAGTCAAGAAGATTTGGGTTCAATTTCTGCTTCTGACATATTAAAAATTATATGAACAGGGCCAATAAAATAACCTCTAGTTCTAATTGATCACCAGGTAATTCTCCATTGACATCTTCCTAACTGATGAGTTGGCCTGTCTGAATCACCACCTTAAAATACATTTCATATTTAATTATCTATCTATAATCTCTTTTTCATTTCCTTTTCTTAAGATTTAAGCTCCTCAGGGAGGAAGATTGCTTCATTTTTGTCTTTCTGTTCCTTGTCACATATTTCATATTTTTAAAGTTTTATTGGCATATTTTGTTTTCAGATTACATTTAAAAATTATTCATACTTTGCAAGAAGTCAGTTGTAACAAATCAAAACAGTCAAGCAAAGTTAATAATAATAGACCTTATTTGAAAGTATCTCTTGTATTTCTCATCTGTAACACAATCAGCTTTCTATGTTCTAATTAGCAAAATTGTGGTTTTTTGCCTCATACCATTGAAAACAAAACAAAACAAAAACAACTTCCTTGTAACAAATATGCATAATAAAGCAAAACTAATTTTCTCAAAAGCTGTACACAAAAGTGTCTAAGTCTCATTTTATAGTATAAATCCATCACCTCTCTGTGTGCCAAAAATAGAATGATTCACCATCAGTCCTCTGAAACCATCAATGGTTACTGTACTGATCTGAGTTCTTTCTGCTTTCAATATTGTTTATCCTTATAGTGTTGAGGTTATTATATAAATTTTCTTTCTTCTACTCACTTCATTCTTACTAAGTTTATAAAAATTATCAGAAGTGTTAATTTTGTAATGTTAATATTATAATATATTTTGTTCATGATTCTTTTTTCTCCATTCTGCCTTGATTTACATGAAACTTTCCATGTCTTTTTGATATAATCAATGTCATATTTTCTTGCAGCACAATAGTACTTCATTATATTTATATACCACAAATAATTTGGCCCTACTTCATTTGTTAGTGAACTAGTTTCCATTTTGTATGTTTGGGTTTTGTGACACAAAGACCCTTACCTCTTTGTTTAATCTCTTTTAAATATAGATTAAGCAACCCTCACTTAACACCATACACCAAGATAAGATCAAAATGGGTTCATGATCTGGGCATAAAGAATGAGATTATAAATAAATTAGAACATAGGATAGTTTACCTCTCAGCCCTACGTAGGAGGAAGGAATTAGGGGCCAAAGAAGAACTAGAGATCTTATTGATCACAAAATAGAAAATTTTGATTATATCAAGTTAAAAAGCTTTTGTACAAACAAAACTAATGCAGACAAGATTAGAAGGGAAACAATAAACTAGGAAAACATTTTTACAGTTAAAGGTTCTGATGAAAGCCTCACTTCCAAAATATATAAAGAATTGACTCTAATTTATAAGAAATCAAGTCCTTCTCTTATTGATAAATGATCAAAGGATATGAAAAGACAATTTTCAGATGAAGAAATTGAGACTATTTCTACTCATATGAAAGGGTGTTCCAAATCATTATTGATCAGAGAGATGCAAATGAAGATAACTCTGAGATACCATCACACACCTATCAGATTGGCTAAGATGGCAGGAAAAGATAATAATGAATGTTGGAGGGGATTTGGGAAAACTGGGACACTGATACATTGTTGGTGGAGTTGTGAACAGATCCAACCATTCTGGAGAGCAATTTGGAACTATGCTCAAAAAGTTATCAAACTGTGCATACCCTTTGACCTAGCAGTGTTACTACTGAGCTCATATCACAAAGAGATATTAAATAAGGGAAATATGTGCAAAATGTTTGTGGCAGCCCTTTCCATAATGGCTAGAAACTGGAAATCGAATGGATACACATCAATTGGAAAATGGCTGATTAAATTATGGCATATGAATGTTATGGAATATTATTATTCTGTAAGAAATGACCAGCAGGAAGAATACAGAGAGGCTTGGAGAGACTTACATGAACTGATGCTAAGTGAAATGAGCAGAACCAGGAGATCATTATACACTTTAACAACAATACCATATGAGAATCAATTCCGATGAAAGTGGCTCTCTTCAACAATGAAAGGATCCAAATCAGTTCCAATTGATCAGTAATGAACAGAACCAGCTACACCCAGAGAAAGAATACTGGGAAATGAGTGTGGGTCACAACATAGTATTTGTACTCTTTCTGTTATTGTTTGCTTGCGTTTTTGTTTTTCTTCTCATTTTTGTTTTTACCTTCTTTCTAAATCTGATTTTTTTTTGTGCAGCAAGATAACTGTATAAATATGTATACATATATTGTATTTAACATATACTTTAACATATTTAACATATATGGAAACTACCCGCCATCTGGGGAAGGAAGTGGAGGGAAGGAGGGGAAAAATTGAAACAGAAGTTTTTGCAAGGGTCAATGTTGAAAAATTACCCATGCATATATTTTGTCAATAAAAAGCTATAATAAAAAAATGTAGATCAAGCAATGGTACACCTGGGTCAAAGGGCATATAGTTGTCAGTAACATTTTGTGTATAATTTGATATCATTTCCAGATTAGTTGTACTTATTCACTGTTCCACCAATAGCATATCAGTATACCTATTTTTCTGCTATACTGCCAACATTTATAATTTTCATTTTCTGTCATTTTTGTTACTTTGAATCATGTGAAGTGGCATCTTAGAATTGTTTTAATTCACAGTATCTAATCAGTGATTTGAAGAATTTTTTTCAAATGGTTATAGATAACAGGTTTCTTTTCTTGAGGACTATCTACCTGCACATATCCTTAGACTATCAACTAGGAAGTTGCTGTTTTTATTTTTATAAATGCAAATCCATTCCAAAATGATCTTAGAAATAAGACTTTATCAGATAAAGTTGATATGAACATTTTTCCTGGAAACTTTATTTATCTTTAATTTTAATTTTATTCAATTTATTGAAGCAAAAAAAATTTAATTGCAATGAAAATTATACATTTTTTTCTTCTGCAATCACTTATCTTCCTTTTGTAGTAATGAACTCGTCTCCTATCCATAGATCTGAGAGATAGTTTCCCTATGTTTTTCTAAATTGTATTAAATGTGTTTTATATCTAGGTGGTATATCATGCAGAGCATATCATTTTAAAATGTATGAGATGGTACATGAACCTAATTTATTCTATACTGTCATTAATTTCTTCAAATAGCGATTATTAAATGGTGAGTATGTATATGTGTTTGTGTATATGTATGTATATATACATATACATACATATGCATAAATATATAATGTACATATATGTGAATACATTTATATACATATACATATAGCATAAGTATATAAAACATTTATATGTAACATACATATGGGGTGTACATACATATTCATAAATTCATTGGGTGCATATATGCAGATATATATGGAATGTTATCTATACACATAAATAACCTCATATATGTGTATGTAATATGAAAATGCACATGACTATATGTATACATGCACATGTGTGTGTATAAATATCTTCCTTTATACCTTGAATCTGTACCCTTTCTTATCAGAATTTAAAAGCCTATTTCAACACTATTCTCTTAATATCATAGTTGATCATTTCATTGATCTGAGTTTTTAGGATTTTCCTTTTTTTCCCCTTAAAATGTTTTTTTATTTGTTGTCCTTACTTGTGCACTGAATCATTTCTCACATACCTTCCCAAACTTCACTGAAACTATCCTTTTATTCATTTCTTATAAGACAGCTATATCATTATTATATTATTATTAATATACCATATCGTCAGCTAGACAACTAAATGGCACACTAGATTTAGAAAGATTCATTTTTCTGAGTTCAAGTCTAGCTTCAGAAACTTACTGTGTGACCCCAAGCCTGTCACTTAATTCCGTTTAAGTTCCTCATCTGTAAAATGAGATGAAGAAGGAAATGCAGTTTTTCTAACCAAAAAACAAAAAAACACCCAGATGGGTTTGCAAGTAGTTGGAATACTGAAATAATGAAATAACTTATTCAGCTATTCCTCAATTCTTGAGTTCATGTAGATTTCAGATTTTTCATACTATAAAATTGGCTACTATCAAAATTTTTGTATCTATAAGTCTTTATTCCTTTCTTTGATCTTTTTGAAATATAGTCATAATAGTTCTATGTCTGGATTAAAAATCAAACACAGTTTGGTACATTTAAGGTTATAGTTTCAAGTTACTTTCCCAAATGTTTCCACCAATTCACAACTCTACTAACATTTTGTTAATGGGTCACATCACAATTTTTCATACCTCCTTTACTCAGTGCTTTAAATGAAACATTGAAATGCAAAATTTTACTTCATCTTCCCTACTTATTTGTTCTATCATTTCAAAAAATTGGGAAAATTTACTCTTTTGTCCCATGCAATTTAATTTATAATGTTTGAAACAGAGCTTTGAAAAAATACAACTTTGATAAAGCTCATTGGGATTCAAATGGAGCTACTTGACTATGCCTTAAGACCCAAATCATTCTGACTTACTGATAGGCCAATAGTAGGTCCCAGACTAAGCTTTATTTACTTATTATTTGGGTTTTGATGGCTCAAAGTGAGTGTAAATAGCAATTTTTTTTTTCTGTTCTAGCCAGAAAGCCTAAGGATCTTCCCTTACCAGTCTGATTTTTTTTTTTTTTTGAGTAGGCAATCTAGGCCATCTTTTGCTTCATTTCTTTACCTATCCTTAAATCACTGAATGAATGGGTGTTCTGAAAAAAAAAAAAAAAAAAGGTCTTAGACTGAAAAGTCCTAAGTCTCCGACTGTATCTGGGATCATCTCCAGTTGCCCTCACCTCTCTTGCCACTGAAGTCAGATGTCCTAGAAGAGATAATGAGACTGATGATTTTACACAGTCCTGCCTCAGATAAGTCCAATTCACTTGCAGATCAAGACATCACCCTCCTGATATCATTGATCCTCTTTGAGAACATAGGACAAACAATAGTAAATAAAACTGAAAAGACAGATACCCTTCCCATACTCTCTAAAATCCCAACTCTGATATCTGTTGCTTCATTTCTTTCTACTTTTTTTGTTCTGTTTAGGTCACTGATAATTGATTTTAATTTTGATTTGATTGCTTTATGTACCCTCATAGACACTGATGCACTGGTAAGTTTTCAATAGGAAGTCCTTAAAAACTTTAAAATGTTTATACTGTATATTTTTAGTTTTAACCTACATTGAGATTTTTCCATCACATTTTAAGTTTAGATAATTAATAAAACAATAAATCAAGTCCAGATATATCATGTTTGCTTATTTCTGAGGTCTAAATGTTCACACAGAAAATTTAATAATTGACTCTCAAGAGTCAGTTCCATTGGGCGATTTAAGTGTTAGGCAGGGTACCTATTTATTAAATTTAGGAGAATGATGTTGGGAAAGCTTGGAAGATTTACATATCTTTAGAGCTATCCCAGCAGTACCAAAATGTGCCTGGGTGAGTAGAAAATTGTTATTGCCAATGTCTTTCCTCTGTCAATTACTTTGTAGCTACTTTAAATATATTGTATATTTGACTTATCCCCACTCCCATAATGTACACATATTACATAAAAGTAGTACTTATGTTAGAAAAGCCTATATGAAAGCTTAATATATGCCTTTATATCATCAATTCTGACAAGATGAATAAGAGATAGTAGCTACTTAAATGATTATTGAATGAATTCATGTTCTCATATATGCTTATTGGACTGGAAAGAGCATACACTTAAAATCACAGGACATGAATTTAACTCTAGGCTCCACCATTCATTAATTACATGACTTTGCCCAAGTTGTTTCCCTTCTCTGACAACCTGTTTCTTCATATACAAAATAAAATTATAGGACTGTATTAGATTTCTATGGCCCCTTCCAACTCTAACCTCTCCTTTGTTTCTGTAATTCAAAGGCAAATATGATAAATGAAATGATATGGTGATAACTTTCATTTTAATTGTAGGATTTGAATTGGAATTGGAATGAGATACTCCCTAAACATCAGATGAGCATACTCAATTCACAGACAAAAAGAGAAAAAAATATTATATATATATATATATATATATATATGTATATATATAGTGTATATATGTATATATGTACTATATACTTTTTCATTTTTGTATCCTCAGCACTAACGCTGAGCCTTGCACATTGTAAGACTTAATAAATATTTATGAATAGATAAGATAATTACTAACTTCCTTAAAAGTCAAAATTCATTGGTTATTGGAAGGCAGAGTAAGGTAAGTAATAGGAATCCTTCTATCCAGCACCACTCTCTGCCTAAATCTCATTCTCACCAGAGAGTTCAGATCACTTCAGTACAATTCTATCATCTACAGAGATAAGGTGGTTCGCATTTATGGAATTCGAATATAATGACTCACAATTACTCCTTCTTCAACATGTAAATAAGTATTTCATCAGAGGGTTATAGTATCTTGGCTTTGGGATGAAAAGAAACCAAAATAATCATGTAACTGTTTAAGAAAAATATAGAGGCCCATGATATAACAGGGAACACTAGGAGAAGTCACTTGAGTATCAAAAATTAGGGTCTCAGAGATTCTGAATCTGCTTTTATTAATAGGAGAGTATTTTCCCCTTAAGCAATTTTTTTAAACCTTTTTTTTTAGCAATGTGGTACATTTTATATACATCAATTCATTTTTTCCTTGGCATGTCAAAGAATGTCAGGGTTATTGATTCCTCAGGGATCCACATATGTGAGAGGGCAGCTGGAGTCCCCTATGTAATTGTTTATTTCTTCCACCTTAATGCATCTGTCACCATAGAAACTGGTAACTATTAGGGGAAAAAATTCAAAGTTCTTTTGCAAATCAAGCTATAATGCAAGCAGGAATTAAATGTTTATTTTAATGTTAGACTTTTAAATTCTGGAGATTTCTAACCTGTGGATTCAAGAATAGGTTTTTATGTTATATTATGTTATGCAATGGCAGAATATCCCCACAATTAAAATTCTTAAGAAATCAAAGGTAAACTTAGGAATTTTAGAACTTAAGAAAAATTCAATTGGAAATAAGAAATAAATAGATTCTGGCATTCCTATGTCTTCTCATATGCCACCATCATTACTGATCTTATGTATCCAATATATTGTAACTCAGCTCACTATGTTTATGAGTGGTCCATTTTGACTGCACATACCTGTACCAACATGAATAGTTATTAGGGAAAGGGGAGAAGATGTGGGAATTTCAGAGAGTGTGAGTCTGTCATCACTACTATACTGTCCTATGGCTATGGTTTATTTTCTAAAGTTTTCATGTTTTTCTTTTGTCTTCCTAGGCAATCTATAGTTTAATCTGGTCACAATAAGAGTTCTATTTTCTTGCCAATATATCTTGAATTGTTGAGTGTATATAACTATTGTTTCAATGAATATCAACTCCAGAATGTTTTAAAAATATTTTTGCTAATGGAGTCAAAACAGCACAGTAAAGTCAGTAAGTTGCTGGAGTTCCCCCAGTTCCCCCCTATACCACATGAAACCAAGCCTCTGAACAGAGTCTGATTGAATGAAGTGAATGAAATCGCTCTTCAGATCAAAATAGACTGAAAATACTTCAAGAAAGATCAGTCTCACTTGAGTGAAAAGGATGTTCATCTTAGGTCAGATTGACTCTGGAAAAGCTAGTGAGAGGGTCTTAATCACAGCAAATCAGCAAAAAAAAAAAAAAAAAAATTAAAAAAGCACCTCAGTTCTGACTTAGTAGAGAAGAAAATCAGTAGAATAGCTTCCAGTCCGAGCTCAGAAGGAAAACTCTGGGAATAAGCTGTTTCCTGAAAAGATCAAAATTACCCCTTGCAAACATAAGTGTTCCCTATGCTCAAAGCCAAAATTCAGAACTTCAAAGGAAGATTTGGGACAGAATCCCCTAAATCCCAGAAGCAGAGATCTACATTAAAAGTAAAAAAAAAAAAAAAAAAAGGAAATGTCAAAAGAAGGAAAGAAAATGAGCAAGAAACAGAACCTTGATCATAGAAAGCTACTATGCTGACAGAACAGACCAAAACAAAAACTCAGATGAGGATAGAATGTCCACAGTGGAAAACTGAAAAAGTCATATGAATTAATCTCAAACCCAAAGAAATTCCTTGGAAGTGCTCATAAATTAAAAAGCAAATAAGAGAGGTAGAAGAAAAAATGAGAAAGGAAATGAGTGGTATGCATGAGAGAGTCAATAGCTTGGAAAAGAAAAGAAAACACCTCCTTAAACAGTAAAATTATCCAAATGGAAAAAGATATACAAAAGCTAACTTTTTAAAATTTTTTTTTATAGTTTTTTATTGACAAAACATATGTATGGGTAATTTTTCAACATTGACCCCTGCAAAAACTTCTGTTCCAACTTCCCCCCCTTCCCTCCACCCCCTTCCCTAGATGACAGGTAGTTCTATACATGTTAAATATGTCAACAATATGCTAAATACAATATTTGTATACATATTTATACAGTCATCTTGCTGCACAAGAAAAAATAGGATTTAGAAATAAGGTAAAAATAACCTGAGAAGAAAAACAAAAATGCAAGCAAACCATAACAGAAAGAGTGCAAATACTATGTTGTGGCCCACACTTATTTCCAACTGTTCTTGCCCTGAATGTAGCTGGTACAAAAGCTCACTTAAGAAAGAAACTTAAGAAAATCACACATTAAAAACTAGAACAGGGCAAATGGATACTAATGACTTTTGAGATAGCAATGAGATAGCAAGAACAAACTAAAAAGAATGAAAAATATGAAAGACAACACAAAATACCTCATTGGAAAAATAGCTGACCTGGAAAATAGATCCAGAATAAACAATTTTAAAATTATTGGAGTACTTGAAGACCATGACAAAAAAAAAAGAGCCTGGATTGCCTTCTACAAGAGGTTATTAAGGAAAACTGCCTCAATATTCTAGGAACAGATGGGGAAATACTGATTGAAAAAAATCCATCAATCACCTTAGGAAAGAAAAGCCACAAGGAAAACCCTAAAGAACATTTTTGTGAAACTTCAAAATTACAATCACAAGGAAAAAAATACTGCAAGCTGCCAGACAAAAACAATTCAGATATCAAGGAGCAACAGATTACCCAGATTATGCAGAATCTGGCAGCTTCTACAATAAAGATTAGAGGGGCTTTAATATCATATTCCAGAAGGCAAAATATCTGGGGTTACAACTAATAATTAACTACCCAGCAAGATTCAGCATTATCTTTCAAGGAAGGAGATGGAGCTTCAATGAAGAAATTTTTACGGAAAAAAAAACAGAACTAAACAGAAAATTTAAATTACAATCACAGGTTTGAAGAGAACCATAAAAAGGTAAACAGGAGAAAATTATATATATATATAACTTTAATTAAGATTACACTGAAAATGTCCTTAGATGGAAAAATGATATCATAACTCTTCAGAACTGTCTCTGGAGCAGAGAGAGGGGAGCATCTCATGGACTGAAAGTGTGGTTGTGAACTCCAATGTGATGACAACAAAGAAAAAAAGACGTTAAGGGGTGGAAAAAATATCCATAATGGAAAATGAGGAAATTACAAATATTAAACAAGACATTGTGTCACCAATTCACTTGTCCAATGGCAAGACCAGAAGAATCTCCCAGAGTGTGGTAGTTTAGGCAGAGATGTCAAAGTAAGGAGTAGGGGCAGGGACAGTAAGGAAAAGTGAGATACTGATATTTGCCACTTCTCCTATTTATTCCAATTTTCATTTCAATTGAATTTGATAAACATAAGTGCATATAGTATTAAAAACATATATGCTATGTTTTGAGGATACTGAGGAAAAGAAGTTTGCTCTCAAGGCATTTAGAAAAGATGCAACATATATACAGATAACTGGATATAAAGTTTAGACAGAATAATTTCAGTGGAATGGAAAGTAATTCTAATTACTTATGGAATTAGATTTGTATATGTAGGAGATGGCACCTGAACAATTATATTCAGGGCACATAAATATTCTATGAGAAAGGGGTTAATAGGACATGTATTCCAGATATAGGAAGCAGAAATGGGGAAGTGGGGAAAGACAGAGACAAAGCAACAGAGAGACATAAAGGACAGAGACAAACACAAAGAGAGAGAAAAAGTGACAGAGACAGAGATAGAGAAAGAGACAGACAGAGATAGAGAGAGATGGAAAGACAGAGAGACACAGAGAGAGAGAAAGAAACAGAGGGACAGAGACAGAGAAAGATAAAGAGAGATGATAAAGAGACATCAACAAACAGAGAGACAGAGAAACAGAGAGACACTAGATAGAGACAGAAAGATGCAGAGAGAAAGTGACAAGAGAGAGACAGAGAGCTACAGATGGGACAATGAAGATAAGGAGAAGGAGAAGAAAAGGAGAGGGGAAAGAAGAAGGAAGGTAGAAAGGAAAGAAGGAAGGAAGAAAGAAGGAAGGAAGGAAAAAAGAAAGGAAGGAAAGCTGGAAAAGATGAAAGAAAGGAGGAGGGAGGAAGAAAAAACAGGACAAAAGCAGAGAACAGAAAGGGAGAAAGATGCTAATCATAGTCATAGTTTATTCATCTTTTCTAAGAACACTTTACAGAGAGCAAAAAGATCAAAAATTGGACTCACTGAAATTGAATTGATATCTGTTACTAAGACACTCCCTGTCATGAAAATGGTATAATTTTAATTCATACTAGCTTTGAGTTTGTAGATTTTCGTTGAAACATTGGGCTCTTGACTGTTCTTATTTGCATATTGCCTCTGTTCCTTTTTTTAAGTAACCCATAACAATAATGTTTTCATTTCTACTCTCCTTTAAGATCAGAATCCCATCATATGTAGCATCAAAAATCTAATTACGAATAATTTTTTTCTTCTTTAGAGCCCCATTTTCCACCGGAAGAAATTAATGACTTACTTGTTTTTCTTTCCCAAGAAACTGAGGGGATATTTGTAGCCTTTGAATTTGGCCAATTGACCAGATCAGTCTGTATCCTATGTTAATATCAGAGAAGGTTATGAATTTGGAAGAATTTGTTTACCAGAGTGTGGCTCCCTAGGGAAGAACACAGCACATCTGTAATTCTAAGGAGACAGTAATGAGCAAAAACTTGCAGCATCCTGAACAAAGCACAGATGCTCCAGATGCAGATAAATAAGAAACACTACAGGAGATCTCTAATAGGAAACAGTTTTTCTTCCATATATCTACAATAAGTTGAACTATTGGGTGTTGGGACACTTGATAGTATTGTTTGCCTAAACATCATTTAAGCTAGTTAACAATTTGGATTTTAAAAACAAGTATATTCTTTCACTAAGCTCGAGAAAATCGTTACTTTGTAAACCATATTCAAATGCTCATTAGAGGCAGCTAGATGGAACAGTGGTTAGACTGTTGAAGAAGTCAGAAAGACTGAGTTCTAATCATTTCATCCTATGAAAAGTAATTAGAACTGGAAGGAATGTCCATTAATTAGGAAATGGCTGAACAAACTGTAGTACAAGAATGTAATGGAATATTATTGTTCTTAAGAGATTTCAGAAAAACCTAAAAAGACTTACATAAACTGATGCTAAGTAAAGTGAGCAGAACAGTAGAACATTATATATATAGTAACAGTAACAATGTGTGATAGACTTGGATA
Organism: Antechinus flavipes; assembly: GCF_016432865.1. NCBI lineage: Eukaryota > Metazoa > Chordata > Mammalia > Dasyuromorphia > Dasyuridae > Antechinus > Antechinus flavipes. The sequence continues at coordinate 74,689,532 of NC_067399.1, forward strand.
GACTTTGTTCTCTTCAGAAATACAATGATCTAAGATAATTCTAAAAGATTCGTGATGGAAAATACTATCTATATCCAGAGAAAGAACTATAAAGTCTGAATACATATTTTTTTTACATTTTTTTAACATATACTATTTTCATTTTTTCTTGTTTTTCCTTTCTCATGATTTTTCCCTTTTGTTCTTAATCTTCTTTCACATGAATAATGTAATATACAAACTATGATTTTACATATATATATAATTGATTGCCATTTTGAGGAGGGGAAAGGGAATGGAAGAAAAAAAGGGGGAAAATGAAAATCAAAATATTATGAAAGTAAAATTTGAAAATTAATAAATTTAAAAAAACAAAACAAAACAAATCACCTCACCTTGTTTGTCTCATAAACCATGACCAAAAAAACTGAATAATAAAAAATCTAGAATTTCATCTCATTTGCTTTGCTTTGAGACCTGGGTTCTTTTTCTGATGCTTTCAAAAGAAATATCTGTTCCCTTTCTCAGGCTACTGTCTTGAAATTAGTAATGGACTTTTGTCTAGGGAAGATTGCAAAAATTGTTTTATTTTGTTTTTCATCTTGATATTGGTGATAGAGGGTGTTTTGTAACTGGATGGAATGTGTGTGTGAGTACAATATATTTTCTTCTACCCTGTCTTTTAATATTTGTGGATAAATTCTGTGACATAGTTGATTGAAAACTGACTTTAATTTTAAAAAGATCTGGACTTAAGTCCTCCTGAAATACATACTGGTTGTATATAGAATCTTACCATCCTTTCTCCCTCACTACCATTTTATCTTGTTAGTATGGAGAGGAAATGGACACTATGACTGAATTGCAGTGGTAATTAGTATAAGAAGAACTTAGTAAATCTCTTGGTGGCTTTTCATTCCTAGGGAGTCTCTCCATATTAATGCAAAATTAAATGGGAATACCTGATCCGTTTTGTCCTATATAGCTCACTACTGAACTCAAACAATTTACCAGGATCACCTTTACTCATTAATAGGAATTGCCCTCACGTACTAACAAATCCTCATGCAGAAAAGATGTCAATATTCACTGGCATAACAGATTCCTCACCATGAGTTCATTTTATTATTTCTGGTTCTGATCATATCAATGTACACATAACCCTTTCTATGAACCTTCTTGATCTTTCCAGGTCATTAAAATATTTTCCCTTAGATTCAGCACACTAATTAGCACTTCTCTAACTCACTTACCACTTGAAATGTTACTTTGTGGTTTTCTCAGATTTTGCATTATCTCCTAAATAGTTTATGTATTGTATCAGAACACGTCTGATAAAAAGTAAATATCCTTTACCATAGAGAGCCTCATAACACAGAACTCTTTTTTTTTTTTTTTTTTACCAAGAACAACATACCAAGAACGTTGTCACATATCTGGTGAAGTCTGATGTTGTGGGACCTAGCTTGCTGAACAGGAGTTAAAAAAGACAATACTTGAGATATTTGGACTTCAGGGATACAGAAGAATGGAGCTTAGAAGACTGACTCTCCATAAATGGAGCAAGTAACTCCTTTCCAGAGTGATGACTAATTCCTGCAACAAAGAAGGAACAACAGATCTTAATGCTGACATTTAGCTTTTTAACACCGACCTCATGAGGTTGTTTGGTAATTAGTTATTCACTAGAACATGTCTATAAGAGATAATATCCATCTCATAAGGGGACAGGAGGACTGAGGATGATTCTATTTTCCATTTAATTTCCTGCGTGTTACCTTGCTGTCCTTTCTTAATTAAATTCTTTGTGTTTTTGATTTGTAGATCATGAAATGTGCATGAATATAGACCACACAAGAATGGGCATTTTGCCAGATTCTGTTTAACTTTAGTATCCACAGCCTCCAGTTTCTGGCTCAGCTAAACTTCTCAGCTATCTCTTCCTCAGGGAAGACCAAATCCTGTCACACTCTTCTGGATTAAAACCTATAAGGGTTTTTTGTTTATGTTTTTGGCTTTTTTAAGTTTTTAGAAAATGAAGAAAACAATCTTGCCCACGTGTGAAAAAGAATATTTTCCCTTGTTTTGTTTTCTCAGACTCATTGTCACTATTTTTGTTCTTTTTTTGAACAAAAAAAAATATTTATTGTAAAAAGAAATCCTTATTTACAGAATTTAATTCTAATCTAGCAGCTCTAATTATACTCAGCTAAAAAGACTATAAGTCGCATGAATATATCTATGCTTTTCTTAAACAGTAAAAACATTTTTAAAAATCTCTAAAAACATACAAAGGATTTAATAATTTTTATCTTTCCTGCCAATTTCTTCTAACTCTCCCATTGTTATTTGTTGCTGTTGATGTGGTGGTTGTTTGCCTTTCATTTTTGAAGAGGACTAATGATATCATAGGGTCATATCTTGAGTTGTACATGAAGTACACAAAATCATCAGTTTTCTTTTTTCTTTTTTTTATATCCATTTTTTAATAGGCACACGTTAAAATTAATATATAACATATAACACAAAGATTGTTAATAGGCACATATTAAAATTAACACATAATATATAACATAAAAGTGTTAATAGGCACATATTAAAATAAACATATATAACACAAAGATTGCTAATAGGCATATTAATAAGGGCATTTTGGGTGGCACAGTGGCTAGAAGGCTGGTCCTGGCATCAGGAAAACTTCTCTCTGGTTGTTGCTCAGTTGTGACAGCCTTGTCCAGCCCTTGTTGTCCCCATTTGGCCTTTTCTTGGCAGAGATCTTCCCTAGTGGATCCAGTGGATCCACTTTGTCAGAGGTAAAATGACTTGTCCAGGGCTAGGCAGGATGTGAGGCTAGATTTGAATTCAGTTCTTCTTGACTCCAGGTCCTGTGCTCTATCTTTTTTTTTTTTTTTTTTGTGAGTGGGTTGGGGAGGAGACATTTATTTGGTCACTCCAAATACAGAATTTGGAGGCACAGGAGTCAAGGGCATGTTACAGTGTGCCTGACCATGGGAAGCACAATGGCAAGTGAAAAGAACATCGACTCTGAAGATAGAGGACTTGAATGAAACACTTGAGTCTTGCAGTGTATCCTTCAATTTCTCATCTTTGTTGAAGTAGTTGTAGGAGGAGTTGGGTTGAACTGTATTCTCTTACTTTACTATGTTGTCTAGTTTCTCCTTTTTCTACTTCTCTTGATTCCTGTTGTTGGAGATCGAATTTTTTGTTTAAGTCTGGTTTTTTCCTTAGAAACAGATGGAATTCCTCTGTTTCACTAAATGTCCATCTTCTTCTGTGGAAAAAAATAATCAGCTTAGCTGGGTAGTTTATTCTTGGCTGCATTCCAAGTTCTTTTGCCTTTCGGAATATCTGATTCCAGGCCCTTCGATCCTTTAATGTTGAGGCAGCCAGATCTTGCGTGACCCTTATTGTGGCACCTCGGTATTTGAACTGTTTTTTCCTGGCTGCTTGTAAAATTTTTTCTTTAGTCAGAAAATTCTGAAGTTTGGCCACAATATTCCTTGGAGTCTTTATTTTAGGGTCTTTTTCAGAAGGTGTTCGATGAATTCTTTCAATGCCTATTTTCCCTTCCGGTTCTATTATTTCTGGGCAGTTCTCTTTGATGATTTCCTGTAAAATAGTATCTAGGCTCTTTTTTTCATCATAATTTTCTGGTAGTCCGATGATCCTCAGGTTCTCTCTCCTAGATCTATTTTCTAGGTCTGTTGTTTTTCCAAGTAAGTATTTGACATTTTTTTCCAATCTTTCATTTTTTTGGCTTTGCTTGACTGATTCTTGATGTCTCAATGAATCAGTCATTTCTATTTGTTCAGTTCTGATTTTTAGTGAGTTATTTTCTTCATTAGCTTTTTTTACTTCTTTTTGTATATGTCCAATTGAGTTGTTTTGCTCTATCGAATTTTTTTCCATTTCACTAATTTTTTTTTTTTTTTTTTTTTTTTTTTTTTTTTTTTTAGTGAGTTATTTTCTTTTTCCAATTCGCAAATTCTGTTTCCCTGCACTTCTTGGAAGTTTTTTATCTTTTCCAATTCACATTTTAGGAAGTTGTTGCTCTCTTGCATAGCTTCTCTTTCCTTTCCCCATTTCTCTTCTAGTTCTCTTTTAAGGTTTTTAATAGTCTCTTCTAAAAGAGCCTTTTGTACTGGAGACCAATAATTGTCTGGAGACTGTTTGCTTTTAGTCTCTTCAGGATTGAAAAGCTGCTCTCTTTCTGTGCAGAAACTATCAATCGTTCTTTTGATTTTTTTACTCATTTTGTTAAAGACTGTAAGGTTTGCCTTAAGAGCCAGGAGGTTACCAGCTTCCTCTGCAGAGCAGTGAAAGGTATATGGATGGGTAGCTGTCCTGCCAGCTGGCTACAAAAAGCAGTGAGGTACTGGAGTGCTCTGGGAAAGAGTTCCCCACCCGAAAGTAACTCAGACCCGCAAGGCAGGGCTGGGAAAGTGCCCTGCAAAGAACCCCTGCTGTGTGAGGTAAGGACTGCCCTGGGGCTAGACACTTAGCAGTGAGAGTTTCACTGTCCCAAGCCAAACCCTGCCCTGGGGCTGTGGGTATTAGCAGCTGAGCAGTGAATGGATTTGCAGGACCCGGAAGTGTCTGCCCGAGAAGAGCAGTCAGCTGGAAAGGTTCTATTGCCCCAGGCTGAGCCCCCCACACTGCTGATCAGAGGCTGCCCAAGCTGTGCCCCCCTGCCGAGCAGATTAGTAACTGCCCCCACAAAAGCCCCGAACTGCAGGATGTGGCCGCAGGGCTGCGGTAAAGTCTGCCTGAGTCACTTCCGGGTTTGAGGGGTTACAGCCAGATCTCGTTAGGTTCTGGCGTTTTTTAGAGGACCCTCTGTTTCAGGCTTTAATTTCTCTGCCATTTTACTGCTTTGTAGTCAAGGCAGAGCAGTTAGCCTATAGCAGAGTCATCTCTATAACTTCTCTAGCCACAGAGATCACCCCCGCCCCTGGTCTGCTCAGGACGCCAGCCTCTCACTGCCTGTGCTAGTCTGTTCCTGGCCCCTCAGGACAAACCTTTCCTGGCGAGCTTCCGGATCGGCTGGTAAGTTGTAGTGCTTCTCATCTTCATGAATTTAAGCAGTGAAGAGCTATTTTTGAGGCTGGATTAAATATTTGGTTATGAAGGGAAGGAAAGGAGCTTAGAGAGCCGTGTGTGTGTGCCTGCTCCGCCATCTTGGCTCCGCCCCCGGAAGTCCATCAGTTTTCTAAACTGAAATAAGATAGCTATCTTTTGGGTGAAACTAGATAACACAGTTGTCAGTGTGCAAGGCCCAAAGAATGGAAGACCTGAGTTGTTCAAATCTAATCTCAGATACTCCTTGTATGATCCTACAAAAGTACTAAAACCTTGTTTGTAACAGTTTCCTCACCCATAAAATTAAGAAAATGATAGCATCTCACTCGAAAGGTTGTTGTGAAGATAATATGTATAAGTATGTGACATATAGTGGGAACTATATAAACATCTTGTCATCAACATCATCATCATGTATAGGATAAAGAACAATATACTATTTACATAACTAATATCCTTGAGCTCAATTTTTTCCCCTTTCAAATCTTTTTTACTAATTCCAGAATTGTTTATCCTTAGAAACTTTACCCTATCAGTATGTATCTTAGATACTTTCTAGTTTTCAATTTCTGAAGGATAAACTATAACCCAGGTAATAGATATCTGGTTATTAATTAGCAAAGAAATCCAGAATTCATGATTCCTGTTTTTAGAGGCTAATTACTTCAGTTATTTTATAAAGTTGAATTCTTGAATAAAGATGCAGAGTAACACCGAGAAGATCTAAGGGACTAGACTCATTACTTCAAATCATCATCTTAGTGGATGACTGAATACCAAGTACTTAAATGTCCCCCTTAGGGTCACAAAATGTTAAGATCTGTACCCAAAGACACATGTCATAAATAAGGTAAATTGGGACAAGGATGAAGGGGAAAGTTCTATAAAAATCAGAGAAAGAAGTGGTTTGGGGAGGAAGGGGAAGGAGAAAAATGCAATCAGAAATTAATGAATAAGAGTATTCTCTGAGCTAAATTTTGAATGAAATATAGGATTTCAAAAAAGATATAGAAGTGTGTATCAAGAATAGGACATAGACTTCATGAATATACAAAGGTCAGAAGGCCTAGACTCTGAACTTAGAAAACAGTAATCTAGCATTAAAAAAATATTTTGTCCTATTGGTCCAATTTTCCTTAGATGTAATTTCTGAAATATTTCCCTTTTGGAGCCACACAGTGAGAAAATCCCCTCATCAGTGCCTTCTTCCTGCCACAGAAGATTATACCTGCTGCTACATTATCTGGGCAACTGGCTAACCTACTGTCTCATTTTTGCACAATGAGGCTTCTGTGATGAACCCTGTGGCTCTAGCTTTATGAAAGGTAGAAGTCTCCTGGAGATTTCACTCCAGTGTGTTCCATGGTATTTTGAAATCCCTTTACTTGGCACCTTTGATTCACTAAAGTAAATAGATGCATTATTAAAAGAGTCTGAACAAAGTATTTAAAATTAGCACACCACCAAGTCACAATTTGGCTTTTGATGCTTTCTACCCAAATTAAAAATGAATTGATTTACAATTAATAATAAATGCACTTGTGTTCTTGTTTTAATCCTTAACTCAGCATGGTGTCATGGAAATAACCCTGGCCTTTGAGTTAGAAGGTCTGGGTTCAAATGCCAGCTCAGCTTCTTTTTATTTTTATGGCTGAATAAGTCATTTGGCTTCTCTAGATGTTAATTTCTTTCTATATAAAATATTCTTGCTTCTACACACATATATATATATATACACATACATATATACATATATGAATACATACATACAAGTGTACATATGTGTGTATATACGTATGTACATATATATCATACATATATTTCTAATAAAATGATGAAAATACTTTAAATTTCACCTAAAATACAGTCAATATTTGTTTGTTTTTTTATTAAAGATAAACTCAGTAAACACATTACACAGATCCATCATGCTATAGCAAGAAATAATAGTATAGTGCCACAAAATGGGCACTGTGTTTGGTATCAAAGGATCGGAATTTGAATCCCATTTCTACTTTCTAACTATATTACCTTAGGCAGACCCTTAATCTCTCTGGCTGTTAATTTCTTTATATGAATAATAAAAGTGTTAGATTAAATGATGATTATATTTCCTTTCAGATCTGTCATTAATGACAGTATCAAGTAACATAAGAAAACTCTGACCACATCTTCTTTCTAAAGTACATTTTTTCAGCTTAAATATTGTTTTCTATCAAGAAATTTTATCTTATTTCCTCCTTTATAGCCAAGTGAAAAAAAGACTAGAGTTGGAGGCAGATGTTACATGATGAATTTTGAGTTACTTTGAGCCTTTCCCAAGCTATTCCAATCTCCCCAATCAGCCTGCTGTAAAGTACTGTCGATTGCATATCAACATTTTACATATATAAAATAAATGCTACTTTTATCACACAGAATTTTGTGATAAAATTGTGATGAAAGCATTAGTCATGTAAAAATTATTATCAAATTGTCCAGTTTTTTCTATAATGTCACTTGTAAATATTTTAATTTTCATAAATTTTTTATCTAGGTACATATAAATTATCTCGAGATTTGACATTTGGAAATATATTTTTCAATGAGGCATTGGAGGTTAAATTTCTATCTAAAAGTTGAAGTCATAACTTTAATCATGTATATTACATGTTTACTCTTTGGATGTTATTAACTCTGGTAATTTCATCTCAAAGTCTAATATTTCTCTAGGTTATTTCTTGATTAATTAAAAGAGAAATCAGTCAAATATTTTTTGCAACTTCCATATTCACATTTTCATGAATTGTATATCATTCCAATTTTGTGTCCATTCCCCTTCTGTATTCTGTATTTCTGGGGAAAATTTGGATTGACTAGAATTCTACCATCAATCAGCATTAATTGTTATTCCAATTTCCTTGTATCATCATTACTCTGTTTCTACTGTTTTCTACTGTCTCATGGAAGGAAGTGACATTTCCTCCTTACTAAGACCAATCCTGTACCTATACTTTTGATCCCCTACCTTTATTATTTAAAATAAGAGCTCCTTAAACCAGTTTCATTCTCTGTCTGTAATTGCCATTTTTTCCTAATCTATTTGTTCCTTCACTACTTCCTAAAAACACATTCTTCTTATTTTTTGGAAGGGAAGAGATTTATTTAGTATTCTATCCCCCCACCAGTTACATGAAAAACCATTATTAATATTTAATATTTAAAATTATATTCAAAAAGTTTTCCTTCCTTCCTCCCTATCCTCCTTCACTGAGAAGGCAAGCAATTTGAAACAGATAATATTTGTGTAGTCATGAAAATATTTCTATAATAGTCATGTTTTGAGAAAAAACATGGAAAGAAAGAAAACATAGAAAGCGAAAGAGACAAAGAAAGAAAGAAGGAAGGAAGGAAGGAAAGAAAAAAGGAAGGAAGAAAGGAAGGAAGGAAGGAAGGAAGAAAAGGGAGAGACGGAGAGAGGAAGGAAGGAAGGAAGGAAGAAAAATAAGAAAACAGTTGTTTTGTTTTGTTTTTGTTTTTTTTTTAAGTAAGATTCAATCTATATTCAGACACCACCAGTTCATTCTCTTGTGTCTCCGGATGTATAGCATTTTTCATCCTAAATTCTTTAGAGTTGTCATGAATTATTGTGTTGCTGAGAATATCTAAGTTATTCACAGTTGATCATCTACAATATCTTTATTATTTTGTGCACAGTACATCCCACTTTGTTCATGGAAGTTTTTACAGATTATTCTGAAAGCATCCTGTTCATCATTTCTTGTAACTCCATAGTATTCCATCATAATCACTTATCACTTTGTGTTCATCCATTCCCCAGTTGATGGGCATCCTTTCAATTTCCAATTATTTGTTCCCAGAAAAGAACTTACATAAATATTTTTGTACATATGGTCCTTTTGTTTTTTCTCTTTTGGGATATAGACATAATAATAGTTTTGCTAGGTCAAAAGTATGCATGATTTTATAACCATTTGGACATAGTTCCCACTTGCTCTAAAGAATGGTTGGATCACTTCACAATTTTACCCATAGTGCATTAATGTTTTATTTTCCCCACATCCCCTCCAACACTTGTTATTTTTCCTTTTTGTTCTATCAACCAATCTAATAGGTAAGAAATAATACCACAGAATAGTTTTAATTTTCATTTTTTAATCAATCATGAGATCATTTTTTCATATGACTATAGATAGCTTTAATTGCTTCATCTGAAAATTGTTCATATCTTATCTTCATATGTTTTGATCATTTGTCAATTGAGAAAAGGCTTTTATTTTTATAAATTTTACCCAGTTTTCTATAGGTTTGAGAAATGAGGCTTTCATCGAAAAAAATTACTTCAAAATTTTTTCACAGTTACCACTGATAACTGTATTTTCCTCTATCCTATTCCCTGTCCTCATTTATTATATTCTCTTCCTCTCCTTTCCTTATATCCCTCCTCAAAAATGTTTTATTTCGGAATAGCCAGTCCCCTTGTCTTCCCTCCTTTCTATCCTTTTCTCTTTTCTTTTTCCTTTCCTATTTTTCTTCACAGTAAGATAAATTTCTATATCCAGTTGCGTGTGTATGTTATTCCCTCTTTGAGTGAATCCTGCTGAAAGCAATGTTCATTTATTCCCACTTACTTTGCCCTTCTTCTCCTTCACTGTTAAAACTTTTTCTTGTCTCTTTTATTTGAGATGATTTGCCTGATTTTACCTCTCCTTTTTCCTTTATCTCAATACACTTCTCTCTCACCCTTTAATTTTATTTTTATATATCATCCTTTCATGTCTCTCTCACATGTGTGCCCTCTGTCGATATATATTTAATTATTTTATATACCCTAATAATGAGAAATTTCTTATGAGTAGTCACAAGTATAATCTTCCCATGTGGAAATGTAAACAGTTTAATCTTATCAAATGTCTTATGATTTCCCCTTCTTGTTTATGCTTCTTTTAAGTCTTGTAATTGGAAAGTCAAACTTTTTCAGCTCTAGTCTTTTCATCAAGCATACTAGAAAGTCTTCTATTTTGTTGGATATTCCTTTTTTCCTCTGAAAAGTATTCAGCTTTGTTGGATAGATAAGTAAGGGAGGGAGGAAGGGAGGGAGGGAGATGAGTATATGTGTGTGTGTATTGTCTACCAATCTTTTAACTCATTTTTCATGTTTTTCTTATATCACTCTCATTTCTCTTCCCAATTTTGCTTCTACCTCTTATTTCATTTTCAAAATCCTTTTTGAACTTTTCCATGGCCTGAAAACATTTCATATTTTTCTTGAATGCTTTGGATGTATGAGCTTTGACTTTGTTTTCTTTTTAGTGTGTGCTTTGATCTTCTTGTCACCATAGTAACTTTCTATGGTCAGAACCTGTTTTCTGTTATTTGTTCATTTTCTCAGCCCATTACTGGACTTTTAACTTTTGTTAAAGTAAACCTCTGCTTTCAGGGTGGAAGACACACTGTTCCAAGTTTCAGGGGGTTTGTGCATCTGTTGTCAGAGCTACTTCTAGATACTTAAAAGTTTTCAGTTCTCCCAAGGTGTTAAGATCTAAGGAGAGAGGTTTACCACTTTTCTTATTTGTGCTCTGGTCTATGAGTGACCAGCATTTTTTTATGTCCTAGAACTGTGAGGAGAGTCTCCTGTTCACTGTGTCTTCAACTCCAATGTGTTTGTGCTCTTTCTTGCCCTGGGACTGTGACTCAGGATGGTGACTGAATCTGAGAATGAATAAAACTACACAATCCTGCCTCGATGTTAGCAAAGAGACCTTGTAATCTTCTTCTGACCAGTTGCTTGACCTGCTAACTATCTAAGAACAGAGAGCTCTGGAAGTAGCTCTGCCACTGCTGATTCAGTGGATCCTGCATCTTGCTCCTGGCTTGCTGGGACTGGAGTTCTGCTATTGTGCTGGACTGTGTTCCCCTCTCTCACCCAGTTACGACATATCTTTCCTGTTTATTTGTTATGTTGTCTCTGATGTCTGTGGACTGAGAGGTCTGGAAACTGCCACAGATTCAGTTGTCTTGAGACTAGCTTCTGGTGTTGATGGGTCTTGAGTTGGACTTCATTCAATTAGTGTTAGCAAACCTTTCCCATTGACCTTCTATGTTCTCTTGGACTGAACAATGGTTTTATTCCCTCTTTTTACGGATCTGCTTCTCTAGAATTTATTTGTAGTCATAATTTAAAGGCATTTGGAAAGATTTGGAAGAGAGCTCAGGGAAGTCCTTGCCTTCACTCTGCCATTTTGGATTAGCCACCTACATTTCACTTCTTGAAAAACTCTTACTTGACAACATCTCCTGAGGTCACAATCATAAAAAAATCATACATAATTATTTATACTCACTATCTCTATTTCCTCACCTTTAATTCCTTTTTTATCAACTTTCTCATTCTACTGCTCCATTAAAACTGATCTCTCAAAAAATTGCAGTGGTATCTTTATTTAAAAATTCAGTAATCTGTTCTCAATCCTGATCATTCTTGACCCCTTTCTGCATCTTTTCAAACTATCATCTACCCCCTCTATCACACTCCCTTCTCCCCTGGTTCTGACATTTATTCTCCTAACAGCTTTTTGACTAATCCTTCTCATGTTTTTTTTCCTGAAGGATCTTCTATCTGTTACCTTCTAAGAGTTAATATCCCCAAAGTCTCTGCAAAATATTTTCTTTTCTTTTTTTCCTTTTTATCTTCCCATTTAGTTCTCTCTGTCGTATCTAGTTCCTTAGGCTCATATATTCTCTTTATACATATGACTCCTAGATCTAAGATAAATACTTACTCCTTAATTCTTTACCTGAAAGGCAATTCCTCATCTCCAAGTACTCTAGATATTTCTACTTAGATTTCTGCCTGAAAGCACAAACCCACCATGTCTCAAACTGGACCCATCTCCCCTATATGTTATACCATCTTAAAAATTTCCCTATCATTATCAAAAGCACCATCATGGCCCCAATAACAAAATTTAGAAAACTTTCAATGATCTTTTACTCTTTTCTCTCCCTGACTTCTAGCCAGGTGCAAAATCCTGTTTATTCCATTTTTATTTCTTGAAACTCTTATATTTTCTCCATTCACTATAACCTCACCAAAGTTCAAATGCATATCACAATTTGTTTAAGCTATTGTAATAATATACTACTTGACAGCCTCCCCCAATATACTGAGGGATCACTAGTTCTTTTTTATTCATCCTTCATGTACTAGATAACATAATATTCTGGAATCTTAGGGCTACTGTCTTTTTAAAAACAATTCCTAATTGCTGCAAAATCTGGAATCTGGAAGCCTAATTTAATAGGATACCAATTTACATTTCTAATCTTTTTTCCTAATCTTTATATTCCATATTTCCTAATCTCTATAATCCAACTAGACTCCACTCTTTTCTTTACTCTGAACTCAACAGGTTGTCTCCTGATTTCAAGCTGTAACTTCTGTCTAGAATCTTTCCCTCCTGGTGTCTATTTCTTTTTGAAGTTTGGGTCAAATGTTATCTCTCTCTTCCAAAAGAATGTTAGGACCTCAAGATAAATGATTTAGTTTTTTTGTTTGTTTGTTTTGTTTTGTTTTGTCCCTAGAACTCAGACTAACTAGCATGTTGCAATGAGTACTATTGAAGTGTATCACCATAACTTCATTTCCCTTCTATGTCTGTTCTTGATAATCTGACCTTCAACATTAGTCTGCTACTTTCTAATACTGGAATCGCTCTCTCTTGTCAGATTTCCTTACCCTGGAACATCCTTCCACTTTTTCAGACTGTTGACAATGAACTATCACTCCACAAAACCCATCATATTTCTGCCATTAGTGAATTTCTCCTGGAATATCCATTTTGAGAAGGAACTTGGGCTACCTTGCCTTCATCCTCCCCCAACCCTACTGCTGAATCTCTGGACTTCAAAATCTTATCCAATGAATTTTCCTTCCTTTCCTTTCTCCAACCACCTTTTAGCTTCTTTTTGAATGTTGTCTTGTCTCATTAGAAAAACTCTTTGAAAGCATGGACTGTCTTTCTAATAATTAATATGTTTTTATTCTCAGAACATTATATTTGTATTTATAGTGTCTGGCACCCAGAAGTAAATACTTTAAAAATTCCTATTTCAGGAAACCAAGATGGCAGAGTAAGTAGTGAACTGCTGCAACCTACTTATGTTCACAACTACACAACCATAAAATAGCACAGCAAGAGAGGTCCTGGAATAGCAGAACCATCAAGGAGACAGGGTGAAACAATCTTTTATCCCAGTAAACTTGAAGCATCCACAGGAGGGATCACTCATGCTCAGATAAGTGTGGGGGGTAGGAAAGATGTACTGCAATCCAATATAGGAAGCTCCCCAGTGAGCCAGTAGCAAGACCCACATCAGCAAGTCAGCAGGAGAACCTGAACCCCAGGATGATGGAGCAGGTGGACATCAATAGCAGGAACCCCCCATACACATTGGCAAAATCAGAGTAACCCACAAACTCCATCTCCTCCAACCATATGCTCTAGCATAGTCATTAATAATTCGGCATCATGCAGCAGCCAGACCCTAGGTGGTCCAGCACAGCCCCAGGTAACTAGGCATCCTCCAATAGCCAGATCTCCATGTACCTCAGTGTAATCCTGGGAAAACACAGAAGCACCTCACCTGACCTCAGCACAGGTTAGGAACTACCAATAGGATTCCAGCTTAGTATCAGGTGCTTTACCAGACCCCTAAAACCTCCAGAAGTGCTAGCCACCCCTCACTCCAAACCCTCACCCATCAGCAGACACAAAGCTTCTCTGTGGGTCTCAACAAAACATTAATGAAGCACTAAATAAATAGTCAGGGCATAAGAATCCTAAAGCACTACTCCATTTACTTAGAGAGCAAAGTTCAAATTTAGAAGAAAACAAAAATGACAAGTAGAGAAAGGAGGAGAGGGAGAGAGATGAGCAAACAGCAGCAACAACAAAGAATTTGACTATAAAAAGACCAAGGCACAAACTCTAGAAGAGGACAACAATGTCAAAACAGCTATGAACAGAAGCCTAAAATACAGGGAAGTGGACTCAAGGAAGAGGTCAAAAGGAGCTTAAAAGTCTTATAAGAGAAGTAGAAGAAAGATTGGGAAAAGAAAGAAGAGTGATGCAAAAGAATTAAGAAAAATAAAGAGCCAGCAACTTGGAAAAACTGTTTTAAAAGTTTTAAAAGTCAAATTGGACAAATAAAAAAAATTACAAAACTCCAGTGAAGAAGAACTTTAAAAGTTAGAATTGGGCAAGTGGAAGCTAATGATTATGATTCACTAATAATCAATCAATTTTATTTAAAATGTAGAAAAATAGAAGAAAATTAAAATACCTCATGATGAAAACAATTGACCTGGAAAAGAGATGCAGGAGAAACAATGTCAGAATTGTTAGACTATCTGAAAGCCTGATATCAAAAGGAAGGCCTGGTTAGCATCTTCCAAGAAATTATCCAACAAAATTGTTCTGATATCCTGGAACCAAAAGCAAAATAGACATTGAAAGGATCAATCAATTACCAAAGGAAAGAAATTCCAAAATAAGGAACAAAAAGGCTACATTCCAAAACTATCAGATCAAGAAAAAAATACTGCAAGTGGCTAAAAAGAAACAATTCAAATATCAGGGAACCACAATCAAGAATATACATGACCTGACAGTAGCAACATTCGAAGACCAAAAGTTATGGCACATGTTATTCCAGAAGGCAAATGATATAGGATTACAATCAAGAACAAAAAGATCTGACAAAAGCAAGCATAATACTTATTCAGTGAAATAAAAGGATTTCATAAAAAGACCAGAATTGAATTCAAAAAATGGATCTGTACTATCAAGACCCAAGAGAACTAAAAAAAAAAAAAATAAAAAGGGAAAAGAAAACATAAGAGATACCATTGAACTGAACTGCTTATATCCCTACATGGTCCTTGTAATTCTTAAAAACTGTATCGAAAATGACAAACTTAGAAGGAATATAGATATATGGAGGGTATGAGTATAATTGTAATTTGAAGGAATAGCACTAAAAATAATTAAGGAGTGAAAAAGAATATACTGAGTGCAGAAAGGAGAGAGAGAATAGAGTAAATTGTTTGACATGAGGAGGCACCAAAGACCTATTGCAGTAGAGGAAAAAATAGGAGGATGGGAAATGGGCAGTGTTTGAACCTTATTCTCATCAGTATTATCTCAAAGAGGGAGTAACATAATCAATTCAATCTGGAAATTTGTCTTACCTAGGAAGGAGGCAATTAACATAAGGTAAGAGTGTGGGTTGGGGGTTGGTAACTGACAGAAGGGGAAGTGGTAGACAGATGTAAAACACTGATAACAGTAATCATAACTTTGAATGTAAATGGGATGAACTCTTCCATAAAGCCCAGAAACTGATAGCAGAGTGGGTCAAAAATTAGAATCCTCCTAATTTCTCAAATATAGAGAGAATTGAGGCAAATTTATAAGAATACAAACCATTGTTTGCATTGATAAATGGTTAAAGGATATAAACAGTTTTCAGATGAAGAAATCAAAGCCATTTACAGACATATAAAGAAGTGTTCTAAAACACTTAATTTTTTAAAAGTCACATTAAATAATTCTAATACACTGTCACACCTGTAAGATTTACCAGTACGATCAAAAAAAAGGAAAGTGATAAATGTTGGAGAAATTGTTGTAAAATTAGGACACTAATGAATTGCTTCTGGAGTTGTGAGCTGATCTAATCATTCTGGAGAGTAATTTGGAACTATGCCCAAAGAGCAATAAAATTGTATATAAACTTTGATCCAGCAATACTATTTACTAGTAGGTGTGTATTCCAAAGAGATCACAACAAAAGGAAAAAGGGCCTACATATGCAAAAAAATATTTACAATCCTTTTTTGTGTGCTAGTAAAATTTTGAAAAGTAAGAGGATTTATATCAATTGAAGAAAGGCTGAAAAATTGTGGTATATGAATGTAGAATATTATTGTGTAATAAGAAAAGATGAACAGGAGGATTTCAGAAAAACTTGGAAAGACTTGTATGAATTCATACAAGGTCAAATGAGCAGAACCAAGATAACACTGTGCACAACATCAGTAACATTGTGTGATGATCAACTATAATGTCCAGACTAGCTCCCTAGAGGGTCTCAGGATCAATCAGAGTCAGTAAGAATCAAAGTTCTTGGTCTTTGGAAGGAGAAGCAAAGGAGGGAGGCAAGCTGCCATGTAGCTTGCCAAAGATGTATTCTGGATTCTGGAGTCTGGAGTTTCTAGCCTCTTTCCTCCTAGTCCTGCCACCAAATGACTCTGACTTCTCTCCCGCAAGCCTCCAATCCTTGCCTATGATTATCTCACCATCAAAAATTCAGCAAGCACCAATAGTGAGGCAAGCTATCACATCACTATCTCATCTAAATACCTGTATATAAAGCCATTATCTCACATGGAATAGGTAATTAACCTTAAGTACTCTGTTGTCTGATTCAAGCACACCTTTTCAGAGTTTCAGCCCTCTACAATCAAATGTGATTATCAGCATTTGAGCCAAGATAAGTACAAAAGACTCACAAAAAGAAAATGCTATCCATAACCAGATAAAGAACCAATGGATTTCACTTGTATATCAAAGCATCTTTATTTTTTTTTCCTCTGATAAGTTTTTTCCTTTTCACAACATATAGAAATATGTTTTACATGATAGCATATGTATAAAACTATATCAAATTACCTACAATCATTGGAAGAGAAAAGGAGAGGGAAAGAGGGAGGAAGAAAATTTTAAAATTCAAAATCTTGTCAAAATGAATGCAATTTTTTTTTTGATGTTATGGGAGAAAAAAAAATACCATTAAAATAAGTTCTCATTTCCTTCCTTCTTCCTACCATATACAAGGCATAACTAGAGATTTTAAAATAAGACAAAAATAAAATCATCCCAGTCCTTAGAGAACTTATATTATACTGGAAGAAATAGCATATACTGTAAATAAAATATAATTTTCATAAAAAGAGAGTACTAAGAAGTGAGGGAGCAGTTTTGATAAGTAGGTACATCTCTGCCAAGAAAGGAGCTAGAGATTCTAAGAGTTAAATATGAAAAAGAAATTCAATCCAAAAATACTATGTAACTTACAAAAAGGCATGGAAAGAAAAGCAGGAAAGCTGAGTTTGGGGAATAGCACAGGCTAGTTTTATTGGAACCAACTAGTTCCCCTCCAGGAAGGAAGGAGCTATAAAAACACTTATTAATAACTTACTATATGCCAGGCAATTTTCTGTGTATTTAAAAATGTTATCTTTTTTATCCTCAAAATAGTCCATATTATTATTGTCTCCACTGTATAATTGAAGAAATTGATTTAGAGGTTAAATAATTGGCACAGAGTCACATAGTTAGGAACTATGTAAGGCCAGATTTACATTCAAAATTTGATGTGTGTGAGTTCTTTGCTTAGAGGTGACGATTAAAGTCATGACAATTGATGAACTCATCAAGTAAAAAAGACATTATAGATTAATAAAACAAAATAGGTCTAGAGAAAAACATATATGATCTCCGTATTACTGGGGAATAATGACCTAATAAATGAAAATGAGTGTTCTGGCAGGTAGAGGGGAGAAAAAAATTTATAGTAGAATCCAAGGAAGAAATGAAGAATGGAGTATTAACATTGTCAAGAGCTTCAGAGAGGTCAAATAGAATGAGGATTGAGAAAAGCAATCAGAATTTGCAATTAAGAAATCATGGGAATTTTTTTTTTCTCAGAAAACCAGTAGTCTTAGTTAAATGCCAGGGCTAGAACCCTTATTGTAATAAATTATGTTAAATTTTGGACCTCAGATGAGTTTGTTTTTCCTCTGTCCATATGATTTGACCTTCCTTAATATGCCCTTTCGAGTTAACCACAATTACTATTTAATAGTTATTTTCAACTCTCCCTTGGTTCTCATTCAACAAATTCAATATGGCCGTAAGTCTTATCAATTCTTCCTCTGCAACATCAGTTGTATTTGTCCTCTTCTACTCATAAGGCCACAAACTTAATTTAGTTTTCATTACTTCTCATTTAGATTTTTGTAATAATTTCCTATATGGATTCCTGACTTTCAGTCTCATGAAAGTTTAACTGTATCTCTCTTTTGCTCAAGTATCTCCTGAATAGGTTACTATTGTTTCTCACATAAAACACTTTCTCCCAGTTTTCATTTAAAAACCTTCATAACTGGAAACCAATCTACTTTTCTGAACTTTATCACATTACTCCCCTTCCTGTCCTCTCCACTTTAGTTGAAATGACCTACTTTTTCTTTTTTAAATTCATATCCCATTACTCATTTGTACATATTTTTCACAAGTGGTCTTTGAATATATTCTCTCCTTATCTCTGTTGCTTAGAAGATCATCTCAGGTGCCAGCTCTTGTGGGAAGCCTTCTATGACTCTTCTGATAATACATTCCTTTCTTCAAATTGCACTGCATTTAACTACATTAGATATTGTGTTTTCCTCAGAAAAATGTCAGTCCTTTGAGAGAAGAGATTGTTTTTTATTAAGAATTGATATCTATAATTTCTGGTTTAATAAGTAGGTTTTTTAACCAATTTGTGTTGGTCCTTCACAGGGCACACAGACACACAAAAGCAAATGCAACAAAATTCCCTGGTCTTTTTCTCCTCAAGAAAGGAAAACTACTTCTCTCCTTCATGATTCTAAGGAAATCCCTGAGAAATTGAGGTGTCTTTTCTCTAATGTCATCACCTCAATTGTGGGTATGTCTCCCTATTAACAGAGAGATGTTAACAATGCATCCATTTAAATAATTAACAAGAATTAACTTTTACAAAAAAAGATATTTATCTAATCTTTTGGCAGGAACATAAATACAATATATTCACCCAATACCTTGAGGATGAATTATGCCCTTTGCCACCTTGGGCTTCGATAAGCATGGGCTTATCCTTAGCACAGTTTTTACATAGTCCTGGTCCCATCAAGTTCAAATTTAATGTGGCATTGCTGCCAGATGACTCCTGTCTCATCTATCTCTGGAATGGGTCTCAAAGGTAATTCCTCACTCAATCAAGGACTAATATTAAAAATTTAATGTGTATTAGGCCCAGTGCTAAGTGATGGCATTATAATACATGACATCAATTGCCTTAGGGTATTATTCCTGGACTGGCTTTAAAACCTGTCATGGATTCAACCCCTATATGCTCACATAACTAGCTAGCTTCTTTCCCTGACCTTTAAAATTCACAAAGGTATAACCTCAAACTTTCTTCACACAAAATAAAAAATTCATCTAAAATAATCAAGACTTACATTCAGAAGCCACATATTAGCTTCAGGGAGAGAAGGTCTGAGACTTTATATTATTGTCTCTTAATGAATTCCTACATGCAAAAACAAATTCTAAAAAGAAAAGGAGTCCAAACAGGAAGCAATTCTGAGGTGGAATAATGCCTTTAAAAAGTACCACTCAGATCTGGTTTCTCAACTGCAGCCCCCAAACTGCATAACATATAGTTAGCAGTCTACAGACAGTTACAGAATGTCTTTTATGCTCCAAAGTCTCTAAGATACCCTCCCAGCATTATGTAAAATTACAGCTCTCTCAAAACCAAATTCTCCATGCTTTATCACATGGAGAGTGTTAAGTATATTCCTTAATAGTGGGCTCATTGGCAGGGTCTCCAATAGACAAAAATTTGGAAATTGTTTGGTCCCATCAGTAATTGGTGTTAGAGTATATAAGAGAGTGCTGGATTTAAGAACAAGAAAGGATGGGACATGGGTGAAGGGAGAAGAAAAACAAGAACAAGAAGAATAATAATAAGATGATGATGATGACAATGATAACAATGGGGAAAAGAGCCAGAGACAGAGAGACAGAACACAAAATGGATTGATCAAATATAAACATGAGATTTCAATTCAGAAGAAATGCTGCAGTGCATAAGATAAAATAGAGTTATAGAGATGAATCAAGAGCAAGAAAGGGTAAGAAAAGTCAGAGTATTATATTTAGAAAGAGCTTGGGCAAACATTAAAATGATAGTTTGCTCCCCTCAGCACATGCTTCTGTACAATATTAATTTAATGATCAGCATATGCTAATAATCTCCACTTCTTTTTCAAAGTACTGAATTGTCAGAACACTGCTAGTAGAAGTTTTCCTA
The DNA here is from genome assembly GCF_016432865.1 of Antechinus flavipes. Classification (NCBI taxonomy): domain Eukaryota; kingdom Metazoa; phylum Chordata; class Mammalia; order Dasyuromorphia; family Dasyuridae; genus Antechinus; species Antechinus flavipes. The sequence goes on from NC_067399.1 coordinate 74,709,800, forward strand.
GGCAACAGGTTTCTGTTATACTTCCTATTAAAAAAATCATAACAATGATTATGCTATCTTGTTATGAAATCAAAATGTACTTAATGATGGCTGAGATAGGAAGCCACTCATAACAGCAAAAACAGAGTATCCCTGATGAAAGTCTTAAGTCAGATTTGTAAGTAGGTTACATCAGCTGATGAGAATCAACCTTTATTCCTCTCAACTTATTTTTTTCTTCCATTTCCATTATGTACTTATGTATTTATGATTTTTTCAGCTTGGTATATTTGATAACCAGCTCTGTTGATTTTATGTGGGTCTACATCTTTCTGTTTACTACTTGTCAAACATTTCCTTGCCAGTGTAGGGTCACTAACAAAACATTTTCCTGTTGTCAGACATGATGTATTTATGGTGCTGAAATATTTTATTTAGCATTCAAAAGCTAAATTGAGCATTTAGCTTGTGGAGAGTTTTTCAGGATAACGTAAAGTACTAAACATGGAATCAGAAGTTGTTAGCTGTGTGACCAGAGTCAAACACCACTTCTCTGAGTCTTGATTTCTTTATTCATAAAATGGAGATATAGTGTTTCTACTACCTATTTCAGGCTTTCTTTCACCTATACTACCAATCACAGAGTTATTTTAGGGAAACTATTTTGTTTGATTTAAAATACTGTATGGTTCAGACAGTCAACCACTGTGTTGTTAGGCTTCACTATATGCCAGTCATAGGGCTAAGGGCTGTGGTGTGAGCTATTCACATCACCTGTCACCATTTTAAACATTATGTGCCAATCACTATGCTAAAAGCTGCAGGGTTATTTATCTTCATCACCATGGTTGGTTACTATCTCTTCTGGCCAGCTATTTCAGGAAAATTGCAACTAGACTTCATTTCGCTTCCTTCTCTCTAATCATCTTTTTCATAGTCAAGCCAACCTCTTTGCTCCTGTCATCATCATTTCCTTCCTTTTTCTACCTTATAAACCATGTTCAATTAACTCTGATTAAACCACCATTAACCTTATTGGATTGCATCAATCTTCTTCCTGTAACTTTTCAGATGAAAATGCCCCTTTCCTAATCACCACTTCCCTATTGATATGGTCTTTCCATAATTAGATGTAAGGTCCTTAAGGGACAGGACTACCTTTACATTTGAATTTGTATTCCAGATGCTTAGTTATGTTTAATATATAGTAAACATTTAATGCTTTTTCAAATGTTTAAAAATTGAAAAATATATCTTCAAAAAAATTTATCTTTCACTCCAATGAATCTCCTCTCTCTTGCACTATAACTACATAAAGTATTAGCATCATACATTGAATTGTCATCTGGCAAGTTAGTGACTCACTAACTTATAGAAGGATTGTCTTATTCATTTTGCAGACATAACAGAGATTAGTTTAGAGATTAGGCATAAAAGAGAGTTTCACTTACAGCATCCTTTACTGTCAGGATTCATATCTTTTCCCAAGTCCCTTATTCACAAAATCAGAAAACCTTCCATCATAAGTTTAAATATCTAAAATAAGTGATGTATCTTTGCATGGGACAGAGAACAGTGGGCTTTGTCAATTACTCTATCAACACAATAAAATGTGGGTTGCATTCAGAATATACTAAATAAAATTCTGGTTAGTGATTTGGAATGGAATGTTTTGAATAGTTGTTGCTTTAAAAAAAAGCACAATGAAGCCAGATAATTATACATTTGGATCATTATCCTACCAGAGTTTTTTTGTGAACTAGCCCCTTGGTAGTTCAATTGTGTTTATTAGCCTTGAATTTACTTCAGGCTTTCTGCTGCCCTTGAACTGCCCATCATTCCACCAAAGACCAGAGACAGCAAACAAGTGTTAACAAAAAGGAAAAAAAAAACAGCATTCGAAAAGATAAATTCTCCCTTCTGAATTATTAGAAAATTTAATATAATATATTTTCTCTTTCCTACAGTTTACTGTCCTTATATGAGGTCAAAATACAGCAACATAATAGAAAATTTTTATAATGTGCATTTTAGATGCATGAAAGATATTTAAGCTTGACATTTAAAGGTTCAAGCCCTTTAGTTCATCAAATGTATCATAAGCCCTATGTTCTAAGAATCTGTACTTTTTTGTAGTCACTTAGGAACTCAGTTATTGTAACTGTATCAAAATTTCACATTTTCTTCTGTATTATGTTTTATTCAAGCATCCTCTTACAGCTATGTTCTACCTATATCAAACAAGACAATAAATGACTATTTAAAACTATTTATGAGATTGCCACACAGGCCAAATATAATTCTGTTGACAGAGAGAGAGAGAGAGAGAGAGAGAGAGAGAGAGAGAGAGAGAGAGAGAGACAGAGAGAGACAGAAAGAGAGAGAGAATGCAACATAAAATTTTATGATACAAATTATTATGATGATAATTGTCCAAGATTGTAGAGGTCTACGTATGTATCAGTATTCATAAACCAATGCCCTTTTACACCCAGTTTTATGGCTAATGCAATGCCTCATTTAATAATTTAAAAAATAATTTATTATGGTTAAATTGCTTTCTCAGAAAGCATCATCTTATCTTTCTCATTTTTATAAGAATCTCATTTTAATTTGTTTGCTATGTCATCTCTAGCATGAATTTTGGAATTTAATGGAGTGAGAATGGAAGATGACATCACTGAAATTATTAATTTCATATTTGAATTATTGAAGTGTTTGTTCATAATTTCACATTAATTTTCATATTTTATTTGCTTGTTCAGAAAAAAAAAATTTCAGTAGTCTATTATCCCCAAACTCTATTAAAAGAAGAAGCACTGACCAAATAACAGCCTTTTCTCAACCTTTATCAGTATGGACTGAAAAAAAATTTTCACAAACACTGTTCATGTAATGATAATGATACTATTGCTCTGTAAGAGGGAGAATTATTTCCTAAAAATGATAGGATCCAATTCTTAAAAATAACATTAGGAAAAAGCAATAAATTCAGAAAACCCATGATTTTTAATATATCAAACAATTATAAATTCATCCTTGGCACAACTGATAATTCACTTCAATGAAATATATATGCATTTATATTTATTTATGTACATACATATGTGTAACTATAAGTAAATATGTGTATATGTATATAGTTGTATTTGTATGCATGCATATATATGTATATATCACTCATTTTTTGCTATGCAAAAAGAAAAACAATAACTGTTTTCAAGTTTATGTGATATTATCATAAAGAGTACATTAATAATTACAAAATTTCTCAAATATATTTGTGTTTGGAAGTTAACAACTGGGTGCATTTGGAATGGGTTTTGTAAGTGCTACATGAACTAAGCTTTCAAGAGCTAGGGATTCCAGAAGATATAGAAGAGGAGGGAGAGTATCTCAGGCATGAGGGATAGCATCTGTAAAAGCACAAAAATAGGACATAGAAGGTCATCTATGAGAAACTCTGGGTAAGCCAGTTTGATTTGAATATGTAGTATTTCAAGGGAATTAACAATGTCAGTGTAAAAATATATTAGAATAAAATTGTGGAGAGCTTTAAGTGCCCAACAAAAGAGTTTGAATGTTGTCCTAATAAGGAGCTGTTTAAACTTCATTGGGAGTAGGGGGAAGTTCATAGGGGAGGAGTGATATGATCACTCCAGTGATTTAGAATGACCAGTCTGGCAGTTTTCTGCAAGATGAACTGGAGAGGACACACATGGACAAAGTGAGAAGGGATTACATTTTTAACTAAGCTACTTCACTTGAAAAAGTGTGAAATTGTAAATAAAAATGAGAGCATCTCAGAATAAATGCCATGAATAAATGGTTCACAGATGGGATTGTACGGTACACAAATAAAGGACAACTTATATTTCTGTAAAGTATGATGATAGAAAATAGTCTGTAAACATTTATTAAATGTCTCTTCTGTGCCAGGCCTTATGAAAAGTTCTGGGCTTAAAAGAAAGGCAATATGTAGTCCCTATCTTCAAGGAGCTCACAATTTAATAGAAAACAACTTATAAAAATAATAGGAAAGTAAAGGTGTACTAAGAAGGGAAATGATAAGATAATTGTCCTGGGTGCCATCCTTAATGGGAAGATATAGGAAGAACTATACAATGGTAGTACAGTACAAAGGGTAGTGAGCCTGGAATCAGAAAGTCTCATCTTCATGAGTTCAAATCCAATCTCAGACACTATCTATGTGATCCTGGACAAATCAATGAATTATGATTGTCTCAATTCCTCATCTGTAAAATGAGGTGGAGAAGAACTAGCAAACCGCTGCAGTATCTTTGCCACAAAAACCTCAAATGAAGTCACAGATATTTGGCCACAACTTAAATTGCCAAAGAAAAACAGTATACAAGATCCACTCTACCCTTCCCAGTCAGAGAGATAGAGGGGCTCCACAAGCAAGGGATAGTGAGGAGGTATGTTTCAGGATTGATGGGATCTTGTAAGATGATGAGATTCCAAAGAGTATGATAAAGTCCAGGAATACAGTCAAGTAGGAAATGAAGCCACTCATATTTGCACAGTCCTTTAAGTGTCATAGATGCAGTGTGTGAAGGGGCCTCAGAATCCATTTTGTCCAGTTTTTCCACATGATGAAGATGAGGACTACAGTGACTAAGGGACTTCCTGAAATTAGTATCAATGAGAATTGAATTCAAATCCTCTAATTTTAAAGCTGTTGCTTTTTTCTCTGGATCACATTCTTCTTTTTTCACAACATTTTTGTTAAATGAAGTATTTTTTTCTTATTCTAATGAGGAAACTAAAATTCAGGTCAAATGACTTGCTTCTGGTCGTATAGCTATTAAAGATATCAGGACTAAGATTCATATCCAAGTGCTTCTCCATTCCAAGGCCAGTCTTGAAACCAGTTTCATTTTTGGATTACATTAATGTTTCAGTATTAAACACACTAAATTTGACATGAAGGACTTAGTGTCTTTCAGAAATTGACAGAATAATGTCTTTTAAAAGTATAATTTAACAGCCACAACTTGCAGTTGAAGAAATGAAGCCAAGATCTCAAAAAATGAAAAAGTTGGATGTCCTGACCCTTAAGGACTGTTCAAGTTTGAACATTATGTGATAATAAGTTCATCATAGTTCATTCAACAATAACCATTTATTAAGTATAAAAAAGGCAAAGACAAGCCTTGAACCTGGTTGTCTCCAATCATCTTTCAAGATACTCTGCAATACTGCCTCTCATAATACATAAGGATACAGAATAAAAGTAAAGAAAGGTACAGAGATAGAGGGAAGAAAATGACACTTCTGATTTGGTAATTAGTGATGCCTTCTTAGAGTAAGATATTTAAAACCTAGCCTTTAAAATGAAGTTATTTAAGCTTGACTCCTTGTCAACTTCTCCATGTCCCATCTCAGACCCTATTTGGAAAAACCTATGTCTCCATAGAGCCCTTCATTGATTTCCCTGGTCAGAAATTATATTTCCTATGTTTGTCAATATATCTGATGCCAGATTATTATCTGCCCCCAACATCTCAAAAAACTCCAGTATGCTTCCTGGTTTCCTGGATTATGTGATTATGTTTTTGAACTCTCCTTTTTAGGGATTTTCTAGTGGCTCAAGAAACCTGATTATTAAATTTTCATGGTAACCAGTTACATCTTGAAAATCAGCAAGTCAGAACTTGAATTGTTATTTTGCTGAACATATTACTTTAAAAAATAATGGAGAAAATGATAATGATTCAGATTAAACTTAAAAGTTTGTTGTACATATTTTTGGCAGAGAAATTATTTGTGTGATTATTAATTCAACCCTGCTATTTTCTTCTTTATTATATTTATGTAGCTCATGAGTTCTACCATCAGGGATAGGATAAGAGAGTGGACAGAGAGTTGGTCTTACAGGTGGGAAGATTTATGTTCAAATTCTGACTCAGTAACAACTTTATTACATTATTCTGGACAAATAATTCAACCTCTCTTTGCCCTAACAACACTTAAAGAATTTAATTAGCAAAAAAGTACTCTGATTTCTATTTGGGAGTTCCCTCATTTGGGAGTTCTCTATGCCAATGAATTTACAAGTGGAAAACCATTCCATTTTTATGCTGTTCTGCTAAGTAGAATCCAAGCTTCTTGAAGATAGAGACTTTTTTTTTTTTTTTTTAGCTTTTCATTACCAGCATTCCTTAATGATTGTAGAATTAAAAAAAAAAAATCCACACACTTTTCTAGATTGTCTCTTGCTATTTCTAGGAATTACTTGTATTATCCTAGTGGTCTATGTAGTTCCAGGACTAAATCACGTTTAATTTGGCCCATACCAATGTTCATAAACAGACGTTTCTTCATTCTTAGATTTGAATAGTATTTTGTAAGACTGACTAAAAATGAGAAAAGGAAGAAAACCCCATTTAGGGCTAGATGAAGTTGGTCTATCTGACCTGAAACTATTCTGTTACTTGACATCACTTCATGGTCAGTTTTATATTTTGGAGTAGAATAAATAATTGGTTTCTGCCATTCATTTAGTTGACCTTGTGATGATCCAGAACAGTCATTAAAGTGGCTATATCATCTAGAGCTCCAATTTTCTAAGGTTATTGTTATTTAAAATACACTGATACAAACCTATCTAAAAACAGAATAAAATATATCCTGAATCACATGATTGAAATTGACATTTTATAATGTGCATGTTTTAAAAGACATTTATTTCCTAGAGGAGTTTACTTAGTATTCATTTTGGATTGTCAAAAATGGCATGTGCCCCTGTAAAATCTGTATTATACTTAATAACCTCAGCTTAGTAATTGTGATGCTGGGAATGCTTGAATAACTCAAGTTAGCATTTTCCTATTTGTCAGTCAGCCAAGTCCTGTCCATGAATAAACTATTTCTTGGCAAGATAGAAGACACTTGGAATGAACACTGACTTTTCAAGTTTCTAAAATACCAGTTCCTACACCAGGTATTTTATTTTTTATTTTATTTTGTTTTGTTTGTTTTTCTGGTAGGTTGGTTGATTTTGACATGCAGCAAAGTAAGTTTAATGCTTCCCTCAAATTTCAGAAATTCCATAAGTCCTTTCTACTTTTAACTCTAACATAGCTAAAAGAGTTCCTGATTTTGAGTCAGAAGACCTGAATTGAAATCATATCTCTGACTTTTGTTAGACGAGTGATCATAAGCCAATTGCTACAATAATTCATTCTTTTATAGAATTTTAAAGTTTGCAAAATGCTTTCATCACCACAGTCCTTATAAGGATTAAAAGTTTATACTATATCCATTTAGCAGATGAGGAAAATGAAGCACAAAGGGTACAAATGCCTTGTCCAAAGTCACACAAAGTAGTCAATTCAAGAGATTAATTTCAAATCCAAAAGTACTTCTTTTATGACCTAACTTAAGCACACTTAACTTCTCTGATTTACAGATTCGTCAAAGAAAGGAAACAAGGAAGAAAGAAAGAAGGCAGAGAGGGAGAAAGAGAGGGAGCTAGGGAGAGAAGAAGAGAGAAAACATAGGAAGTGAGGGAGGAAAGAAAGAAAAGAAGGAAGGAAGGAAGGAAGGAAGGAAGGAAGGAAGGAAGGAAGGAAGGAAGGAAGGAAGGAAGGAAGGAAGGAAGGAAGGAAGGAAGGAAGGAAGGAAAGAAGAAAAGAAGGGAGGAAGGAAGGAAGGAGAAATAGGAAGGAAAGAAGGAAGGAAGGAAAAAGAGGTTTCCTAGGTTTATTATAAAGAAAACATACTGACAATTTAAAAGAGTCACATCAATGATGATGTTGCTTTCCTGATTATTGCTTCATGTTTCCCTCCCCTTTTTCCCTCTGCCCCAAGCAATAAGTGATAGGCAGGTTTCCCAAATTATCACCTGGTTTGACTGGGGAGAAATCACTGGAGTCTGCTGTCCAGAAAGCATGACATTAATTATGTTACATTTACCCAGGGAGAGAAAAAGATGGATTCTGCTCTGGACATCTTGTTTTGTGGAGAAATGGAAAGAAAGGTTACATTACCTCTACCCAGATTAAAGTAAAGAAAGTGATAATAGGTCCCAATTTTGTAGAGATGTGAGCATCAGTAAAAATTTATTAGACGTGCTTAATATTATCTAACAAATTAGGACCACAAACAATGAATGTCAGCATTGCAACATTACTTGATAAGTTTATATATAAACAGAAGACAATGAAATATATTAGATCAGTTGAGTTATAAACTGCATGGACGCTAGACAGAACAACAACAACAAAAAATCTTTATAAAAAAGATGGTTCACAACTGTGATTTTAATTAGAAAAGATGATATGAACTACTCTAACTAATGAAAAATCCAGAGATATATAATTTTTGGATAATTAATCATTTTATTAATTATGGCTAGTGAACGATTAATAAAAAGAAGGTCATCTGACTATGTCTCATAAGCCAAAGATCCTTCATGTAGGTCTCTTGATACTTATATACCCTTGAAAGAATCTGTATTCATGGCAGACAGGAATCAACTCTGATTGTTTAACAATTAATGAGAGAATTAACAGTATGATGAGAGGTGAGTCTATTCTAATGAAGGACTGGTACCAAGAATGGACAATCTGTATAAATGAATCTAACCTCCATCCTATCAGTGAACAATGAACAATGATGGGTTAAGATTTCCATCTAGATCAGATTTTCTTTTTAAGATCTTCTAGTAAGGAGTGTCCTTTCTGAGAACAAAAAGCATGTACTGTAAGGAACTAGGCAATCTCATCTATTATTAATGTCTTTCAGATTTTGGCTTAATAATTTACAAGCTTAATTTCTAAATGAGGAAGCAGAAAAAGGGAATTCTTAATCTTAATTAATAATTGGTTATTAATATAAGAGAAAATTAACCATTTGTCTCACTAGCTAATTGGAAATTCATAGATTTAAAGATAGAGCCAAGATGGTGGAGTGTATACAGGACACTGCCTGAATTCTCTCCAGTTACCCTCAGAATCAACCCCCACCAACAGAAAATCCTACTTGGTGTTTCACAAAATCAAGAGCATATGTATAGGATGAAAGAGGTGTCCATAAGAGTTTCTCTTCTTCTTTTTTTTTTTTTTTTTTTTTGCTTTTTGCTGCTTTCGACAACTTTTTCTGTTTGTTAAGTGTCTGAGGCTGGATTTGAACTCAGGTCCTCTTGACTTCAGGGCTAGTGCTCTACCCACTGAGCCATCTCCTCCCCTCCATAAGAGTTTCTGAGAAAAACTTCTGGCTGATTAAATAAATAGTAAAACATAAAATTAATTAGCAGTATGATGTGGTCATCCAAAAATCAATAACAAATCATTCAGGGAATGTATAACTGAAAAATAAATCATAAATATGTAGATGTAGATTAATGGATAACAGGTATGTAGACTACATTTTGCACTCACATCAACATCATGTTAAAAGATACAGGAAGCACTTTGGAACCTTCAATATATGTTTTCTTTCATACTATAGGCTCAGAACTCTAATAGAATTTATCTCCTTATTTTAAAGTGAAGAAATCTGAAGGAAAGTGATTTTATACAAGCAGAATGTAGCAGAAATAGGATTTGATCACAACCCTAAGTGTCATGCCATCTAATCTATTGTTCTTTCTATTATGCATTTTTATGCAAAATTTATGGGACGACATGGGCAAGATGAAATATGATGAAAAAAATGTAACTTCACTATGACCTGCACCACCAGGGGGAGTAATCATATTAATAATGTCATGTTTTCATTGAAATACTGATATGTACACTTTGTGCAAATAATGAGGAGATAATAATTTCATTGTACTCTACCCAGAAATGCTTATTTATATCTGAAGGACCAGGTTCAGTTTTGGACAGCACATTTTAGGACTTAAATCTATATATTGAAAAATTAGAAAACAATGGAAAACAGAATAACAAAAGGCTTAAGATATGTCTTATGTAGAATGGTCAAAGACATGAACATATGCATTATAGAGAATATACTACTTGATATGTGTGTGGAGGTTAATGTCAAAGAAAGCATTTGATCTGAGTTTTAAAAGAAGCTGAGGATTGGAAGAGTAAGACAAAAGGATGAAGGGCATTTTAATCGTGGAGGATAATCAGGACAAAGACTTGGAAGCAGGAGACGGAATGCTGTGTTTGAGAAGGAACCAGAAGATTCCTCTGATCAGATTATAAAATTTATGGAGGAGAATAACATGAAAAAAGAGTGGAAAATTAGAAAGAGGCAAGGATTGTGTAGAATTTAAATGTGTAACAGAACAGTTTTGATTTACTCCTGGGATAATAAGGAACTAATGCAGTTTGTTAAATTGGGGTGACATGGTCATGCCTATAATTTAGGCAAATGAGGAAGAGGAACTGGAGAAAGGAGTGATTGGAGCACAAATAAAAGGCTATTGTAATAGCCATGCAGAAGTAATAAGGGTATGAAGGAGGATATGAACAAGGATAATACCTATATGATTGGAGAAAAAGAAAACTTATTGAAGAGCTATTATAGAGGAAGAAACAAGATTTGGCAAGTGATTTATTCTTTCTTTTTTCACATTCACTGAACATATAAGCACCCAATTTCAGGGACACCTTTATACATCAGTAGCAACAACAGACCACCTATCTTTTCAACCCAGCTTTCATTTAAAGACTGTCCTGTAGTTTTAACCACAGTGTTTCTTTACAAATATAATGCTTGTCAAAGATACTTCTAGGCCTCAAAAGCCTTCTGATGTTTTTCCTTAAAAGAAGGCACCCTGTCTCAGAATGTTGCAGCACTCTGGACTTGTCTCTCTGTGACTGTTTCTCAGCATATCCTGGTGATATTCTTTGTATGGGAGATATCTAGAGTGAAGGGAATATAAAGACTACATTGCTTTCCTTTTATTTTGTTCCTAGAGTGAAAGCCACTTAGATCAAAAAGGGAATCATTTCCAAGGTAGTGGAAGGATAGCTTACCGAAAAAATAGACTGTCTATACCATAACTGACCTTTTATAAAAGCTTTCATTTCTTAGCCATTCTACTAAATCAAATTTCTCAAGAAGAAAAATGTATATATCAACTGACCAAAATTAAAGACAAAAATCTACATTTAAGTAATTGGTGAAAAACCAAAAAATCATTTTCTACTCATACTTTTTTGTCATTATTATGTTTCAATACAATGTGAGTTAATGATGGACTCTCCAGCCTTTGTGAGATCTAAAAAAGCTTTTGCTGTTGGAATAAAGAAGCAATTCCCACTCTTTTATTCTCTCAGATGTTTTCCCTTTCATATTAGACTAGATAACTTTAAAGCCGTAAATCAATTACAAAATGATTTAACTCCACAATTAGTGAAATGTTCAGGCAACCAATGTTTCAATTCAACTCAATTCTCAATTATTTTAAAAATACTTTATGCTATCTAATAGTAAAGAAAAATACTTGGAAAAACTCAATTCAAATAAAACCTAGATAATCGCAAACAAATTATTTGCTTCTTACTAATTAAAATAGCATCAAAATGCATAATTAGATATTAAACTTTGAAAAAATGATGAAAAATAAACTCTAAAATAGGAGAGTGAAAGAATAAAGGGGGATATTAAAATTTCATATACTGATATACTTTGGAAAAATTTGAGTGATTATTAAAGTCACACAAATCTCACATGAGGTAAATGATTAAACAGATATCAAATTTACCATCTCCTTAAAAATTTTTTTTAACAAGAGACATTGTATAAATTGAAACAATTTTAAACAATAAAAGTAACAGTTGTAAGAATTACAAAAGATTATATATAACAGTATACAAGTATGTAGAGCATTCCAATTTTTAAAATACTTTGTGCTCTGATTTGATCCTCACAATGACCTCTACCAATAGGATGGACCAATAGTTATTTATTATTCCCATATTTAACAACAACAACAACAACAACAAAAACTGAAACCATTTCTAGTCACATGAAAAGGTACTTTTAATCAGAGAAATTCAAATTAAGACAACTCTAAGGTAACACTACACACCTTTCAGATTGGCTAAGATGAAAGGAAAAGATAATGACTAATATTGGAGGGGATGTGGGAAAACTAGGAAACTAATACAGTGTTGGTGGAGTTGTGAAATGATTCAACCATTCTAGACAGCAATTTGAAACTAGGCCCAACGGGTTATCAAAATGTGCATATTCTTTGATCTTTCAGTGTTTTTACTGGGAATGTTGTATCCCAAAAAGATCATAAAGGAGAGAAAGGGACCCATATGTGCAAAAATGTTTGTGGCAGCCCTTTTATGTAATGGCAAAAAACTGGAAACTGAGTGGATGCCCATCAATTGGAGAATGGCTGAATAAATTGTGGTATATGAATATTATGGAATGTTATAGTTCCATAAGAAATGACCAGCAGGATGATTTCAGAGAGGTCTGCAGAGACTTATATGAACTTATGCTAAGTGAAGTGAGCAGAAACAGGAGATCATTGAACATGGCAACAAGAAGATGATACGATGATCAATTCTGATGGATGTAGCTCTTTTCAACAATGAGACAATTCAAACCTGTCCCAATAACCTTAATGACCTTGTGATGTAGAGAAACATCTGCACCCAGAAAGAGAACTGTGAGAACTGTGTGGATCACAACATAGCATTTTCACTCTTTTTGTTATTGTTTACTTGCATTTTGTTTTCTTTCTTTCTTTCTTTTTTTTTTTTTTTTTTTTTTTTTTTTTTGCCTTTTTGGGCTGATTTTTCTTGTGCACCATGATAATTGTGGATATATGTGTAGAAGAATTGCACATGTTTAACATATATTGGATTACTTGCTGTCTAGGGGAGGAGGTAGGGCAAGAGAGGGAAAAAATTGGAATATAAGTGTAAAGGGCTGGAACTTTGAATAGTGCACTTGAATTAGAAAACCCAGCACTTAAGGCTAATAACCTATTTGCCAATGACTCTATTAGCCTATGTTTGGAATTGTTCTTCTCACAGTCAGTGCAGGCTCAATATGGCGTAACAAACATGAATTATACATGCAAGTAGTGATATAACAAACAACATATATCAACATGGTGTTGTAAAAGATTTCCAGAAGTCCTAGAAGAAGGATATGTAAACAACAGTCACACATATGCCTTTCTCAGAAACCAAGAAATAGTCCAAAACCAATCTATTGTCCATTGCTTCATGTGTCAGGGAATCCAATGATCCCCCCAAGTTTTTGAAGTCCTACAACAGTCTTATCATGTCTCAGGGATTCCAATGATTCCTGAGGGCTTTGAAGTCCAACAATTTTTTATGTCCCATGCATCAAACGCCATAACTGCTACGCTCTTTCAGTGGTGAGCACAGTCAAAGACAGAACCACCCGATGTTTCTTGGGTCTTCTCCTTCGTTTCAAGGGTCTGCTCCATCTCTCTGCTATGGACAAGGCGAATACAGCTCGTTGGCCCCCATCTGATTCCTTCTCCACATGTAGAGATGCAAGCAAACCCTCTCCCCCAAGCAGTTAGCCTATCTGGTCCCTTCCATTCACCACTTTCTGGGTCTCTCCACATCACCTGGTGATTATCTAAAGATAGTGGAGCACTGGACACTGCCCTTCTGGTGGGTTATAAAACCTGTCTGCCAGAGCCAGTGCATCTTTGTCAAAAATCAAGAAGTTAATAGTATAAAGTGCTAGATTTAGTAGTTCTCTAGGGTTACCCATGGCTCCTCCTTTCTTTTGTTTTTGGAGCAGTGTCTTAATGTCTCTGTTTCTCCTCTCTACTATTGCCTGTCCTTAAGGATTAAAGGGTATGCCAGTGGTGTGTAAAATCTTACACTGTGCACAAAAGTGTGCAAAATGTTTGGAGGTGTATGCAGGACCATTGTCTGTTTTTATTGCTTGTGGCTCACCCATAAAGGCAAATGCTTGCATGAGGAATTCAGTGACCACTCGGGCTGTCTCTTTTGCTGCTGGTATGGCAAAAGTGAATCCTGAAAAGGTGTCTACCACAACATGGATAAAAGACAGACGACCAAAAGATTTATAATGGGTCACATCCATTTGCCAAATTTCATTGGGTCTCAAACCACGAGGGTTCTTCCTTGGAGAGAGTGTAGGAGCGTGGAAAGGAAGGCTGGCTCAATGTTTGATGTTAAGAGAATTGTAAGTAAGGGTTAGGGGATGGGGTGAGAGAGGCCAAAGAACTTCACTTTTGCTGCAGGAGACAAAAATAGAATTTAAGGAGCTTTTTCACTTGCCTTTATAATAAACACAGGGGAAATTCAAGTTTGTTGAAATTTATCTACCCAGGGCTATCAAGCTGACTATGCTGAGGTTTTTGATCAGCTTCATTATTTTTACACATTTGTTTAGGACTGGCTGAACCTTTTTATTTTATTTTTTTTTTGGTTTTGCTTAAAATAGTTTGGTTTGCTTAAAATAGTTCCTTGCACATAGTGGATGATTAATAAATGCTTATTGACTAGCTGTCAAAAAAAAAAAAAAGATTAACTGTGAGAAGAGCAATTCCAAACATATGCTAATAGAGTCATTGTCAAATAGGTAATTAGCCTTAAGTGCTCAGTTGTCTGATTCAAGTGCACCTATTCAAAATTTTAGCCCTTTACATCTAGAAGAAATCTTTTAGATTTCTTTTGTTTTAGAACACAGGTGGTCACACCATTCCTGACTTCTTACTTCCCAAAAAGGAGGTAATCACACACACACACACACACACCACACACACACACACACACACACCGACTTCTCAGGAAAGGAGGTGAAAACACCAAAAAGGAGATGATCACACACAAGGTTGTGCAAGGGTGAATGTTGAAAATTATCCATGCAAATGTTTTGAAAATAAAAAGCTTTAATAAAAAAGTTTTTTAAAAAGTCCTCTTACTAATTAAGATTATGTTCTAAATTTTTTAAGATACAAAACTACTCCTCTTGTCAAAAAAAAAAAAATGTGAACTGATTTCATGAATCTCTAGAATCTCTAAGGCAGTGACTCATTAACACAAATGAGATTAAGAATCAAGACTGCAGAGACATTGAAAAGTGACTAGCCAAGTTCTCCTACTGGCACAGTAGATAGAGACCCAATCTTGAAGTCAGGAGGACCTGAGTTCAAATCTAACCTCAGACACTTAACACATTCTAGCTGTGTGATTCTGGGCAAGTCACTTAACCCCAACTGCCTCAACAACAACAACAAAATAAATAAGTAAAATAAAAATTTCAAAATTTCCTCTACATATATGATACTAAGAACAGGGTTGAGTCAGAAACCTATCAAAGAGTACTCCAGCACCCACAGAAAGATTGTGCAGAAAACAAAAAGGCACCAATAGAATCATACTAGGGCATTGATTTAGAGACAGGTATAAACTGGTGGATTTTTTTGCCCACTACTTAGTTGCAATTAACTGATTTAGAGTAGAATAAGAAGGGTACTTATGGAGAAAGTGGAAGAATTCCTTGGTAAAGATGTTCTAAGTTCTGGGTAGTATACCTATAAATTTCTATTGCAGCAGCAGTGATGAATCCACACTCGGAGATGTTATGGGCCAGAACTCTTGTACTTGAAATAAAGATTCTTACAAGATTTTAACTCAATGGAATTGATAAGACAATGGTTATCTAGTTTAGCATGGTGATTAATAGTTCTCTAAATTCAGTATGATTGATTTAATCTTACAACAAATAATGGTTTCCTTGTGATATGATGATTGGTTTATACTCAGTGTAGAGCGTATAAGCTGGGACAAACTCAGCCAGGGTGGGACTCAAAGCCAGATTCATTCATTTCATCTCACACCACCTTGGTGGCTCACCTCCTGCACTCCCCCCACTGAGACCAAGGCCAGTCTGAAAGCCTCTCCAGAAAGCTGCCCAGCCCCAGGCAAGGAAATTAGACTGTGAAGGAGATAACAAAGTATTTGGACTTTAACACCTGGCTATTATTATGGTGATTCCTAAACTGAAAGGAAGGCTGCTCCAAGACCTCCAGAAAACCAGTAAGAACACTACACAGAGAAATACCAACAAAGCTTTCCAGGTGACTAATAAGGACTGTATTCAGCAGCAATCTAATACTATTGAAACTAAAACATAAGTTGGTAACTTATAGTTCTCAAAGTAGGTTGGCAACAATCAGACTTTTTTTTCCCTTAGAACAGTGTCTTAAAGCTTATATATTAACAGCTTGTACTAAAGGTCCTAGAAAAACAGAACTAGAAAAGCCTAATAAAGGAGTAACAGGATCACCCCCAGACTTTCCTTGCAGAATATCTACAAGCAAAACTTGTGAAGGGAAAAAAAAAAGAAGGAAAAAATCCAACTTGAATAACTAGAAGTGATAAAGCAAGAATTAACACTTTCAAAAAGCATTAAAATATATTATGAATGAAATAATAGTTATTGAAAAAATTGGAAAAGAAATGAAAGCTATGAAAGAAAGAATTAGAAAGATATGGAATGGCTTGGTTAAAAGGAAATAAAATCTTGCCCATATAATAAATTCTCAAACAATTGGAACAGACCAAATGTGAACCAATAGTTCCATAGGAGACAATGAGAAATAATAATAATAATCATATATATATATATATATATGTATACACACACACACACACACACACACATACACACACACATATATATAGAAGAAAAACATGCAGGGTTTTACATATATGGGGGGGAGAAGTATATAGAAGAAAATGTAAGATATCTCTTGGGGTGGAATCTGAATCATAAAATAG
Organism: Antechinus flavipes; assembly: GCF_016432865.1. Lineage (NCBI taxonomy): Eukaryota > Metazoa > Chordata > Mammalia > Dasyuromorphia > Dasyuridae > Antechinus > Antechinus flavipes. Next base: position 74,726,524 of record NC_067399.1, read on the forward strand.
ACTTAGAAAAAACTCTAGGTACCATTGGAGTATTTGAATGGTAAGACCAAAAAAAAAAAAAAAAAGGGACTTAGACAATTTATTTCAAGAAATTGTTAAAAGAAGGTTGATCAAAGATAATACATTAGTGGATTTCAGGAAACAGATGAATTCTTTCATCATTCGCCTCTAAATAACTTTAAAATAACAACTCATTTAAAACTTTGGAATAGTAGAATCAACAAAAGATCAAGGTGAAATATTTTTCTAGCCTAAGAAAATTTAGAATGTCAGCAGGAGAAATGTGTGGTATAGTTCCTATCACACATGTAATGGCCATAAGTGGCAATAGTGTCAGCATCTTTAGGAATTCTCAGCTCCTTTAGGAACTCTCAGTTCAAGGATGGTAATGGGGTTAGACAACTGGTCAGGAAAAGATACAAAGAATCCTTTGTTGGCATTGAAAACATTGGCATTAATTGGCAACTCTATTGTCCATCCACAGTTCTGGATTACAGTTCCAGGACAGAGAGGAGCAATGAGAATCTATTACCACGGAACAAGGGTCCTGGCTACAGTTCCAAGGCAAAGGGAGCTGTAGCACTTGTGGCTGTAGGAGACAAAAATACATCCTAGTTAAGTACCAGAGAGCACATCAAAAGAATGATTATACCTAGAAAGTACAAAAACTCTGTGGATCCCCAGAACTCACTCGAAAACAGGAACATGAAAAGACTAACACTTGAGATAATGCCTTCCTACTCTTACATGAGTAAAACCCAACTTAATATAAATCTCAAAGTAAAGAAATATGCAAGGAGAAAAGAAGAAAACAAAAGAAGAATTTGACCATAAAAAGTTATAATAGTGGCAGAGAAGACCTAGACATGAACACAGAAGAATAGAAATTCTTAAAGAATTTAATGTAATGTAAATGTAAAGTAATGTAATGTAATGTAAAAGAATTAAAAAGATGCTATCTCAAACACAACAAGAATTTCTGGAAGAATAGATAAGCAGGTAGAGGAAGAGTTGAATGAATGATGAAAGAAAATTATGAAAAGAAAAGAGCATTAACAGCTTGGCAAGGAAGTCACACACAAATGATGAAGAAAAAAATACCTTAAAATAGAATTATCTAAATGGCAAAAGAGATACAAAATCTAACTAAAAACAATAATGATTCCTTAAAAAATTAGAATTGGAAAAGGGGAACCTCATGACTCTGTGAGAATTAAGAACAATAACACAAAAGCAAAAGTATGAAAAAAAGAAGAAAATATGCAATATATATTCAGAAAAGCAAAAGACCTAGATATAGATAAAAAGCCTAGACATCATATTTTGAGAAATTACAAGGGAAATTGCCTTAATATATTAAAGCCAAAGAGTAAACAAATTAAAATATTCCACTAATCACCTTGTAAAAGGATCCAAAATGAAAACTCCCAAGAATATGATAGTCAAATTCTAGATCTCCCAGGTCAAAGGAAAAATACTGCAAAATACCCAAAGTAACAATTTAAATACTGTGGAGGCATAGTCTGGATTACACAAACTTTAAGTAACTTGCTAATTAGGATAGAGGTTTGAAGTAAAATATGCAGAAAGGCAAAGGATCAATGGTTACAATCAAGAATCAATTACCCAGTAAAACTGATTATGATTCCTCAAGGGAAAAGTGGATATTTAAGAAAATAGAAAACTTTCAAGCATTCCTGAAGAAAAGGACAAAGCTGATTAGAAAATGTAACATTCAAACTCAGTTCTCAAAGGAAGCATTAAAAAGATGAGCACAAAAGAGAAATCATAAGGTTCTAATAAGGTAAATATTTACATTTCTGTATGGGAAAATGATAGGTGTAAACTCTAAGAACTTTGTCATCATAAAGGTCTATAAAAAGAGTTTACAGAGAAAGAGGGCATGAGGATGACTTGATTATGTTAGACTCTTCTCTTAAAAATGTGAATGGATAAAAAATAATTAATTGATAGAAGGGGGAAAGGAGGCATAAAACAAGGATATTTTTCTCACATAAAAGAGGCATGCAAGGAAGAATTTTTACAATGGATGGGGAAATGGAGAATTGGTGGGCAAGGTCTAAAACTTACTTTCATTGGAATTGGTTCAAAGAGAGGATAGAGAGACAGATAGATAGACAGACAGATAGATAGATGGTGTGTCCATTTCACAAAAAGATAGTTATAGCAACATGAACTTAGACAAAACAAAAGCAAAAATAGATACAATTAAAAGAAAAAAATCAAGGGAACTACATTTGGTAAAATTTGCAATAGACAAGAAAGCCATATCCAAAAATTTTACACGTTTCTCCTTTCTCAAGGCTTTATTTCTTAAATACATATTGAATATAGAAATGAGTCATGTTTCTAAAAATAAAAGCCATTTTTCATTTGATAAATTGTCAAAGAATATAAGAAGCTTTCAGAAGAATTCAAATCTACCTATAGTCATATAAAAAACTATAGAAAAATACAAATTAAGATTGTTCTGAGCTGCTAGCTCACATAATAGAAATGCTGTAGGAGATAAGGAGGAAATAGGTACATTAATGAATGGCTGGTGGACTAGTGAACTGGTCCAACCATTCTGAAAAGCAAGTAGGGATGAGGTCTAAAGGACTAGGAAATTATACACACTCCTTAACCAAGCAATGTTACTACTGATTCTACATCCTAAAGAAAGCATAGAAAAAGGAAAAAAGATATATATTTATCAAAAATATATATTTAAAAATAGCTCTCTTTTTGTGGTGGCAATGTAATGAAAATCAAAGGAGTGTTCATTAACTGCAGAATAGATGAACAAGTTGTGGCTTGTTATTTTAAATGGAATATTATTGTAATGTGGGAAATGACAAGGCAGAGGTAGTTTCAAAAAATATGGCAAGATCTATATGAAAAAACTGTAGTAACAACAATGTTATAATGATGATTAACTAGGAAAGACTTGATTACTCTGATCAATACAATGTTCCAAGAAAACTTTAAAAGATTCATGATGAAAAAACACAAGAATGAAGAGAAACATGGAAAAAAAAACATAAATATATAATTGTGAGATAATAAACTAGGAAAAAATGCTTATATTAAGATCAAACTCTTCCACAATGCCTGTCAGCCACTTTCATGAACATTGAAATAAATTGTTCTCATCAAGCATTCTGCTGGGAGAAGTCTTCTCATATTTACTATGGATATCGTCTTAACCCACCAACAGATTTGAGAACCTGAACCTGGTTTGACCCATCTGCCAAGACATTTTACCAGAGTGAAGTCACTGTGCATGTTTTAGCTTCTTAGAACCAGAGATGAAAGCTAAGTGATTGGTAGACACCAAAGTGGGTGATGAACCCTGAAAAGGCTGATCAAGCCATCACACCAGAGGTGATATTTCTCCTTGAACACTTGTGTCCCTAAATTGATTTGAAAATATCAAAGAACTTTTCAACTATCACATAAAAAACAGATAGTATCTCAAATGAGATGCTTTTCAATTGTTTAGCAAATGAAGTCATGCCTCTGGGGCTACATATAATTCCAACAAGTTAGAAGAAATCTAGGTATATTGATGATGGAGGACTCCAAATTTAGTAAGTGAAAATTCTAGTAAGAGGGCATCATTTGAGAAAGGGAAATATCCCTCCTATGCTCATTTTCTTTCTCAATATTGGCCACATTAACTACAATTCTAGCAAAAGATCATATGTTGGGTAGGACCAGAAAATAAAATGTAAAAGGCAAACACCTGTGCCAAAAAAATGGATAAAAGGACTCCTAAGAAGGATAAAAAGGAGCTGCAAGTTATCCTCAATCACATGTATTCTCTATGCACATTCCTCCTTAACATTTCAATATGTTCAAACCTACTTTACTCAGAGAAACAAATAAGTGATTGTCCATGAGTCACAGAAATATAAAACTTAATAAGTTCTCATAAGCTGAAAAAAATATAAAAAGTCAACTCCTGAAGATCCAGACCATTAAAGTAAGTGGGAATTAGAGAAATAACTTTTTAGGAAATGCCACACAGGAAATTCTGGAAATATGGCAGAAATTATTTAAATAGGGAGAAAACAGGACAGATGACTAAGAAGTTGTGGATATACATGCAGCTCACAGGCAAAGTCACATCTTAAAAGAACAGAAAAATGGAAACCAGAATAAGAAATTGATAAGAGTACAATAGAAAAAGCATCAACTCTGGAATCCTAAAGCTTGGATCCCCATCCTTCTTTTGACATTTAGAAACTGTGTGATCTTGGGCAAATCATTCCTGAGTTTCAATATTCTCAAAGAAAAATAAAATGTTTGAACTAGGTGGTTTCCAAGTTCCATTATAGTTCTATATCTCAGGCTTTCTGATGCCAGGATATGTCATTTACTCTAAAACCCTGAAGACACAGAAAATATGCAAAAATGGTTAGGATATCAAAAATGTATTTTTATTTGCTTGCTTGTTTATTTGGTCAGGTGGGGAGGCAAGGAAAAGATGCATTCATTGTATTTGATGAATCTAATGCTTGTGAATGCTGTCAAGAAGTTTGATCTCAAAGAATTGGAAAATAATTCTTGACTGTATATAGCTAAAAGGCCTATTTTTAAGAAATAAGATTATGTAATTAGCAAATTATACATTATGATTTCTACTTAATATTTAGGGGATAAATTTGTGAGCCAGCACACAATTATAGAAGTAGATAGTTGGTGCAGTGGAAATCAGAAAGATTCATCTTCATGAGTTCAAATCTGGCCTCAGATACTTATTAGCTGTGTAACTCTGGGCGAGTTACTTAATCTTGTTTGCCTTAGTTTCCTCATCTATGAAATGAACTGGAGAAGAAATATCAAACCACTGTAGTATCTTTGCCAAGAAAATCCCAAATGACATTAAAAAAAAAAAAGAATTGCATATAACTAAAATGCCTGAAAAATGAAAAATCTGTGAGTTCTTAGAAAGGGTAATGCTAATAATAAGAAGTCAGGATAATCAATCAGGAACAATTCAAGAGAAATCTCTCTGGTCATATGGTAAATTTTAGGACAAAAATTGTTCAGGTTCTACTCCCCTTTAACCCTTTGAACTCAATAAAAATGTGTTCAGTGGTGTAATAAAGCCATCATAAATGGAAAATGAAAAAAAATTAGTACAAAATAATGATTATAAAAAATAATTCAAGAAAGCTCCATCTTTCACCTCAACTACCTGACATTCCTGATACTTTGCTCATATAACTTGCTGGCATTCTGATCCAGGGCATACATCAAATATCCTTTTTGTCTGTCACACTGTTTGGCATCATGGTTTCAAGTTAATTCCAAAGCAGAGTCTAAGAAGGACTATCTTATACTCCTGAGGATCGAGCTCCCCAAATTACTCAAAATTTGGGCATCATTTGAGAAGAATAAAATGATTGTAGAAAATATTTGAACTTTAATGAGTAGGACAAATTAAAATGATCTGCAAATAACAATAATAACAATAGTAATAAATTAACATTTATATAGCATTTTTGTGCCAAACAGTTCTTATTTCATTTGTTTCTCACAATAATCCTAGGAGGTAAGTGCTATTTTTATTCCTATTTTGCATATAAGGAGATTGAGGCAAACAGAGATTAAGTGAAGTACCCAGAGTCAGAAAGCTAATAATAATTTGAGGCCAGATTTGAACTCCAAATCCAATGTTTTATCTACTTTGTCACCTGGTTCCCTAGAGGAAGGGAAGAGACATATAGCAGGTGTTAGAACATTTTTTAAATGGTAAAGAATAGCTGCAACTAAATTTCCCCAATAAAGGGGCCAATATCCATGGTACAAAAATAATTGAGGCAAATATATAAGAATAAATATTGTTGCCTCATAAGTAAGTAGTAAAAGTGGGTGAAGAGACAGTTTCCCAATGAAGAAATGTAAATTATCAGCAATCAGGTAAAAGTACACCAAATCACTTTACAAAAAATACTTAATTTTAAACATCTCTAATGCTTTTCTCATACCCATCAGATCAGCATATATAAAAAGATGACCAAAAAAAAGCAAAATAACAATTTATAAGATTTTGAGAGGACATTTAAAAATAGTCAGTGGTGCTATGAAGTGATTCAACCATTCTAGAAATCAATTTGAAGTCAATAAACTGTTCTTAAACTTTGTACTAAACTTTTTGCTCTAAGATATTGGAGTTCTATGCAAGTATATTGGTTCAAAGCAAAATAATTGAATTCAAAATAGAGGAATAATTTCATTGAGGCTAAAATTAGATGATTTCCTAGTCCACTGAAGCATGTTTATCTCCATTTCTTGGATAAATTTCTTAATCTTTCTGTATATTTGACATATGCAATAGTCTGTTTCACTTGGAAATTTCTGCAATTTCAGGAAAATTATGCTTTTTGATGTTTATCAGAGATCATTATTCCCTCAATTGGGAAATAAATTTAATGGACTAGAAGAAGTAAAAAGCCCCCAATAGCTTTTAAAGGAACATATTTTAAGGTCTGATTAAGATGCCCAGGTATTATGGATTTGCCTAAAGGTCTTCTGGTGACAATATTAGCAGTCAAACGAAAATGTTAATTTTATCACATTTCTCCAATTTTCAATGTTCCATCTTTGTATTATCTTTCCCATCATAGGTTTACTTTTTTTTTCTTCTTTTGCTTTTCCTTTATATCAATGGTTAGAAGTTTTGTTTTGTTTTGTTTTTTAAATGGTCTTCTTACTCTTCTGCCAATTTTAAAAGGCTTTCATGGAAGTTAAATATTCAGCAACAATCTTGGAGGATTCCAGGTCCATCTAACATATTTATTTTATAAAATATTATTAAATTTACTAAATTTTATTACAATTTTATAAAATGAGATGATTGTCTCATTTTATCAGAATGTTATAGGATGTTTTGCAACAAGTGATAGTTTGGGGCATTGTGCTTTTATTTTTGTTTTTTAACCTTAATTCAAAGAAATCAATGCTGTTTTATTGTGAGTCTGAATTATTGAATTGCTTGACTTCCTTAAAAAGTCACTAAAATGTCTCTGCATCATTAATTTGCTCTTTAAAAGTAAAACTTTTCATATCTCTTTGGAATAATATATACTCTCAGAAACCACAGAAAGAAAAGTACAGCACAAGAAAACAATAAGGGGTGTGTGTGTGTGTGTGTGTGTGTGTGTGTGTGTGATACAGTGTGTTGCTCAGCTGTTAAAAATCTAACTAAATGTGAGGAAACCAGTTCAATAGAATTTCATCTAGTCATGGTCATAATAACCATCATTTTCATTCCTCCAAAAGCAGTACACTAAAGCATGCAATAAACACAGGTCTTATGTGGAAAGTGAGATTAGGGGCACAACAGTGAAAAATGTTTTCAGTTACATATTTTGTTTGTGTTTTTATAAGAGGAAGTAATGAATCTAATAAAAATGGAAGCACAATTTTATACATATAAATGGTTAAGAAATACATAATTATTATAATAAATAGTGACAGTACCCTTCTCCTGATTCTATGTTTTGGTTTGTATGAGTACCCCACTTGAAATATTTATATCAACAGGTGAGCAGATAATCTCAGTAGATAACTCAGTAGGGTTATCTTTTTGGGGTACAGAGCTATCCTCCTTTGCCTACACCACCTCGTTGCTCTCAAAGAGAGTAGATGGATATAGCATTTACCTTGAAAAAGACCTGAAGTTTGCTTGTGGAAATAGCTATGGGAATGATTATTTGTGAATTATTGGGAACTGTTAACCACCCTTGCCAATAAAATCATGAATTAATAAATGCACATTCAAATTCTTGTGTTCAAACAAGAGTTATAGAAGAAATGATCATATTTTTAATAGGTCTGGGATTAGTAGAAATACACTATGGCTATCATAAAATGCAAATATGTAAAAAAGATTGCTTGTCTGACTATGGGTCATTTGACAAAGGAGATGGAAGACATTTTCTCCAGTCCTCACTAATTTTCAAAGAATTCCTCAAAGCATAGATATGTATTAGAGGGAGGAAAAATCATCAATGTCCAAAGTCACTTCACTAAAAAGCTTAAAAAAAATAATAGCTTTGTGAGTTTGCAGCATAGAATCTGATCTCTAACTCTCTCAATAAGCTCTCCCGACCATCATTCTTCCATGAATTATCAGAGTACTCCTCATCCCAACCCACCTTCTATGCTCTTAGATCTACTCAGAAGTTTCTATGCTGCTGGTTTATTCTTGGCCTTGTGCCCACCCAATTATACTGTTAAGGACCAAGAAGTAGCAGAATTCAATTCCATTCACTACCTTCCATAAAGTGGAAGGTATAGGAATCCAAACAAAAACTGTTTGCCTTGGATAATATGACAATGTTCAACCAGAAAACTAAATAATGGAATGAAGTGTTTATATTGGGCTGGACAAAGGCTAAAGGAAAGGGTACTGACCTTCAGATAGTATAATAGTGTCACCCTCCCTCCACCCTCTAGGAATCAATGAAAAATAAATAACTTAATGTTGAAGGTAGCCATGATAGCTTTGAAATCCAACCCAAAGTAAACCTTTTCTAAAGGAGACAGATCAAAAAATGAATGACGAAGAAATATATGGACAGAAAAAAATATTAATGTTATAAAAAAAATCTTAGGAAGAATAAGAGATTTTAAAACATGAAACACAAGCCGAGACTCCCATGAAAAATATAAAAAATGGAAGGAAAAATTATTATTAAGACATTTCTTTCTCTTTATTTCACTATTCACCACATTGGCTACATCATCTTTGAATTATTGCAATATCCTGCTAGTTGATCTCTTTGCCACAAGTCTTTCCCCATTCCAGAATATCCTCCCTTCAGCTGTCAAAGTGAATTTCCTGAAGTTCATATCTAGCCATTTAATATGCCCCTCCTCCAACCCCACTCATTAGCTTCATTGGTTCACTATCACCTCCAGGATAAAATATAAAAGTCACCAGCATTCAAAATCTTTCATGACTTTCCCTTTCTCCCTTTATACACATTGCAATACAGTGACACAGTGCTAAGCAATATTCAAAGAATTTTATTTCCCAATTCCAGGCATTTTAATTGTTGCTCTTTATACCTGCAATGTTCTCTATCTCCTCACCCCTCCACTGAGTTCCTCCTTTCTGCTTTGTTACTTTCTTCAAGTTCCAGTTAAAATCCTACATTCTACAGAAAGCAGTTCCTTCTGTTGTTTATTTTTAATTTATTCTGTTGTAGTTTATTTGAATACAATTATTCATATGTTGTAACCCCTATTAAACTATGATTTCCTTGAAAGCAAGGACTATGTTTTGAATTTCCTTGTATACTCAGTACTTAGGATAGTGCCTGGAACAGAGTAGGCACTTAATAAACATTTGATTCACTGACTGTCCTTTCCATCTCCCTCTACTCACTGAAATGAAAGAAATGAAAAACTAATCAAATAAGTATAGATGATTAAAATATTTTCTCATGTGGATTAGATCAAAAATAATTCTGACATATCATAACTCTATTATCTTTTGTCTTCTTTCTTTCTCCCTCCCTCCCTCCCTCTCTTTTTTTCTCTATCTCCCTCCTTCCTTCTCTCCATCTTTTTCTCCCTCCCTCCCTATGTCTCTTCCCCCTTCCTTTTCTCTCTCTCTCTCCTTCCTTCTCTCCCTTGCTCTTACCCTCCCTCCCTCTCTCATATACCGGAATGAAGAATATCCAGAGAAAATGCTCAGAGTGGAAAGATACCACATCTTGTTCAAGAAAAGCAAGAATTCCAGTATTACTAAACTAAACATGGTAGCAAATAAGTTTTAAGAAGAAAGGAAATGTATATAAAGGTGGAATTTTGAAGGGTATTGAATGTCAAACAGTAGATTATATATTGAATCATGGAGGCAATAAGGAGCAAGTAAAGTTCATTGTATAAGGTGGTTACATGGTCAAACCTGTACTTTTGTAAAACCACTTTCTCACAGCTGAATGGAAGATGAATTAGAATGAGGAAAGATTGAGGCAGGCAGACCAAGGAACATTCGGAACTCAATTTTAAAAATGAATGTTAAAAGAAGAACTAGAGAATATTTTGAAACACACAATGAACAGCTATGAATACATGAAATTTAAAAGGGTTAGCACAAATAAAACCAACACAAACAAAATTAAAAGAGAAGTGCAAAGCTGGAAGAAAATTTTATAGCTTATTTTTCTGATTAAAAACCTCAGTTCTAAAATATATAAAAAGAACTGTGTCAAATGTATAAGAATACAAATCCTTCCCCAATTGATATATGGTCAAAGGATATGAGCAGACAATTTTCAGATGACAAAATTAAAGCCATCTATAGTTAAAATTACAACAACTCTGAAAAATCACCTCACACTTCTTAGAATGGCTAAGCTGATGGGAAAAGATAATGATAAATGTTTAAGAGGATGAAGGAAAACTGATACACTAATGCATTTTGGTGGAGTTGTGAAATGATTCAACCATTCTGGAGAACTATTTGGAAATATGTTCAAAGGGCTACAAATCTGTATAGTCGCTATGATCCAGCAGTGCCACTATTAGATTTGTATTGCAAGGAAATCCTAAAGGAAGGAAAAAGGACTCACATGTGCAAAAATGTTGGTAACAGCTCTTTTTTTTTTTTTTTTTGTGATGGCAAAGAATTGGAAAATGAGTAGATCCCCATCAATTGGGAATGGCTGGTTTAGTTATGATATATGAATGTAATGGAATATTATTTTTCTATAAGAATTGATAAACAGAGTGATTTTAAAAAAGATTTGGAGAGATTTACACCAATTGATGCTAAGGGAAACAAGCAGAAGCAGGAAGTCATTGTATACAGCAATATCAAGATTGTGCTATGATCAACTATGAAAGACATGGTTCTTCCTAAAGGTTCAGAGATACAAGGCAATCCCAATAAACTTTGGATAGAAAACAGCATCTGCATCCAGAAAGAGAATTATAGAAGTTGAATGTAAATCAACACATCTTATGTCCACTTTTTTTCCTCTTGTGGTTTTTTCCTTTCATTCTGATTTTTCTCTCCCAACATAATTCATAAAGAAATGCATATTTAAAAGATTAATATACATGCAAAAACAAAAAAAAATAAAATAAAAGAAGTTAAAAAAAAACATGAATGTCACAAGTTGTTTTTAAATGTTATTAGAGGGGAAAATAAAATACTAAATATAAATATAGATCATTTCACTTTTGAATTGTACCAAATGGAAGTATCTAAATGTAATGCCGGATAACACACTGGACTAGAATTTAGGAAAAGTTCCAATTAACATCTCATCTCAATTACTAGGTATGTCTCCTATTCAAGTCACCTAGTTTTTTTTGTGCTTTAGTTTCCTCGTTTTTAAAAAGAGAATGGTGGGCTCAACGGTGGCCTCTAAACTCTTTTATAAGCCCTCTGACAATTTTTGATGTTTCCTTTTACCAAAGTATTGTATCAAAACTTGTCACAATTTTCAACCATTTCCCTTAATGTATAGCTAGTAGCAAAGTGCATAAATGTCATATCTAGAGTCAGGAAGATTTGAGGTCAAATCTAGCGTCATATGCTTGTTAGCTGTGTGCAAATCACTTAAACCTGGTTGCCTCAGTTTTCTCATCTGAAAGTTAGGATTAATTATAGCACCTACCTTCAAAAATTATTGGATAAAATAAAATAATAATTGTAAAGTATTAAACAAATTGGTTAAAATGTAAGCACTATCTAGATGTTAACTGAAATTATTATTAATAATGGTAATAATTTGAAACAATACAATATTAATGACAAAAGCTAGCATTTTTATATTATTTTCCAAATTTTAAATATATTTATCCCATTTAAACCTCACAGTACTCCATTAAATAAGTATCATTGGCATCATCACACCTATCAGTGGCAAAAGCTGGATGTGATTCCAAATTCCTTGACTAAAGTTCAGAACATTTTATACCCCTTTCCTTTCTCATGGATAGCCATTATCCTCATCCAGGCTGTCATCACTTCCCGGACTATTGCAACAACCAACTAATTGTTTTTCCTCACACAAGTCTTTCTAATTCATCTTTGTACAGTTACTAAATTGGATATTCATAAAATGTAAGTCTGACTATATTTTCTCTTATCAAAATGTTTTCATGTTTCCCTATTGCTTACAGAATGAGATATAATCTCCTCCCTTTGGCATTTAAAGTTCTTCATACTCTGGCTTCTGCTTATCATTCCAGATGGATCTTACATTATTATTCCCCAAGTGTTCTTCTTTCTAGCTTATTCTAGTCTAATTGCCACAATATTCTATATCCTGTCTCCATGCCCTTATCGGAGCTAACGTCTGTCTTGAATCTACTCCCTGTTTTCTGTGCTTCATAAGTTTCACTAAAAGCATAGATCATATGTTACATCTGTATTATCAGTGCTCTCCTGACCTACCTGCAATCATATTATTTACTCTCTATACATTTTGTATATATGCATTTATATATGTGGTGTTTTTCCTAAATAGAATGTAAACTCAGGAATCTTTGTATCCCCAGCAACAATTTCAAGGACAGGGATAAGAAGAATCACAAGGGATTCTACCACATTACTTAGTCTACAAACTAGAAATTTTTTCAGTGTTTTTTCTCTTGCTTTTGGCCATGTGGAAATGTTAAAGAGAAAGTGAAATGCTGAATTATGAAACTATGAAAATGATTTTGTTTTGTTTTCTGTTTTTCAGAAAAGGGAGAATCAGTAATTTGAAGGTTGAAGACCTCAAAAGGTTGCACAAAATCATACTAGCATAGAAAGCTAGAGCTGGAAGGAGCCTTACAATAGTCTAACCCTCTGAGACCTAAAGAAATTAATTTGGCTAAAGACTTTCAAAATTTTTCTAAAGCCTATCGTTAAAACTTTTATCTCATTAATCCTAAACTATCTCTTATAGCGTCTCTAGCATCCTACAGAATTCATCTTAGTTGCTATCTCCACTATTAAATCATTCTTTCTCAGGCTTACTATTGGAAATCACCCTGTTCAAATTACTTTGTATATATTTATCTGCCTACACATTATATTCCATATTCAAATACAATTCCTTGGGGATATTGTCATTTCTATCAATATTATAATGGTCCTCAATACCTAATCCAAAGCTTTTCACACAACAATCTTTTATTTTATTTTTTTCTTTTGCTGAGGCAATTGGGGTTAAGTGACTTGCCCAGGGTCACACAGCTAGGAAGTGTTAAGTATCTAAGGCCAGATTTGAACTCTGGTCCTCCTGATTTCAAGGCTGGAGCTCGATCCACTGAGCCACCTAACTGCCCCACAATAATCATTTAATACACAATTTTTGAAATGGAGATACTTTGTGTTCAAGCACATCTATCTAATAAGCAATAGACATTGATTTTAATCCAAATCCAGCACTCCTTTCTTTCTTTAAAAAAAATACACACACACACACACACACACACACACACACACACACACACACAAAACAAAAACTTTACTAAGATTTTCAACTTCATCTTTTAATTCTATTTCTTGGGTTATGTTCACTGCTTCTTTGATTTAACTTCACTGAGTATTAATTCAGAAAGAAGCACTATATTTCAGGAAGTTAAGAGAAAGTCTTCCAATATTCCTCTAACTTCCTAAAATACAGTAGTTCTGCACAATAATGTCCCATTATTTTCACATACAAGATTAAAAAAAAATTCCCCAATAAAGAGGTACCCACATTGTCTCCAGTTTTTCTTTTTACTTCACACACACACACACACACACACACACACACGTACACACAAAAACGTATATACTCACATAAACATACATATAATGGTTTCTGTGATTATAACCTTAAATACTTGAACTCTGTACAGTTTTTTATCTCCTTGGGATAGTTGGCTTTCTAATGAAAACTTGAACAACTTAGTTTTTTTGAATAATGCTAATTTGTTTTTCACAGCAGAGAGTTGTAACACAGTATATAAGTTGTGTGACAGTCTTCTCAAAGCTCCTCTGATATGGATTTTACCCACTTTTTTGTCATCTTTCCAAACTGCAGCATGTGAGGTCAATTTCCAAGTTGTTTCAGTATTCATTCTTTGTACAAATGCAATTATTCCCTCCTCCTTCACCATACAATAACCTTTTCAATTTATATGAAAGAGAATAGGCCAAGGGAAATTTTTAGCAAGGTAATGGAAAAGCCAACACTAGAACTCATCTTTTTACATACAGAGCGATATTCTTTTCAAAAGCTATTAAACCATGAATCAGAAGTGAACAGAACAAGTCAAATAAATATTATTATAAATTATTTGTTTAATAATTTTGAGAAAATAATCATAAGGATTCCTCTTTGTGAAATGTTGCTTTACAAAAATATTTAGCTTGACATTTAAGCTCCATCACTGTGTTTAAGATGTCTTCAAATTTTATGAATTATACTGACTAGAAGTCTCCTGTGGACTCAATTCTGTCATTTGACTTATTAGTTAATTAAATGTCATTTAATACCTAATATTATGAATCCAGGAAAACAAAAGAACTCACCATGGTTTTTCAAGTCTATCAGGTAGTTATATAATTAGTCTCCTTTTGCGGCACATATGATCCAATACACAATACAACTAAACGATTAATTTGGACTTCATGCAATTATGTTGAAAGGTCATGTGCTCTTTGTAATAAAAAATCTTTTCTAAAACTTGTTTAGGAAAAAGCTGATAGGGTTATGCATGAGAAATTTTATGGGGCAAAAAACCTGAAGATAATTAAAAGAGCTGCAAACTAATCACTTGCCATTTTTCATCTGTGAAGTCAGAAACGTTTTTGCCTTGAGATTTTCACATTGTAATGTGACAAATTCAGTTTTTTAGAGGTTGCTTTATATCATTGAGACACTTCCTATGCCAGGTTCCAGTGTAGAAAAAACTTTTATGATCAGGCCATTAGGAACCTCTGAAAAAAGAGTTTATAATGAAAATGCTGACACTATCTATTGAGCCAAACTCAAACTTTGTAGTGATAAAAATGGCAGTGAAAAGTAGGAATGTGTGGATAGTAAAGTATCCCTAGCACCCAAATGGGCATGAATTTATAATTCTGTATTTCTCAACAATATGAAGTTTGGCTGTTAAATGCAAATTAGTTGAATAGATTTGACTCTAGAGGAAGTTACAAGCATACCTTTGTCAGTATTAAAGGGTATAAAATATTTTTAACAGCCCAAGGCATGTTTATGAATTACATATTGTTTTCACCATTCAAGAGCTATAGTTGTGATTAAATACCACAGGGGGAAACAGAAAGCATTAAAGATGGAAAAAACAGCTAGAATAACCACAAATCCCTCATTATTGTGCAAACAACACATAACCCATGTCTATGCAAAGGCAACATTTCAGTTTAGAGAAACAAAATAAAGTAGACAATTGATCTAGATGAAGAAGACAGATTTCTCTCAGGTTCACACATTTGTTTCTATAGAAATAAAATAATAGAATATATATATGCATATATCTATATACTTATATATCTATCTATAACTCTGCTTATCTATCTTTATCTCTCTCTCTCTCTATCTAGGGATAGAAATATCATTTCCCTTTACTGGATATCTTCAAGCAGAGCTTGAATATTCACTTATCCAGTCTATCACTTTTATGTTTTAAATGAAATAGCTTCCAAGGCCCCTTCTACTTCTCAAATTTAGTAATATACACAAACACGGGCCCAGATGACATTCAGGTACACATGAATATCAGCACACAAATACCTCCCCTAATACACACCCCTAATACACACCTGCACCTATCCATCCACTCCCCCACACACAGATACACACACATCAAGTTTAAGATTTACAAAACATTAAAATCCAAATCATATAGATAGAGAAAAATCATTATTCCCATTTTACACATTAAAAAACCTAAAAAAACAACATTCAATATAGTAATGAGACTTGCTAGTGGCCAAACAGGTAGTAGTGTGATAGGCAGAAATTCAGCCTCTGTCTTCTGCCTCTAAGATTACAGTTTTCTATATTAAAGAGTGTTTCTATAGAGACAATAAACAGCAAATCTCTAGAATTACTAGTTTGCCATTGAAAGTAACTTCTGTCTTTGGGGAATACTCAATTCTTGACTTACAATTTCAGTTACTTCCAGACCTAAGAAGGAGGCAAAAAGAAATAGCTAGATAAAATGTCTAAATTTAAGGGTAAAAATAGAAAAATAAATAGATAGGACTTCTAAACAAAAGATCGTTAATGTAAAAATATAATCTGATTAGATTCTGTGCATTTGTTGGAGGAAACACACACAACACACACACACACACACACAGAGTCAGAAAAACTGTTGCTTTGTTGTTATTTTATTGTTGATCCAATATTAATTTTGAATATTTCTAAGGGCAGACACTAACTCAGAAGAATTAGGAAGTGACCAAATCTTGTTTTCTCCATGAGAGAAAATTTGAATTTGGTTGGAATCTTCGCTTTGACACTTACTAAGTTACTCAAGAGAAATCATTTAACTTCTCTAAGTCTCAGTTTCTTTATTTGTAAAATTAAGTAGTAATAAGTATAATTTCAGCTTCACAAAGTTGTTGGGAAGAATTATTGAAAAAAAAAGTTACTCCAACATCCCATTACTGTATAAATATTTACTCTTGTAGTGGGGAAGAGAAAGGAATGGTAATTACATTGTTATTGAGTGCCATCTTACCAAATCCCCAACCAAAACTCTTAAGCAGTTTCAGGTCCTTCTTTCAAAGGTCGGAAGAGTCAAAAACATTCTTCATACTATGATAATTATAATTAAACATGGTATCCTTCCCAGTGTATTTTCATTTTAAGAGGATAATTGGAGACATAAATGGTAAAGATATATATTCTATTATTGAGATTTGAGGTACTGTCACAGATGAAAAAATGTTTTGGGAAAAGAGAATATTCTTTGGAAAGCTCAAATTATACATGTATTATAATTAAGAAATAGTCAGAACAAAGAAAGGTGGCTGGATTGCTCAGTCTAGCCCAGTGGGAGTATCACTATTTTAGTGAGGTCACCCTAATTTCACTACCAGGCTCTCATTTTCCTAATCATCTTGATTTTATCCGTTTATAAAATGTGAGTGGGAGTATAGGTATAGTGATTGGCTCTTAATTAAACAATTCATAATAATCAACATTCTAATATAAACTTCTAAATCAGAATATCAATTTATCAATTAACAAATAGACATTTATTTGACAAAAGAATTGATATCAATACAAATAAAGCAATCCCTCCTGGTGAGTAAATCCTATTCAGGAGACCAAATTATAATTAGAACCTTACTATTTATATCAAACTCAGAATGAAGGATTTTTGTGATCTTACTATTTTTATCAATCTATGCTCATATTCCATAAAACATCTAATCCAAAATTCTGTCTTAATACCCTGAAACCCATTCCTATATATTAAAAATAGTCTTTGACTTCCTGTCCCTTAATTCCACCAAAAATAAGTTGCCACTCAAGAAGCAGGCATTTATTAAATTCTTACTATATGTCAAATAATATGTTAGATACTGAAGGGGAGGAAATATGTAAAATAAATACCTCCTATTGATGAGGTCCTAAATGGTGCTTTGGACAGAAAGAAACTAAAAAATTAATGCCCCAAACAAGCAGAGAGAAGGCACTGGTAGAGATCAGTTTAGCTTTATGATCCCATCCTTTGGGAAGGGTCCAGTCTGAAATCCAAGTAATATCAAATAACTGAGACCCACCCTCTGTAGAGCAGTATCACCTTGTGATGCTTTGTCAGAAATTCCAGTCATGTTCCCGAGGTTAAATTTTCCCTATCAAGTCTACTAATGGTTCATCTCATGTCTGCTGCAATCCTTTGGGTTGGTCAGCCATGGCATTCTACCTCATGGTGTCTTCCTTTTCTCCCTTCTCCCAAATCACATGGTATTTCCCCAAACTCCACTATGTTTTTTAATCCCACTTCTCTTCCTTATAACTAACTAACCCTTTTGGGGTGCTATGTCCCTTTCAGAATTTAGCCTGCAAGCTAATGGCAGGCCCCAATTTCATGGGGTGTTTTCCTTTCTCCTGGTAAATGGCCTTTCCATCATTAATTATTATGTTCTCCCAACTCTTTCATATTTAGCATTCCCTTTCATTTTGTTTGTAACCTCTTCTGTGAAATTTTAGGGAATTTGCCAAAGAGAATGGTGAATTTTTCACATGACTGAAACCCAACTTTTGGTGCTTACCTTCATGTGGTGTCTATATCACTCACATCATTTTGGTCCGTGAACCACATCATTTGGTATCAAACCCCCCATAATAAACCACATCATTGTCACTCTTCTATTAAATGAGACTACACAAACACACACATACACAATAAGGTTGAGGTAATTCTAGGGGAGAAGGGGAAAGAAGGTCTTAACAGTTGGGAATATCATGAAAGACTTCATGTAGGAAATAGTTTGAGCTGAGGTTTGAAGGAAAATATGAATTGAAACATGTAAATTAGGAGTGAATTCCTCATATAGGGGACTGTGCCTCATATTTGGCTTTTGTCAAATCTTGAAAAACCTCCTTCTGCAAAATCCCCTTATCTAACTTTTTTTTTTTTTTTTTTTTGGCCATTCCACTCCAGCAACATTCTAATCCAGATCTTCATCCTTTTTACCATTCATCAGTTTCACAGCAATAATAGCCTCTGAACAGGTTCTTCTATGTAATGGGCTGAGGCTTGAGTTGATGCACTGAGGTCCCAAGCACATGAGGCTAAATAGTAATTGGACCATACTCTATTAATATATAAGCTTGGAGAAAGAATGGCCCCCACCCACTCTTTGTGCAAGTCCTGATGTGTTGTATAGGAAATGACGATTTTGGTGGGTGGAGGCAGGGGAGTGGAAAGGGAAGGGGAGGAGAGACTTTTGGGATTGCCATTGCCACAGTTGGCTCGGCTCACGTCTCTCTCTCTCTTAGCTGGCTTCCTGTCGCAACTGCCTATATTTGCTATCGCAATCTTTCTTGCCTATATTTGCTATCGCAATCTTTATTCACCTCTTCACTTCAATAAATATTGAAGATTTTCCCCTTAACCTGAATTCCTGACTCCGGCTGATTTTAAATCTGCGGTCATTACACTTCTAGCTCCATACTTTCTGTTGTCCACCTCATCTTACTTATCATTGTCAAATTAATCTTCCTAAAGAATAGATATGGTAATATCACATCTAAGAAACATGTCAAATTGTTCCTCATTTGCCTATTAAAAGGTGAATTCTGTACTCTTAGAATTTAAAGTTATTTCAATATAGTTTTCAAGCCTGATCTCATATTCCTCCCCACCATGAATTCTAAACTTCACACCACTGGTCTTACTCTTATCTCTTCCTGTCAAAATCTAAGCTATACATCAGGATCCAGCTGAGACAATATTTTTTTCCATAAAGCCTTTCAGGCTTTCTCTGCATAGAAACCTTTACATGGAAATATAATTATTTGTGTATATCTGTTCCTTCCTACTGGATTACAACTCCCTTCAGGGAAGGGTCTATCTAATTCTTCTTTGTCTCCTTTAAACCACCTCCCATGTGACCAAATAAAGTGTTTTGCTGGTTAGGTTCTCCCTAAATGTTTGTCAAATGAATAAATGATTATCTATAGTTGGAAAATTCCTTCTTTTAGTATGTTTCCAGAATAGTTTGAAGTACATTTTAATGAGATACATTTTTTATTGGGACATTTCTTTTCCGTTTTCTTTACTGGGAAATTCTCTTCCCATATTCTATTTTTGGTGGTCTTAAATCAAATGCAGATAGAGAAAAAACAAATTAACAATGAACAGACAAGAACTTTATTCCTTAATAAAAATGCTGTAGTGATAGATAGCTTCAGGCAATACCTTTAGAATCACAGAACTGTTCCCCTGGGAAGGAACAACAACCAAAAAAAAAAAAAAAAAAACACCTCATAAGCAAGATGTGGAGGAAGAAAGGAGAAGAGATGGAGAGGAAACATATGGTTTGTCACAACCTGCCAAATGTCAAGGGTTCAAGAAGAGCTAGAACAGCAGAATGAGGAGTATTGAGTCTCTTTTTTAAAAAATTCCTCAGTTTATATTCTGTTCCCCCAAAGAAACATGTACCATACTCTAGAATATCCTTTAGATCACATTCCTGACCCTTTTAAAGTCCTTTGGTCTTTCTTTCTGCTGTGTTCACACAAATTTTAAAGCAGAGGCTAAGACATTAAACATCATCAACGATGACATTGTATACAGAAATCACCTATGGAGAAAAGACTTTTGAACGTAGACTTTCAAGTTCCATTCATATCTCAGTCCCAATACCAATTTTGTAACTGTGATTTTGTCATTTAATAATCATAATGATAGCAGAATATTTTTATAATGCTTTAAGGTTTTCAAATTATTTACATGTGTTACTTTGTTTGAACCTCATAAAAATGATATGAAATAAATGATGTCATCCCAGTTTTATAGAGGAGGCAACTGTCATTTATCTTAGTTAAGTGACTGGTACAGCAAGTGAATGTCTAAGGCAGAATTTGAATTCAACTTTTCCTAACTCAGTCTATCCACTCTATCTACTACCACAATTATTTAAAACTGAGTTTATTAATGAACTGGGAAAATAAGAAAAATGCTTGAGGAAACTTTAACATTCTGTAGAAATATGAACTTCTATTAGTTTCAGAACTTTATAGTCAATATGTATAAAAAGCTTTAAGTCTCAAAAAAAAAGTCCTTTATTTTATTTTTAATTTATTTGAAACAAATGCAAAATAAGAAAAAAATAGGGAAAAAAAAGAAAAAAAATTGTCATATTCCCAACAAAATATTTGGGAGGATTAAAAATATGTAATAATAAATTTTGATTTCAAGAAAGCATATATAATAATAGAAGAGATTATATTCAAGACTATCTTTTCTTTGCTTCCTTATAGGTTTACTCTTATTCCCTGCTGTGCATTTTTTACTTTATTTTTTTCCCTTTATCCTCTCCCATACACACACACACAGACACACACACACCCACACATATTTGCATTTACACATCTAGACATATATCTAAAACAGTATTAATATGGCTGAATCATAGTGTAGATTCCTCTCATAATTGAATCTTTAAGTTTGACTTGATCTGGGATCATCAATTACTGTCTCTACTTTTTTTTCCCTAATAAATTATACTAAACATTGTTAAGTAGTCCTTAACTTGCCTTAGTTTCACTTAACCTTTTCCTTTCACCTCCTCCACACTGCCCCCATCATGGATTCTTCCCATTGATCTACGCACTTTGTCCCACTGCCATAAACCTATACAACTTGTCACATTGCCATAAATCTACATATTACCTTATCTTTTTCCTTTCCCCCTTATTTCTTTATAGATTTTGGAAGGTGCTTTATTTTTGTTGGCATATAGATAGATAGATACATAGATAGATAGAGATAGAGATATATAAATTTCCCTATTTAATACATTCCTGGTGTGAGCAGGTTTTAAGAATTATAGCTCTCTTCCTCCATCTAATGTCTTTGGTTCATTTCTTTCTCTTGCATCTAATTTGTATAGAATAATTTTTACCTTTACCTATATGGTTTTGCTTTTTTGAGTCAGATCATAATCAACTCTGCCCCAATCTTTCTTTTTACCCAATTACTAATGTCTTAATCTTAAACATCTAGTTTATTTTCTACATATAAAACAAACAGTTTGTCTTTATCAAGTCCCTTGAAATTAGTCTTTGTTAAATTTTCTGTGGATTTCAGGTTTATTTGACACAAAATCCTCAAAATCTGAGAGTTCATTGAATATTCCTTTTTTTCTCGCTCAATATTATACTCAATTTTGCTTGGCTGCAACCCTAGGTCTTTTGATTGTCAATATAAAGAATTCTAAGACATGTGGTCTTTTATTATAGTTACTGATTAATCCTGTACAATTTTAATTGTAGCTCCAGTATTTTTGAATTTGTTGTTTGTTTCTTATAAAATTTTCTCTTTGATTTGGGTGTTTTGAAATTTATTAATAACATTCCTATATATATATTACTATTTAGGTCATGGAGATCCCCAGTTTCCTTGGTTCAAATCTAGGTGTCTCCTTAATTCCTCATATTCTCTCATCCACAAATCCAATCTGTTTCCAGGTATCCTCTATTCTTTCTTCTCAATATCTCTTGTATACACCACTTTTCTTGTCAAACCCTGCAACTATGATGGCATTGCCTCTAATCGCCTTATTCATGAGCTTTTATATTAGTCTATTGCCACAACTCTCTCTGCTCCACCCATCTTCAATTTAGCTGCCAAAATGATCTTCCTAAAGTTTAGTTTGAGCTGACCATCATTCTCTATCCCAACTACTTAATAAACTCCAGGAACTCTGTATTACCACCAGATTTAAACATAAAATCCTCTCTTTGATTTTTAAAGTCCATCATTACCTCACTCCATCCTTACCTTTTCAGTATTTCTCCTCTTGATGATATGACCCAGTGATCCTTTCTGATCCTCCCACAAAATATTCTCTTTCCAAATACTAAATTATTCATTGTCTGCACCAAATGTTGGAATGCTCTTCTTTTCCTTGTCTTTATCTCTAGGTTTCCTTTAATTCTCTGCTACAGTCCCATCTTTCAAAAAAAATTCCCATTTCTCCCCAATTTTAGGGTCTTCCCTATGAGATTATTCCAATTCACTCTGTACATAGTAGCTTGTTCACATGAAAATGTGAGCTTCCTAAAGAGAAATTATTTTTGTCTTTCTCTGAATGCCTACTGCTTACATAGAACAGTGGCTGGGACATAGTTGGTGTTTAGTTAATGCTAGTGGATTGATACATTGTAAAATTGAATTAAGAAAAAACAAATAAAAATTGTCAGTCATAAGATTAGCGAGCAAAAGAATCTAAGAGACAATATGTGGAGATTATTTTTATTTGTTTTATTTTTATAAGGTTTGCTTCTCTCCCAAACCCACTTATTGAAACATAAATCCAGAATATAATTGATTAGAAAGAAGCTCTTATTTTCCCCACTGCACTATTAAAATTAAAATTGTAACAGTGGGGTAGTGGACAGCATGAAATTTGTATAATGAGAGTCAAAGTTGAGAGTTTACCAGTATTTGTTTAGCAATATCCAGGGGACAAAATGATCTAATTCTAAATGATTGATATATGTTGTTTAGAAAGAAATAGCACTCTAATACAGAAAGCAATTCATACATTCACTCAAAAACACTTATGGGACTAAGAGAGAGATGGAAAAATAAGATATCTCTTTCCTCAAATTTATAATCAATAGAGTTGTGATAATAAGACATGTACACAGATAAATGTGATACAAATCATGATACACATTCAGGGAAGGCATTTTGTAAACTGCTGTAGAAACAGACGAACTCAATTCAGACCAGCAAAATCACAGAAGGCTCATTTGGAGGTGATATCTGAAGTAGACTTTAAAAGATAGGTTAACATCTGATAAGCAGAGATGATGAAGAGAGCAAGAAATCTAAATTATCTGATTTATACACTGAATGAAAAAGGAAAAACAAAAAACTACTAGGGAGTTTTTAAATAGTGATAAAATCAGACATGTGCTGTAGAAATGATTTGGTACTGGGATGTGAAATGGATTGGAGAGGAAAAAGTCTGAAGCCAGAAAGACCTCCTATAAATCTCTTGATATTGTACAAGTTAGAAATGATATTTGAATATGTGATAGCTGCAAAATTAATATGGAGGGAATCAGTGTGGGAGATTTCAAAAAGCAGTATTATCCTTTCCAATTACCATCAATAGCTATTTTTTGACAATCAGTTAACATCAATCTTTTCAGGCTGGCTAACCTTTCATATTGCTTTGCATATATTCTTCATGAACTGGATGACAAGTATTCCCCTAAATTTGAAATTTCATCTCCTCCTTCCATGTAGGAAGTTTGGATTTGAACCCAGAATCTCTGAAATTAGAGTCACTGGTAATACCACTGAGCCTCCTTATGTCATAAACTATCACCTATTTCTAAAATGTGCTCTCTCCTCACCTTCATCTCTCAGAACCTTTATTTTCTTTCAAGGACTAGTAAAGATACTGGCGAAGCTTTTCCTGATTTCTGAAATTCTTAATACTCTCTTCCTTCTCAAATTACCCTTGTGCTAAATTCTCTGTGTGCATGATGTACCCCTCTCTCCCAATAATAGTGGAGATTATTTCTTTCTTCCCTTGCATCAATGTGAGAATCATATGCACAAATGGCTAAAGCTTTGGGAATAGACCACCAAGAGACACAGTATGGCTTTTGTTAATGGGAAGTAATGAGGTGATAGCCTTTGATACACACTTAACTGTGTGACCATGGGCAAGTCATTTAGACTTTAGAGCTTCTTAACTAGTCTTTAAGACTAAAGAGTCACATCCAAAATGCAGAGCTGAATGAGCAGAGGTATGAAATTAGTAATACAGGCTTGGAACAATCAATCAGAAGATGGATTAAAGGGAAATCAATAAATAAGTGATGAATAAATAAGTAAAAAAAATTAATAAGGATATGAATTAATGAATAAATAAATGAATTAATCAATCTAACACAAGATATCAAAACTGGAAAGTTTCCAAAGGATTACCCACTCCACTCCTCATTTGACTAAATAAAATCCCAAGACTTGTCTAATGTTTAATAGCTATAATAAGTGGTAGAGCTAAGACAGAAACTTAGGCTTTGAGAATTCCACTTCAGGATTCTAGCCACTGTACTTCACAAAATACATATTCTTAATGTCTTCAAAAGTTTCCTTAAATTGGCTATTCCCTCTCTACCCTTTATACAGATAAACCTCTCAACTATGTAAATGATAATTTTCTAGAAATTTTATTAGTTTCATAAAAAGAGGTAAATGCCTTACACAAACATTTCCCATCTTCCTTTGACACTTAATCTGCTCAAAATACCTTGTGTCAACTCAGAAGGGAAATTGAATTCACAAACATATTGTTGTTTTTCATTTGTATTTTAACACAGTATTTGGCAGAATTCCAAAGCAGAAGGGTAAAAAAAATAAAGCAAGGCATAAAGGCCTTCAGGCCTGCAGACCTTTTTCCAAATCTATAAAGAGAACCAAGAACTGAAAACTCCTTGTGGAATAAGGCTATCCTATGCACTGTGAAAAGCAAATTCAAAAGACTATCCCAGCCCCATAGGAACTTAAATGATCCAGTGATGTGAGCATAACAGGAGTCTTTGTAGGTCACTTTCACATGAATTGAAAGTCAATGAAAAGAGTTAATACTGGAAACATAACTAACAGTCTCCATGCATGGAAGATTCAGCTTCTAAAAGAAGAAAAAAGGAGAAAATATGCAAGTGAGAGTCTGAATTTTCAGGGTTTTGTTCTGTTTTGTTATTGTTATTCAGAAGGGGAAGGGAGAGGAGTAGGGTTGTAGCTGGAAGAATTATACTCCCATTAATTTCACCAGACTGCCACATGTGACAGGATCTCAAATCAGTGTCAGTTTGTCCTCTCCCTTTGGGAGGCTGGTTGGCAACTCTTCCCTTCACTCTGCTGTTAGCATCTGCTAGAGAGCTAGCCATGATAATGATCATTTAAGAATTTTGCCTCATCTGCATTTAGCAATTTTTCCTTATTCCCAGTAGTGGACAGGTCAATGGGCTTAGAGTATAGAGATCTAGATTCAGTTCCTGACTCAGAAATTCATTTGATATGTGACTGCATAAATCACTAATACTCTCTGCGTCTCAATTTCCTCATGTGTAAAATTAATGCACAGGGTTGAATAGTATCTAAATTCCCTTATAGTTCTAAATCCATGATCCTATTATAATATTGAGATTTATCCTTCACCCCATTTAATCAACCAATCAAAGAACATAATCATTGTGCTTATTCTTTATGATCTCTTTTTAAAGTATAAATTTGATTGATTGGATAAAGAAGGTAATATGATTGTTCAATTTAGTCTATTGAGCCTATGTTGGTTGGTTGTTTTCTGTTCTTGAAGAGGAACAAATTGACATCAATATGTTGGAGTCAAGATACAATAAATTTAACTATGGCTGATCAGATCAATACAAGTTCAGAAGGCTCCACCACAGGTCAGGCACAAATGTAAACACTTTGGATGGATTCTCTAAATTTGCACATCTCATGTTTCTTTTGAACTACTTCAATTCTGCTTTGCACAGGACCTTCTTTAATGAGGGCATGCAATGCTAGGTAGCCCTATGTCAGTGTCTTCCATGCCATACAGTCAATTTTAAAGTCTTTAAGCAAATCACTTTTTCCTGAACACCATGTGAGTGTTTGCTCTGTGTGAATTTTCCATAAAATGTCTTTACACTTGGCATTTGAACTTTGCAGTACCAGACACTGAAGTCTATTAGCCTATGTATAAAATGGTTTAGTATGGTAGCTGATATTAGTTCTGGAATTGAGAGGGAATCAATTAAGGTAAAAAATAAATGTTTCCACTTCTTTCTTTCCTTTCTACTTCTTCTTTTTTTTTTTTTGCTGTTGCCTAGAAGATTCTAAGAGAAAATAACATATCTGACCTAGAGCAGAGATAAACATACCTGGAACAAACAAACATGGACAAAGGCACAACCACCCAAGAGAGGAAACACTTTCAAAATGTGTGACCCCAAAGCAAAAAAGCAAACAAAAAAAGCTGTCTATATACTCAAGAGTTTCTAGTAATCTGGAGCTGTGAATTTATCCCTTTCCCCCAAGAAATTTTTATACAAACCTAAGTATAGAGATATGTAAAATAGGTATATAAATCAAACACTTACTGCTAACAAATAATTTAATCATGCCCACATTTGGTTAAGAGACTTCACATGAGATTGTGATTGCTGGGCTCTATAAAAATTCTTTGTTGTGTTCTAAGCTTAAGTCTACTATTCTCCTAGACTCTGGTCTATTATGGAAGAGAATTTTCCAGGCTTTGGGGACAAATATTTTGTATTGAATCTGACACTCGTGGGGCATGTAGCCTGGTAGCAAATAGATCTCATGAATAGCCTCTATTTGTACCAAAAGTATCTTCGCCTTCACAATGGGGTTAGCTCAGGAATGGTTAATGAGCACCTTAGAGAATGGACTTGTTTAAAGGAAACTCCTCATCCAGTGAGATTTGTGCAATAGTATATTATAGGAGGACCTCTGGCTGAGTTTCTTTTTCTCCCTTCTGTTTCTGTGTCTCTTAATCTTTCTTCTGTGCCTCTGACTCTAATTCTCTGTCTCTCTCTTTTTCTCTCTCCCATCTTTCCTCCCTTTTTCTTTCCCTCCCGCCCTTCTCTCTCTCTCTCTCTCTCTCTCTCTCTCTCTCTCTCTCTCTCTCTCTCTCTCTCTCTCTCTCTCTCCTCTCTCTAGATCCAGTGCCAACTCTCTCTTGGATTTCTAGAAAGGAAAGGGGACTATCCTGTTTTTGTTTTTGTCTTTGTTTTTCATTCCTTCAGACCCAGAGTGATCCTGTTGATGAACATTTTCTCTTAGAAGTGTTATAGTATGCAGGAAACTCCTTTTGGATAGGTAGAACTGACTTAGAAACTCTTGCTCTCTCAATCTTACTTATAGCCAGGACTGGAAACAACTATTTCTTTGCATTGCTCTTCAGTGATCTGAAAATGAACCACAAAAAGAATAAGCAACAGCCAAGGATTTAAAGTTCAATCTTAGATTCTTCTAGTTAAGAACATGTTCCTTTTTCCCTGTGCTGCCATCTTAGATGCTAATCTGACTGAGGGAAGTATGGGGAAGAAAATCTTTCTTATCTTTCTACTAATTGAAAGGCAAAAAAAGAACTGGAGTTGTGTCTGTCACAAGAGGCTAGCCTGAAGAGCAAAGAGGAGGTAAAGCATTTCTACAATTCTTAAAGGTGACTGATGACTGAATGGAAAGGTTCCTTTATAAGAATCTATCTTCCATGTCACACAATGACATAACTCCTCGATATTATTCTGATTCACAGTGTCACACAAGGAATCTAAACCAAAGTTTTTGCACCATCTCAGCAAGGGATCCATGTGCATATCCACACCCACAGAACTAAACAATCAATTAAATTCAATCCAATTCAATAAACATTTATTAAATTATCTCTATACTAGTGATACAAATAAAAGAAAGGCAGTCCCTGTCCTCAAAATGTTTACAATATAAATAAGGAAGACAATACCTGAAAGATAACTGAAAAGAGGTAGGGGTCGAGAATCCACCCTCCAGTCCTCCAGTTAGAGGAGAGAGGCACTTGAGAAAATTGAGAAGGCCCTGAGTATCAAAAACTGAGTATTCACTCATCTTGGTGATAAGATTTCAACAGATCACTCAAACATGATTAAGGCATGTTGTTGGTTGGAGTCAAAACCAAGAATTGCAGTGAATAGAAAAGGGTGAATTGCCAAGTAGTCCAGTCACTCATCTTCCTGAAAGACTGCATCAACTCTGAAACTCATACCTTTTCAGTACTCCTGGGCCCTGGAACTCCTCTCTCTTTCTGATTAACAAGAGTAGAAAGTGAACATCCATTGAGGTCCTCCCACATTTTCCATTTGGGGAGGAGCCCAAGGCAACCAATTCTTCATTTCCCATGATGTTATAAATGCTCATCCTGCCCCCAATCTGGATAT
The DNA here is from genome assembly GCF_016432865.1 of Antechinus flavipes. Lineage (NCBI taxonomy): Eukaryota > Metazoa > Chordata > Mammalia > Dasyuromorphia > Dasyuridae > Antechinus > Antechinus flavipes. The sequence goes on from NC_067399.1 coordinate 74,755,221, forward strand.
CTCCCCACCCTTTTTAGTTTCTATTCAAACTGTTATCTCTTCCATTAGACTGTGTGATCCTCAAGGGCAAGATTTTCTTCATATCCTCAGTAATTCACATATTCTAAGTACTTAATGAGTGTTTATTGACTGACAGAACCCAAACACATGATCCTTGGGGCTATCCCTGATACTTTTAGCAGAGTTGTTATTTTATTACTTTAGGGTAGAGCTTTTTTTTTCCTTCTTCTATGTCTATTGGCACTTTTTTTTATCCACATCTGTTGTCAAAAGTGTTTCCAATACTGAGCAAAACTCTTAAGCACTTACTTATGTCTTATTATTATTCTTTCTAAGTGGAGAAGACAAGGTTCAGATCATTCAGAGACAGAGAAAGACAGAGACAGATAGTGAAAGAGAAGAATCCACTATTGAATACCCAGAATGTGAGTTCCTTAGCAATGATAATCCTGTCACAGTTGTTTGAATTTACTCCTCTTATCCATGTGACATTTTAACAGGATATAAAGACAAGTTATTTTCAACATATATAAAAATGCTCCAGCTCTAAAATTAAAGCCACCTCACACAGGCAGCCTGATGTTTACAAATTTCTGAAACAAGGTTTATCAACGATTGGATTTTTCTCTAGATATTTGACTCGGCTTAATTTTTTTTTTTCCAGCAAAATTTAAAGCATCCAGTTAAAAATGTTAATTTAATTGCCACTTACCATGTAAGAGAGTTAAATTTATAGCTGTTGAATTGGTTAGTGGCAAAGGAGATGGTACTTTAATGTCATTTGCTTGATTGTGCTGGACTTCATATTTCCACAGAATAGAAGGGAAGGGAAATAGTGAAAGAAAAAAAGAGATATATTAAACATATCAATAGAAAAGACATTTCGGAGAAATATTTTTCTTCTTAAAGTACTGTGAAAAGAACCACATGGATATATAGGTGTATGTGTGTGGTGTTTGTGTATATGTGTACACACATATGTGTTAGTCATTCCCAGCTAATTTTGATTCTGTTATTTAAACTGATATGAGCAAAGAAATAGGCTAACTTTTTCCTCCTGTGTTACAATGTATGCAGGACTCATCAATGTGAGCAGTTCCTTCAATAGTGCAATCTCTACACACTTGCTTAGCCTATACAACCACTTTTCTCTACTATTTTCTATAAAATGAGAGAGAGAGAGAGAGAGAGAGAGAGAGAGAGAGAGAGAAGGAAGGAGAGAGGGAGGAAGGGAAGGAGGAAGGGAAAAAGGAAAGGAGGAAAGAAAAAGAAAGAAAGAAAGGAACAAAAGAAAGAAACAAAGAAACAAAGAAACAAAGGGAGAGAGGGGGAAGGAAGAGAGAGAGAGATGGAAAAAAAGAAGAAAGTAGAAAGGAAGAAAGAAACAAAGAAAGAGGAGAAAGAGGGACGGAGAAAGAAGGAAGGAAGGAAAGAAGGAAGGAAGGAATAGAGAAAGGAAGGAAGGAAGGAAGGACAGAAGGAAGGAAGGAATAGAGGGAGAATAGGAGGGAGGAAAGGAGGAAGGAAGGAAGGAAGGTGTTATGCCAAAGTTCTTTTAATGCCCTGACTCAGTTTCCCTAATTGTTCTATTTAGTTACTCTGCCTCAGGTTATAACCATTCCCTCTTTTTTTTTTTTTTTTTTTTTTGATTTTTAAATGTTCATCTTTTATTTTAGAATATAATGCTTAGTTTTCTAGGAAATTGATGTAGGAATTAAGTTTTGTTTCTTAACTTTCTTTAAACCATCATTCTTTAGCTTCTATTAATTCTCATTTGAATGGTTTTTTTTGTTTTTTGTTTTTTGTTTTTTGTTTTTAATTTTTATTTAATAATTACTTTATATTGACAGAATCCATGCCAGGGTAATTTTTTGTTTTTTTTTTACAACATTATCCTTTGCACTCGTTTCTGTTCCAATTTTTTTCCCCTCCCTCCCTCCACCCACTCCCCTAGATGGCAAGCAGTCCTTTATATTTTGGATATGTTGCAGTATATCCTAGATACAATATATGTTTGCAGAACCGAACGGTTCTCTTGTTGCATAGGGAGAATTGACAATAAAAAGTCGAGAATCTCAAGGGAATTAATGAAAAAAAATCAAATGAAGGTGGCCTAGCTGTACCTGATCTAAAATTATATTATAAAGCAGCAGTCACCAAAACCATTTGGTATTGGCTAAGAAATAGATTAGTGGATCAGTGGAAAAGGTTAGGTTCACAAGACAGAATAGTCAACTATAGCAATCTAGTGTTTGATAAACCCAAAGCCCCTAACTTCTGGGAAAAGAATTCATTATTTGATTAAAAACTGCTGGGATAATTGGAAATTAGTATGGCAGAAATTAGGCATGGACCCACACTTAACACCATATACCAAGATAAGATCAAAATGGGTCCATGACCTAGGCATAAAGAACGATATTAACCATTCCCTCTTAAAGTTTAATGGGATAAAGGTCTTTATCCATTTTAGACATCATAAGCATATCAAGAGCCTCTCTACTACCTCCCTCCATTATGTCATCCTAGGTACCTGCCTCCATTATATCATCCTCATTCTAGGTTCCTCCCCCCATTAGGTCATCCCCATCCAGGTACCTCCCCCATTATGTCATCAGTCTTGTAACCTTATAAAAGAATCTTGTATCTGACATTTAGGGCTGGATTCCTTGAGACGATAGTCTCATTCAACCCTGGGACCAAACCATGGATCCATTTGGTCCCAGTAAATCTCTCCTTTTTAAATAAATTATTAAATTATTCTCTAATCTCTATCTTGCTCAGTTTCTCCGGCAATACAAAGGGAAGGAGGGAGGGAGAAAAGATAGTTTGGGCTTTTTTCTGTTACAAATAAAAAATATATATTATGAATTTGATTCCTCTTTCCTTCCCCCTTAAACTTTCCATAAGTATAGTCCACAGACAATAAAGGTGTATATAAAAGTAAACAAGATTAACAATTGTTTAAAGTGAAAGGAAGTTGGCAATTTTTGGAAAATTGCTAAAATTATTCATTTCAACACTGACCACTTGGTGTAGGACAAGGACAAAAATAGTATAAATATTATAGTATTATGTATGGTTGATCAAGTGCGCAAAGCATGGATTCAAGTATTGCTTTAGACATCTTGAACCAAGTGACTAAGGGCATGTAACTTCACAGTGTCTCAGATACTTCTTTTAGACTATAAATTAATTAAGAATTATCAATCTTTATGAACAGAGAGAATTTCTACCCTACAGATTACCACATACAGCAAGACTCCTGACCATGGGATTCTGGATACTTGTGACTTTCCATTTAATCTTGCCTACTTCTCAGATTACCATACTATTCCCTGTTTATCTGACCTATTCCTTCCTCTTAGAAGCTGGACTGGAAGTGATAGTCTCTAGTCTTTTCTTAAGCAGTTCAAGCTCTGCAAGACCATATCCTTGCCCTCTCTCTGATGTGCTGCTTTGTAGATCTAAGTTCCTCTTTATGTGTTCTCTTCTCCTGTTCACTCATTGAAGGTATTCTTGCTTATTTTTATTTTCCTAATGCTGAGAACAATGCCTAAAATATGATAATTTCTTAATAATTGTTTCCCCATTCATTTTTATTGAGATCTTCTAGATGAATAAAATCATGCATCCAAATATACCATCCCCATGACATCAATTCATTATACCACACAAATGGAAATGTGTATATAAAACAATCTTTTTAAAATTAAAATTGCTAAATAATGGTATTATCATTATGATATTTCTTGGTAATCTTTGGACATATTTTCTTTTTGTTTGGTTCTGTCCAACTCTAAGATTCCACATAAAGATGCTGAAGTGGTTTGTCATTTTATCCTCCAGTGCATTAGGCAAACAGATATTAAGTGATTTCTGTAGAAGCCACAGCTAGTGAAAGTCCATGGCCAAATTTGGACTCAGACTTTCTTGAATTCAGACCCAGTGCTCTAACCACTCTGTAAACATACAAATAGTATGGAACATAGTTTTAAAGACAATAATTCACATATGTTGTATTGCATCCTATTCTATCATAGCTATCATAGCATTTTAGAGATAAAGCAAAGCAGAAAATTAATATATCCCAGCTAATCGAGACTAAAAATCCTCCCTTGATTCTATTGCATTTCCTTAAATAACAGTTTACTAAATACTTTTTTATATACAAAGCATGGTGTTGTTTTTTTGGAATTTTCAAATCAATCTGTGATCTCACTGATTTGAAAATTCTCTCCAGTGATACAGATAGTCACTCAATAATACTGACACCTGTTAGTCCCATACAATTCTTAATTTTCATGCTCTTAAAAATTTTCTATCATAGTTTTACCCAATGACTTAAGGCCTCATTTGTTTTCTCCCAGCATTATGAGTGTATCTATGGAGTACAATATTAAACAGTTATCATCCCTCATTTTGCCATGTGATGATTTCAATCTTTTCCTGTAATATATTTATTCAATTACACAATTTGCTTCTGATCTTCTTTGTAATTATTAGTATATGTTATGTAGTACATGTTATGTATATGTAGAATTTTCATACCTACCAAGTATCTCAGTATGATATTCATCTTTATTTCTTTGAAGATGGTATTAGGAATAGAAGGACAAAAAACAAAACAAAAAAATACAGCTTATATTTTATAGATGAGCATGCTACAGTGAATCATAAGATCACAGTTTTAAGAATTAAAGAATGCTTTTTTTTTTCTGTACATTTAGTCATTTCAGTCATGTTTGACTCTGATCCCATTTGAGGTTTTCTTGCCTGAGTTATTTGCCCAGGGTCACATGGCATTAAGCTAATAAGTGTCTGGGGGCCAGATTGAAACTCAGGAAGATGAGACTTGGTGACTCCAGGCCTGACACTCCATATACTGCACCAAATAGTTACTCTTAAAGGAGCCTTCTACACCACTACATCCAATCTCCCACTTTTAGAATGAGGATTTTATAACCTCAGGGGGATAAATTACAGGCTCTATGTCACTCATTAAAAACTTAAAAAAAAAATCATGATTTCAACAAGACTCTTTCACTGCACATATTCACATGTAAAAATAATAAAAGATAGTAAATATCAGAGAACAAAGAAGAAATATAGGAAAAATGCTTTAGGAAAATTTGAGGAATGAGTAAAGAATTTCAATGTGGCACCTAAATAAGCTTTCTTAACCTTTTTGTTGTAGAAAACTCTTTGGAAATCTATTGAAATTTGCAGGTGGCTTCTTTTCAAAATAATGTTTTCAAACAATTAAAGAAAATGCTAGATTTCAATTTAGATATTCATGAAAACAAAAATGTAATTTTTCTCTAATCCAAGTTCACAGAACTCCTGAATTCTATCCATGCACTCTAAATTACCTTTAAGATGTTTTAAAATTTGTAGTTTGAGCTTTATAATTCTGCCCACTCAACCATTTCTTTAACTGTTTAATCTCAGCTAAAATGTTAATTTGTTTTCTGAAGCAAAGTCAAAAACAAATCATAAATCAGCAATATTTTAGAACTGGAAAAGGATATAAGCTATACATTCTTCAGTCTCCCTCATCATATAAACAGAATGAACTGGATAAAGTTACATAATTAAATAGAAAAACAGAATTAGAACTCAACTCTTGCCTGTTTGTCACACTGCATTTTTGTCTCAACACCTTGTCTCTTAAAGTGATAAACTATCTTCAGAATTTATCTAGTTAATCTTCCTGTCAAAGAAGACCATAATAAAATCATCCCAACTAATAAAGAAATCATTCAGTCAAGGATCATTAATTCAGAGTTAAAAGAGTACTTAGAAGCAATGGAGTACAAGTTTCTATTCTTGTTGTTCAGTCATTTCAGACAGTCATGCTTGGGGCGGGGGGGGGAGGGGGGGTTTGTTGGCAAAGATACTAGAATGTTTTTGTTATTTCCTTTTCCAGATCATTTTATAGATGAGGGACTAAGGCAAAAAGTGTTAAGTGACTTGGCCAGGACTATACATCTAGTAAGTATTTATAGCCAAAATTGAAGTGAGCATCATCAGCTTTCTAGCCTTTAGATCCAGCACTTTAACCACTGTGCAACTTAGCTGAATGATACACTATCATATCTTGAAAATGAGGAGATTAAGGAAAAGTTGAGCGCTTTATGTGCCACATAGATCCACCAAAATATTCAAATCTCCCTTCTCTATTCTACTTCTTTTTATAATACAGAAATAAACTTATGCATCTATAATTATCCCTTCCACATCACAACTTTCCCACTGGAATTTTTAATATATCACAGGTTGGCATAAAAAATTTAAACAGGAAATTCAAAGGAGTTTTACAGAAATCTCAGAAACACAGAAAGAGCAGCAGATTACACAGAGCCTATGAACAAATATCTAATCCAAATTTTACAGTAATTATAATAAACATGCCATAAAAGAAAAAAAAAACATACTTCTCTGTATGAAGGAAGCGTCAAAATTTTATTTGGACTTTCTAGTCCATGTCACTGAAAGCTTTGAATATGTACAGAGTTAGAGTCTTATTTAAATCATGATTTTTTTTTTAAAGTTCTTAATGAGTGACATAGAGCTCATCATTTGTCCTCTGGAGGCTATCAGATCACCATCTCAAAAGTAGAAAATTAGATTTAGTGACTTAGAAGGCTCATTTGGGAAGAAATAAAATTTACCCTCCTTTCCTATTCCAATACCCAAAAGAGGTGTGTGTGTGTCTAGGGGGTTGGGGGTGGGGGGCGGTTAGGAAATCCCTCTGCTTAATTAGGATGTTCTGAAAATCTTAATGAAGTTTTAAATTTAAATAGTTTAAAGCACTGAGGTAAAGAATCTTCTCTTTTACCTAATCAAAAAAAAAAATCTAAATAAATAAATGAATTTAGAAGGGGAAGACTCTCAGAGTTTCAGCCAAACAGAAATGACTGCTATTTACATTCAATCTGAGTCAATCAGGACCCAAATAGCATTGCTACCTAGCCTTAACACTGAATGGGTGCTGCAGTCAAACTAAGACCTGTTGAAGATCTTAACTTAAAAAAGCCAAGATCCCTCACTGCATCTAGGGCATCTCCACTTATCTTGATTTATATCTGGCCACTGGATCCAAATGGCTGTGGAGGGGAAAGTGAGGCAGATGACTTTGTCATCCCTCCCGTACTTAAATCCAATTTACTTGAATGCCATGGCATCTCCTTCCTGATGTCAAGGTCTCTTTGAGAATGAAGGACAAACAACAATAGGAACATACACACACATATCTATACATATGCATTCATCATTTAAAAAAAAATTATTTTCAGTGAATGGATTGAGGAAGAAGGAAAATCACTGTCTTTTCTCACGACCTAGAGTGGAACCCATTTTAAAGAAATAGTGACCCCAAGATAAGAAAGGGCTACATTTGCCAGCCATTAGATACATGCTCCAAGAGAAGAAAGGACTCCATCATCCTTAGAATACTTCATATGGATCTACTTCCAACAGATCTCTCAAAATGATCCCCAAACTCCTCTAGCCATTATAGCTCTCCTCTTCAGTCTCAGTGACCATTCTTTTTTGGCTCTAATATTACTGGTTACTGCCTTTTGGTCAATGTGCTGCTCACCATTTTCTGATGATCTTCCTTCCTGCTCACAGTCTCATAGGTTATGGACCTCTTTTTATCATTTATGTTTTAGCCTGTCATCAAAATTGTCATTTGATCTAACCTACTCAGTTGTTGCTAGTGTTGTTATTTATTACTACCATTACTTCTCTGGAAATAATTTTGTAAGGTTAGGGTCTAATGGATCCATTTTCCTATATATCTTTTTTTAGGACTGTATCATACCATAGAAGAAGGGAAACCTCAGATAGCTATCAAGATTTTTCTTACTCATCTATACCCTCACAGAAAGTTCCATAGTCTTCATTTCTGACTGAGTCAAGAGGAATGAATTTATTTCTCCTCATGATTTATTGCTCATTTCCTCACAGGCTACATTATAAAATTTCTTTCATTTCTCCACCATGTTGCTTGGAAGCTCATTAATAGAAAAACTTGATCATGCAAAACCCTATCAGTCTTGGTACTCTCCTTTATGACTCCTCTCTGCCCCTCTGGTTGAAGGGTGCAGTCATGAACTTCAAATCCTTTATTTAAAAAGGGAGATCAGCTCATATCATCTCCTCATTTCTCATCTATCCATACAATTTTGGGACTTCCCTCGTTTTTCCACCACTGTACCCCATATTCAAATCATTCTCCCTCTCTTTTTAGTTTTCTTCCTCTCTAATTATTATATAAGCTCCTTAAGGTCAAAACAGTCTATTTATATTTCTAGCACTTACCACTTTTTCTGACATATAATAGTTACTTAATCATTATTTATTGGATGACTACAGAGTGACTTCTCTTCCTTTGTTCCAAGTACAGGCTAGGTTTTTCTCTCCATCATACTACTTACTCTTCCTGCTGAGTCTTTTTGAGGATGGGAATAAAGACAAATGCCTCTTTCAATTTGCCTTTTCAAGACCCATTATTTCCCCAGTATCTAGCATGTAAATTTTCTTGAAAACTTCATATGCCTCAAATACACATTTAATAAGACTCAATTGAGAGGAAATGAGATTTACAACTTTTACCCTTCTTTCCTATCCCAGTAGTGAAAGTGGGTCTGGGGAAGGGGTTGGGGGTAGGGGGTGGGGAAGTTCCTCTCATTACTTAGGATGTCTTGAAAATCTAGTAGTTTTAAATTTAAATAGCTTAAAACTGCACTAAGATTTTGGAATTCCTTTTATATAGCAATGTAATTTTTAAATAAAAAAATACGGTAAATTTTTAAAATTAACTTATTGTTATGAAACAGCATATTTTCATAAGATGCTAACTTAAAAGCATTTTCATGTTACCTAAAATAATTTGAAAATATACAGTAAGTTAATAATAAAATAATATAATATAATGTCAGAAGTAGAAAGCTTATAATCCTGTTTATCTAATTAGCTGTGTTACTTAATGTGAATTATTTAGTATCCTGCATTTTAATTTCTTATCTATAAATGTGAATAATAACCACTTTACTACTTTTAACTGTTCTTATGATGATCGTTGAATCTCAAAATTAGAAGGGGCTTAACTAATATAGCTTTATAGGAATAAAAAAAATCATAGAATTTCAGAAATGATACAGACCTCAACAAGGTAGCTATTCCAATCAACTCCCCAAAAAGGTCTCCATTTGAAGAATTCTATTAAAGGAAAACTGACACTTCTTAAGCCAGCAATTGTAGAGGCCTGGAACTCTGGAGAAGTATACTTGAAACAAGGTGTTAACTCAGTGGATTGATGAGATAATGGTTCTCTAGTTCACATATATACTTAGGACTTAGTATGGTGATATAATGGGTCTCCAAGTTCACATATAATCAGTATGCTATAATGATGAAAGGGCTAAGAAGGACTGGAAGAGAGACATTCTGTCTTTGGCCATCTTCTTGGTGGCTGTCCTGACTCTTGCACTCCTGCACTAAGATCAAGGCTGGTCCCAAGGTTCTCCAGAAAGCTAGACTGACCACTGAAGTAATTCTACTTTTTGATAATTCTAATTGTTGTAACATTAGAGATGTATTTGCCTTTTTGCAACTACTTCTCATTGTTGCTATTGTTGCCCTCGGCTTCCACTCAAAACAAGCTTAATCCTTTGTATTTTGTTCATAGGCTATCACTTCAACTATTTAGATAGCTTTCATTTCTATTTTTCCTAAGTTTTCTTTAAGCTTTAAACTAAATATTAGCAGTTTAGTTCTTGTGCTTTTGTGTTCTAGTTGTTGTTGTAATTCAATTGTTTTCAGTCATGTCTGAATCTTCATGAGGCCATATTGGGCTTTTCTTGGCAAAGATGCTAGAGTAATTTGCTTTTCCATCTCTACCTCATTTTACACATGAGGAGACTGAGGTAAATGACTTACCCTAATTTCCACAACTACTAAGTGTCTGAGGCTACATTTGAACTCAGGTCTTCCTGACTCCAGACTCAGTGTCACTTAGTTGCTCTTTATGTAATTATAGCATTGTCTAAATCATATCTCTTTATTTTTCCATAGGAATAATATGAAATATTTCATCAAAAAGTTTTTATAAAGTCAATATTAACTATGTAAAAATATTCTGCTCTTATACTAGTTTAATTGTCACATAATATTTAGTACAATAATTGACAGGCCTCAAACTCCTCCGTGAGTTGGGAAAATGTTTACCCCAAGTATGAAAGAATTTCCATTTAGTAGAAGGAGTGGATGAAAACAATTTATCTAATGGTCTTAAAAATGACTGAAGCAGAGGCTGTGAATCACTAAGAGCATGGACAGGCACTAAAGACACCAATGTCATTTGCTGCATCCCAGGGCATTGCCGGTGCTCTTGACTTTTGCCTTGCCACTGGACTTTAGTGATTCTGGAAGAAAGATTAAAGCTGACAACTTTCTGCCTCACTTAATTCCAATTCATAAACATGTCAAGATATCACACTATGATTTTACTGGTTCTTTCTGAACATGAAGGACTAACAATAACCAATTCTGATCTTACAAAATATTTGGAATTTCACTAATTTCCCACCAGTTACACTTTCATAAAATAGACTCCATCATAATCATACCCCCAGAGAAACTCAGTGTTGGGAAATATATCATTCTGAGTGTTGTACCAACTTTGGTATTCATACCTCATCAGTATTCCCGGTACCCCAAGTACCCCCTATCCCTCTGACTGGGGAGCTTGAACAAAGCACTCCCAAAGATTTTATCTAAATATGGTTCCCAGACTTAATTTCCCAGCAACTTATACTTCTTGGACTGGATTCCATCATATCCTCACTTCTGAGTAACTTTCTACCTCCCACCCTTTTCCCCACTTTTCATCTTTCTTTTGTGTTCTGTCTTCCCTCATTAGAATAAAAGAAGAGAACTTTTTTTTCTTATTTTTATCCCCATCTTTTAGCATATAACATGGCGCTTAATAGATTTTTAATTAGTTTTTCTTAACTAAGTGACTGACTGACATCATGGCAATCAGTAGTTCAATCTAGTTCAGGCCTTCATCACTTGTCTTGCACTTATTATCGACATGATTTATGAGCAGCTCTCTTAACCTCCGTGTCTCTAACATAATCTATATGATAAATGGGGATGCTAATATTTTGTCTATCACATTCATGAGGATGTTGTGAGAAAAGCATTTTACAAACTTAAAACAAAATAAGTGAGTTATTAGTATTGCAGTACCCCCTCAATATACTCTAAGATCAAGATGGTTTTGAGGTAAAGGAACTAAGGAGTTCCATAAATGTTTAGTCACTGTTATATAAAATTTTTCATGCTAAAAAATAAAGAAATTTAAATTAATGTGGATTTTTACTGCCATTTCCCTAAAATACTAACAGGATGTTATATTTAAAAATATCTTTCATTTTATCTATTAGAAATTCATGAAGAATGTCTTTTGCAATTCAAAATGAAATCTTTTGAAAAAAAATCATTTTCTATCTTGGCAGAGTTCATTACAAACAACAGAGACTGAGAAATTAAAATACTTTAAATGTATTTAATAGTTTTCTTGTAATGAAAAGGCACTTTTGTTCAGATAGTTTCTTTAGCCTTTTTGTCTTTAAATTTTACTGTTAAAAATGCATTATGAATATGATTTAAATAACTCATTATGGTCAGATTCACTAACAAAGTTGAAAAAAAGAGTTAATTATCTAAGTAATTAAGGTCAAAAACTCATTTGCCTCAATATATGGATTTCTACAACAAAAAAAGCTATTGGTTTAAATTACTTCATTTTTCCACTTTACATTGTTAACTATATTTGGCTTGCATTTCAGAGTCATTTAATAAAGTTTATTAAAAACCATTCATATCATGTCAATAAAAGACTAAAAATACTTTCATGTAACAATAACAATTCACATTTATATAATGGTTTATAGTTTCCAAGGTGATTTACTCAAATTAACTGTGCTAAGTAAGTAGTTCAGGTATTATTATACCAATTTTACAGATGAGGAAAATGAGGTTCAAGCAATTTTGTCATGTCACTTTATTAGTACTATTCTTTGTTCCACACAACTCTTACATTCAAGTTATTTGAACTTAAAACTCAAATCTAACATGAACTGCTTTTTAGCATTTTGGAAATAATGAAGTTATTTTTTCCTGAAAAATTGGAATTCCCTTGATATAGCAATATAATTTTTAAATAATAAAATACAGTAAATTCTTTAAAATAACTTTTTTAAGCCTTTAGTTAGTATAATGCAAAAATCATATAATAGTAGGAGTAGCAGAATCATTTGTCATATTCTACCACTAGTGGACTGGCAGTATAGCTTTGGACTAAACATGTATGCTAGTTTATGAGTCATTTATTTAAAAATATATTTTTTTCTTTCTTTCTCCATGAAATTTTAGTGCATTAAAATATCTGTGCAAAGTCAGGAAATATTTTTTGTTTGATTCTTTTTTTTTTTTTTTCTGATTACTTAAAAAGTCCATTTAAGCTTACTAAAGATTTCTATGACCGGGTTGTCTGCTTAATTAAAAGATAATTTATTCATCCAACATTTTTCTGCGTATAAATACCAAAAGAAGTTGTTCTTTTTTTTTTTTTTTTTGTAATTTTGGTTTTGTTTTTTTGCTGAGACAATCGGGGTTAAGTGACTTGTCCAGAGTCACACCAGAAGTTGTTTTTTTGTGTATTTGAGTGTTATGATCTTGAACTCCCACTCATAGAGCCTAATTATTTGAAAACATTCTTTCATTCTATTTAATTCAGCAAATGATTTTTGAGTGCTATGGTACTATGGCAGCAAAGTTGGTCAGTAAAAACGTATTAAGTGCTTGCTATGTATCAGTCACATGCTAAATAAGGAATACAATGAAAAAGGTCATTTTCCTTTCTTCAAGGAACTTGCACAATACAAAGAACCTGTAATTACAAAAAAGATTAACAAATATTATACCCTCATCTTCTGTCTTCACATAAAAGTTGCAACTCTTCATTTATTATAAATTTTGTGTATATATGATCACATCTTGAACATAGAATGTAAATTCCCTTGAGAGTAGCATGATTTTCTATCTTTGTATTCATATTACTTAGCACAATATTTGGGCACTATAGGTGCTCAATTACTTTCTGTTTATTAATTAATTGATTGAGAATTTGAAATCTATAGACATAAGGGAGGTGCCACATTCACTAGAATCCAAAGAAAATATTGAGCTCTTTTGAAGTGATAAACTGTATGTAGCTCAAGTGCACATTTTTATTGTTGAACAAAGACATGGAAATACCCATCTTGCAATTATGAAGTCTAAAAGAAGACATCTGGCAAATCAGATTTGCCAGATGTTACAGTCTGGATTAGATTCAACTGTGGTCATACAGGTTAAGCCATAATCAGAAAATAATCTAACAATTGGCTGAGAAGATGGTAAAGGGAACAAGATTTTTATTTATTAACCATAACAATACATGAAGATGATGGTCTCTTGACTGGGGATAAAACATAGATAGTGAAAGTTAAAATTAATAGACTTGAAGATGTTATCCAAAAGGGTTGAAGAGGAAAAAAAGGGAGATGAAAGAGTGATTAAATTGTTCTTATCTAATTGCTAAACCAGAAACCACAAAAAGTAACATCTGTGACATATAAAAAGAATAACAGTGGAGGTGCATAGTAATTCACAGAAATCACTATCCATATGTCTCTGTACCAATGAAGAGGGTGTGAAAAATAAACAAAATGAACTACAAGTCTTAATGCATGGAGGAAAAATGTGGCCTTAGAAGTACATCATTAAGAATTGGTATAAATCAGGGCTGAAATATGGCAATAAAAGGTTATATTCAAATATTTAAATGGATCTGTGATTCCCCTACATAGGAATGTTGCTTCCAAGAAACCCATACTGGGTGTTCCTTATCTATGTATGTTCATTATAAGGAGTTCACACAATAGACCCTTCTTTTATGAAAAAGATACTCCTGGAACATCTAAAGGTTTCCTGTAAATTATCCCTAATTTTTGCCATATGGTCAGCCTATATATATATTTTAATTGCTAAACTGATCGCTAATAGTTTATTTTTCAAAATGCCTTATTTATTATGTGTTGTACACTTATCACCAGCATGTCTCAGGAGGACTATGATCACTGTCTCAGAAGTAATTAAAGGGTTGTAAAATTTTAAAAAAATAATAATAATCTTTATTCTGCTAGTTTCAAAGGGCAGAAGTATTATTAATGGACAAAAATAGTTACATGGAATCTTATTTTGATTTACATAAAGAAAATATTGCTGACCACTAAGAACTACTCCAAAAGTAACACTAGGCTGTAGGAGTGGGGTTGAGGGAAGTTTTAAGGAGCATACATACTTTAATAATGGATTGGACCAATGATCTACAGGGTCCATTCTATTATGCAATTAATTTAAACCCTAGCAGCATTAAGCTTGAGATTATTTTTTGGGAAAGAAATATATTTTGGCTTGTAATGGGCATAAGGTTAGAGATGAAAACTATTCCCCTAAAGAATAATGTGTTCTTTCATGAAGCAATATGTTGGTGAAAGAATTTGTTTGCAAGTTTCAAATAAGTAATACATGCAAAGCTCTATGTAATCTTCAAAGTACTATATAAATGTTAGGCATTATTTTAAATTGCAAACTCAATAATGTGAAATTGAAACTCCATTATTTTTCTTTATCAAGTCTTACATACCTTGTCTTCAGAGATGTTTGAAAGTTAAATTTAGCTCTCTCATTTAATAGATAAGGAAGCGGAGGATAGAACTATAAATAAATAGTGTCTGAGGCAGGATTTGAATTTAGGTCTGCTTACTCCGATTAAAATATTCCTTCTGCTGTACTCCCACCCCAAATTTGTGCCCCAGACCAGGGAAACCTTAAATCCATTATATTATATTTCTGGCCTTCAGATATCTAAAATTAAGGGGTAAATAGAATAGGGGGACAAACTTAGATGTACGCCCTAACCTCAAAAAAAGACTGATTTTATGACACAGTCTGATTTAGAGATATTGGAAAATGGGAGATTTTCCCATTTATCTCAAAGGATTATGTCTATTTTCAGAAACTCCAGCTTCTCGAGACAGCGGATAGATGGATATTTATGAACCAATTTACCCCCTAAATCACCATATTTGCTGCACATTATTCAGGGTATTTGAGGAATTATAAGGAATCTTAATTGAATTCCCCCTGAATCCAGAAAGCCATAAACCTCTAACAGTTAGACGCTAAGAGGATTTTATCAGAAATGCAGACCTCAGCTTAACTTTCAGCAATTCATTATTTATTCCACAACTGACAATTCCATCAGGATTATTAAACCAAATAGGTAGCATACACAGCATTCAGGAATATTGTAAACAAGACACTTGTAACTGATAGAGAAGTGGAGAGGGGAGTAAGAAATTGATGTAATGGTGGCTCTCCATTTAGACAGCATTATATGTGTCCAGGCTCAAGGGTCACTATGCTAATTTTGTTTTTGAGAAGCCATGCTGATGAAATTAATCACCTCCGAGAAAACCTTCCTCCATCTCACAACTGATTGCAGTTACGTTTGTTCATTAAAAAAAAAAAAAAAAATGCTTGAAAAGGCACATTAAAAATAACTGCACGATTCTTAATGGGGTTGGTAATACACAGCTTTGGAATTTGCTTTGCTGACTACATTCCTCATATTTCATAATCTACATTTTCGAGTGCTTTTAACTGCTTTGTTATTGATCTGAATCTCCTTATAATTCTGTGGCGCCACAAAAAGTACAACTTTCAGAGGTTTTTAATGTTTTGTGAATTTCCAGCAAGAAGCATACAGCAGTGCTTCAAAACACTTTAATTAATAGGTGCTTGTAGCTTCCTTGGCTCTTTTGAAATGTTCACAGGAGTGGGGCAGCGTGGACCAGGGAAATGCTTAGAGGTCGATTGATTCACTGCTGTGAGGGGTTGCTACTATATCTGACATGGGTGTGGGCTGGGTCAGTCTCTAAGAACAACAGAATTCTTAACTCTAGAATGAGGAAGAAAAGTCTTTGCTTACTTCATGGACTCTGTGATCTACTATGAGCCTTTACTATCAAAGGCACACAGAGATCTGAAGCAAATATTCAGATGATTCATCTCCAAGGTATCACCAATCTCCCACTGAGAAGAAAGTAGAGTTCTTGTTTCTAATTTTTTAAGGTGCGAGAATGTATGGTCAGCCAGGATTAGAAAAGATTTTCAGCCTTGGCATAAAAAAAAAGAGCTGGTTTCAAATCCTACCTGATACTTAATATTTATATGACATTGTAGAACAGTCTATTAAATTCTGTAGAATTGAATTCTATTTTGAGAGCTCTATGAACTCTCTCTCTCTCTCTCTCTCTCTCTCTCTCTCTCGCTCTCTCTCTCACTCTCTCTTTGTCTCTGTCTCTGTCTCTCTCGCTCTCTCTCTCGCTCTCCCCTTGTCATCTATATCTATATCTATCTCCCTCTCTCTCTCTCTCTCTTTTTCTCTGTTTCTCCCCCTGTCTCTCTCTGTCTCCTCCCCATCCCCAACTCCTTCTCTCTTCTCATTGGAAACACAGGCAACACACACACACACAAACACTCACTCACACAGCTATTTTTTTGCTGTAGTGATTTCTGGTGAATAAACTCCTTCTACCAATATAGAATGGAAATTGTTCTCCAATTTACAGTTATTCTCTACTCACTAAATTGGAGTGCCTTTCAGCCACTGAAATAGAGCACCTACTCCCCAGAATTCTTGTGAGGATAAAATGAGGTATTTGTAAAGTGTTTTGCAAACTTTTAAGCATTACGGAAATGCTAGTTTTTATGATGTTTGCTACATATATGGTTTTAAGCAAATTTACTGAGTCTCAGTTTCCTCACCTATAAATAAAGCTTGGGAAGTTCTTCCAGCTAGATTTATGATCCAAAAAGTTACCAGTTGAGTTGATATTTGAAAATAGTTGTGCATAGTTCTTTCCCAATTTTTCTGTTTTTACACACACACACACACAAACAAACACACAAAACCAAAAAGTGAATTGTCCTTATTTTTATATACCTATGTAATATAAAAACCAAACCATGCATTGTACTTTAAAGAATTTGATAATTATTAAGTTTACCATAATTTTACTATACAAAATTCAAATGAAATGTAACATTCACTGAGCACTTGCTGTATGCAAAATCTCGTCCTAGGTGCTTAGAGGATATGAAATAAATACAACACAACACTTGCTATTAAAGATCTTAAATCTGGTGGGAAATTAAGCTGCATTTCCATAAATACGTAAAATGCTTATATAATAAGTGTTATAAGAAAAGAAAAAGGTCTCCAGGCTAGAGACCGTAGAGTCACAAATGTATGGAATTGGAAGGGATCATAAACATCACAGAATCCAACTTCTATCTTTTATAGATCTGAATGAAAACATAGGCCTTGTGAAGTTAAGGGATTTCAAGTTTAATCAGAACCTTAGTGACTAAGATTTGAAATAATTTCCTTATTCTCAGTTCAGTGTTTTTTTCCAGTCCACCACACAAACCCACTGTCTTATGAACTAGCATTCAACAGTAAGTTAACAAATAATAACTTATTGTTCTTCGATTCAGGAAAGAGGAATCCAAGAGACATCATTTTTCTGAACTTCACACCCAAAGGTAAAGAATGAAATTTATTATTATACCTCTTTGGATGTTTCATTAATTTTAATGAGATTATTAAGTTGGATGTCAGCATCTAAAGGATTTTTTCTTATTACTATAAATGGATTTTCTTCCAAGAGCACTATTTTCAGGTGTCTTTTTTTTTTCTATTGCTACAAAGCAACACAAAATCTATACAATAATTAATGATTTCTCTGATACATAATATTTATCATAATTCTGTAAGAAACCACAATAACAAAATTTCTCCTAAATATCTTTCATTCTTAATAAAAATTCACTATAACAAATAATTTCTATAGCATCTTAGCTCCTTTCATAATGAAACTAGCAAACTGGAAGAGAATTAATTGAAAATTCCACTGTCTATTATTACATATCTTGACTGGGACCAGTTCTAATTCTACAATTAAACTGTTATGTTGTACATACCTATATATATTATATGACTTAATAAAGCCATCTATCTCAATCCCTTCATATGAGGAAACTTTGGTCTAGAGAAATATGACTTGTCCAAAGTCACAGAGCTAAGTTAGAATCAGAAACAGGCTTTAAATCTAGGTCTTCTGCTTCCAGAATTGGCAGCTGACCTCATATCACTGTGATGTTTCTTCAATTTCCTCATTTATAAAATAAGCATGTTGGAATAACTTACCTTTAAAGTATCTACAAACTTGTGTAAGTACTTAAAGATTTGAATATACCAGTTCCAGTCATTTCTGAGGAGACTTAAAGCCTGATTCTAACATGATTATGATTATTATGATTATTTTATATACCTCCTAGTCCTGTTCCCTACTCATGTTAACTTTTCCTGAATATATCATTTGATCATCTTGGGGCTATTTACCACCACTATTTTTTTTTCCTTGAATTTCATATTATATTTTACCTTTGTATTATCACCATTTTCTTCCACTGTTTGACAGGCAGCACTCATCCTTTGAGCTAATGCTTCAAAGAATGGCTCCCCGGTTCATTTAGAAAGCTGCTCTAAATCTTTGATAGGGCCTTAAAAAAGGACATGATCTTTTTATGTCTTATCAAGCCTAGGAAAGTGACCTATTTAATTGGGTGACCTAGGGGAATTTGGGATTTGCTAGCAGTACAAGCTTGAACTTTTGAAGGCGTTGTCTGGATAATAGAATCCTTGCTTCTAACCCATCCCAAAGCTTTCAATAAATCCTCATTCTTGATATTTCCCTAATGCTGATTTCTACATTCGTCACACAAGCATCAGGATTTAAAGGAATATGTGAGAAAGCAAATATAAGACTTTCACTCATATTGTCCAATTTTCCTTGGTGAAGGTCAATACGCTTTTATTCCAATTTTATTCCAGTTGAGAGGAAAGCCTCCTTGCTCTTTCCTTAGCATGGTGCCTGGCTGTGACCACAAAAGGTCCTGAGTTTCAGAGAATTCCAGGTTGAAGTAAGAATGAGGTATAAGGCAATGGAAGTGGGGAAGGAGGAGAGAAGGGTGACTTTATCAGCAGATGCATTAAAAATTTGACAAATAAGAAATGTTTGCATCATAATCCTAGCATGGGCCAGAATAGCCCCAGTTTTCTTCTATAAACAAGCAAAATCCTGACTTGCTAATGCTCTTTCCTTGTTTTCTATTCTTACTACACTTTTTCCTGGTCTCTTTCTCTCATTGCCCAGCACCTTGTCAAAAATAACAGCTTTTGATTTCTCTCCTGTTTTACTTTTGGAATCAGCAAACAGCCATATTTTACATTTTGTAATGTTTACCACTATAGAAAACTGTATATTGGTTTAAAATAATAAATAAAAATCACACCTTTTGATTAATAGTGATTCCTTATTAAGGATTATATAAATTTTATATATTCATATATTTTTTCTGACATGTTCAGAGATGGACAATTGCCCTAGGATGGGTAGACAAAATAAGGTATAGTTCCTCCTATGTTTTATCAGCCCTGATGACACTACATACATTGGATGTTTCATATGAGGGCAAATGTAAGTAGAACAACAACAATAATAATATTGGAGTAGGAGCAGTAGCTGCAACAAAAACATTTATATAGCATTTTGAAGCTTGCAAAACACTTCACAATTGTCATTTCATTTGATGCTTACAAGAAATCTGTGAGGTAGGCCTGACTATTATCCCCATTTTATGAATGAGGAAATTGAGGATTGTTAAATGACTTACCCAAGAGCTGTACAACTAGTGTCTAAAATCAGATTTCAATTTGTTTTTATGAATGCAGGTATATTGATCTATGATTTTATTGGTAAAAGATATTAAAGAAGAGGTGTCATCATCTTCTCTCCCAATGTAATGTAAAGATCATGGAGCTTCTCCATCCATTTTACAGCTAAAAACCTTCTATATGTGTCATCTCTTTCATTGTAATGTGAGCTCCTCGAGAGCAATGATTTTCTTATTTTCTATTTGTATCCACAGTCTTAAAGTACAGAGGTTTGCATGTAGTAAGTATTGAACAATTGCTTTATTCTTCCCTCCTACTTTCCTTCATTCTCTGCCTCCTTTCTTATCTCTTTTCTTATTTCCTTCCTTCCTTACTTTCTGCCTTCCTTCCTTCCTTCCTTCTCTCCTTCTCCCACCTTCTTTGAAAATTAAATTGTAATTTTTTTAAAGACATCACCTCTCTCAAAATTCTCTCTAATTTATAAAAGTTCTTAACATTATATCCCTCTTTCTCCTCTCACTACAGGGAAGGAATCAGTATGTGACTTTTTTTTTTTTTTCTGTATTGCCACTTCTATATTTTTCCTCTGTCATGGTAAGTATTTCTTCTAACATCTCTATTCACATTCACTATCTAATCTTTGCTGTTATCTATAAACCTTTAATTTGCTCTCACTTTTTTGCTTAGTAAGATCAGCACCTAGCTCATATTATCTTTTTCAACTCCAACCATGTCCATAAACCTTTGTGATTTCAGTAATGAAGTTGGTGACCTTTGATTAAGCATCCTAGGAGTCATTTTCAGCAAGAATGAGTCTTCAGTCAACATTTTACCACGGTAAATTTAAATTCAATTGTTAATAAAGAAGGATTTGAATGTATAGACATTTGGGAATGCCTGAAAAAAAAAAAAAAAAAAGGAAAGCAGCTTCCCAATGCCTCTTTATTGCTTATGGAAGTACTCCTGATATTGATGACTTTGTGCAACACAGAAAGAGTGGAATAAAAGAAGGAGGAAAGAAGGAAGGAAGGAAGGAAGGAAGGAAGGAAGGAAGGAAGGAAGGAAGGAAGGAAGGAAGGAAGGAAAGAAGAAAGGAAAGAAGGAAGAAAAGAAGAAAGGAAGGAAGAGAGGGAGGGAGGGAGGAAGGAAGAAAGGAAGGTATGGAAGGAGGGAGGGAGGAAAGAAGGAAGGAAGGAAGGAAGGAAGGCAGGAAGGAAGGTAAGGAGGAAGGAAGGGAGGAAAGGAGGGAGGAAGAAAGGAAGAAAGGAAGGAAGTAGAAAGGAAGGGAGGGAGGGAAGAAGGGAAGAATGAAGGGAGGGAGGGAGGGAAGAATGAAGGGAGGAAAGAAAGAAGAAAAGGAGGAAGGAAGGAAGGAAGGAAGGAAGGAAGGAAGGAAAGAAGAAAGAAAAGAAGGGAGGAGGGAAAGAAGGAAGGAAGAAGGAAGGGAGGGAGAGAAGGAAGGAAGAAGGAAGGGAATAAGGAAGGAAGGAAGGAAGGAAGGAAGGAAGGAAGGGAAGGGAAGGAGAGAGAAAGGGATGCAAAGGTAAGGTAAAGAGATAAGAAGGAAGAAGGAAGAAGGGAAAGAAGGGGAGAAGGAGAGAAAGAATCAAGGAAGAAAGGGAGGCAGGGAGGAAAGAATGAAAGAAGGAAGGAAGGAAGGAAGGGAAGGGGGGAATATTTATTAAGCTCTTACTATATACTAGGCATTGTACTGAAGTCTTTAAAATATTATCTCATTTTATTGTCATAACACTCAGGTCTTGAGGAAAGAAGTTTTCATAGTGGAAATTTCCCATGCTGATTAGATAATAGACTGGAAACCATAGATTAATATCATATTCTTGGTAAATTAAAATAATTTCCTATAAGCCAATTTAAGAACCACAATTTTTCTACTATTCTATTTGAAACTGTCCATACTACTAACAGCTCTAATTTAAATTAACTTTTCTAATTTCTTGACTACATAAACTTTAGAGTTATAATGAAATGGATAGAGTGCTGGATCTGGATTTAGGAAGTCTTGAGTTCAAATCAGCTCTCAAACATATTCCTAGATATGTAACCCTAAGCAATTTTTTCCTGCTTCAGTTTCCTCAATTTTAAAATGAGGATAACAACAGTACCTATCTCACAGGCTTCTTGTGGAGATCCTATGAGATAATATTTATTATAAAGCACTTTACTCAATGCCTAGTCTATAGTAAGGATGTATAAATGCTTCTTTTCCTTTTTTCCCTCGCTTTCATGGGATCTTCTTTGCTCCATTCCCACAAAAATACACTTCCAATTTCCCTTGATGGACTATGATTGCTTAGAAAGTGGGAATTTTGTTAAAAGTTTTCATACATCTGATAATGTCTAGAGAGATTTCAATAAGCTGGAATTTTCCAAGAATTAATGATATGAATAACTATGTTTACTTTCAACTACCTTAATGGTTCAGTAGTGTTCAGAAACAGAAGCAAATCTCCTTTACTTGATTCTCATAGTTAAATTTTAGTGACTTATTCCAAAAATTGTGCTAATTAACTTTTTTTCATGGGAAAAAAATAGTTACAGATTTTTCCTATATAAAAAACCTAATTTCTTATTGCTGTATTAAAGAAAGAAAGAAAGATTTTGTAAGTTTTAACTAAGATTTATCTATGCAGTTTCACACATGATTTTCAGGAATGGCTATTCATTTTAATTATCACGTATCCCACAGTGTTATTTTAACTCAAAACCATAACTGATGAACTCTTTCTAATATGACTTTTTTCATAGTCAAAAAGAATACAAAATTAAATTGAAGTCAAAGAACTTAATAAAATATTATAGAAAGAAAAATTGTGAAAGAACTTTCACCTCATAAATTGTGAGAGAACCCTCTCTAACAAATACATACAACTTTAGTGGAAAGAGTGAGCACAGATGGAAATCATTCATCAGACAGGTGTATGTGGGAAACAAGATTAACCAGAGTACAGAGTTGAGGGACAATTCACTTTCTAACTAAGTAAGAACACCAATATCTACAGGCATTGTCATCACATTGTTCTCACAGCCCTTCCTCTATTGGTAGTGTTACCGTACTAGATGGTTTATATCAGATACATTGTTCTCCTGTTGCCAGCTGGTCTACTGATGATCACTGCTGGAAATGTTGTTGCATTTGAGTGTTTCTTGATTGACCACTGACCATGTATGCAGCCTTGATTTGGCACTGCTCCCTGATAATAATTACTGATATTCTTTCTTCAGTGCCAACAAAATCATCTAAAATTCAGTCTACGATAGTAGTTATAATACCACTCCAATGAGGATGAGCCGATGTGTCTTTCCTCATAACTACCACAATCATGTAATCAAAACTCCTATGTCTAGGTATAAGTCAAAACTTTTTGTTTGTTAGTTACAACCAATTTAGAGTTTTATACTCTTACAATCCTCTTTAGTTTAATAAACAAAAGAATTTGTACCAAAACCAAAATGTAAACTAAGAAGGAAGATCCTAGCACACACGATTGCTTTTATTAAGCAGACACTGATTACATTGCTGGTGTATTTTGGTCACCAACCAATCTCAGTCTCCTTTCAAAGTAACTTTGGTTAAAATTAAATAACATCTCCATGTTACAAGAGTTTTCAGACATCATCTACTAAATCCCTTCATTTTATAGATGATGAAATAGGTCCAGAAATGTTATGCCTTAGAACTAAATCTAGTTCATTATGCTGCAAAACCACTACTGTTTCTGCTACAATAACTTGGTTCTTTCACTCAATGAAATTGGTTGCTACCAGTGATATGAATTAATTTTAATACAATATTCCATCTCTCAACTATTGTCTTACCTACCATCCCCATTTTCTTAAAATTTCTTGCTCTTTTCCGGATAAAACTTCTTCCTTTACTAATACATTACTAATATCACCTTTACTGTCAGTAATTCCACTTTTACTTGTACATCTTTACTAATAGCACCAGCTATAAGTTTTTATCCCTGATTCCCCACATTAACATTTCTTAGAATTTATTTCATCATATTTAAAATAATAATATATATATAAGGTATACCACAGTGTACCGTATATAAAGGGCTTTAAACTTGAGAAAGCACTTTACATGTATTGTATAATTTGATGTCTATGGCTACTATGTGAGGTCAGTCATATTATTATCCCCATTTTATAGATGAGGAAATTGAATTTATGAAACTAAGTGACAGCACCAGGATTACATAGTAAGTGTCTGAAATAGAATTTTAACTAGGTTCTTTCTGCCTCCAAGAACAGCACTCTATCAAAATTCTCCCTTCTGACCAGCTCCTCTACTTTTGTTCTTTCCTTGATCTATTTCTACTTGTTAAAATGTGGAATATATAATACTGGACTTCAAAGGCTTTATATATTAGGCAGGATCTCTCAGTCCCCACTTCAACCTAGCAATAAATGTCTTCCAAGAGTCTGCCAAAGTGCCTGAGATTCTCATCATAGTCACCCTATTGGATTAAGACACAAAAGGCCCTAGTTAAAATGGAAATATTATGACAGAAATATCACATTTCATAATTCTCTACATATCTACTTTATCTACCAACTGAGTTGCCTTCTTATATTACAAACGATCTGCTCAGTATCTCTATCTAGATATTCTACAGGCTTCTAAAACTCAGCTTAAATTTAAAATGGAACTCAATATCCTTCCCACAAAATTTATGCCTTCTCCTAAGATACCTGTTCCTATTAAGAATACCATTGTCTTTTCAGTCACCCACAAAATCATCATTAATCATTCCCTCTCTCAGCACACATAACTTATTAGTTTCTAAGTCTTATACATTCTATTTCCAAATCTCTCCCATCTCTCCTTTCCTTTTTACTCACTCGTCAATCTATAAAATTCTTCCACAACACTTCTTCCCTCACCTATTTATTTCTTATCTGTGATGGAAAGAGTATCCTACCCCTACTTCTCACACAAGTTAGGATACTTTTTTGTTCTTTCTTCTACAGAGGTATTTCTATTTGATTAGCTTTAAAATCAGACTATTGATATAGTCTTCTCATTATGAAACCAACTATGAGAAACTCCAATCTCAATTGGAGATGTGATTATGAGACCATGATAAGCAACTCAGAGGAAGACTTAGCTCAACTGAGGTTAGTACTGTTAATACATATCCTTATTAAATATATTTCCTCTTTCTCTGACTAAATAACCATCAATTTTTGAATGACCTATGAATGTCTCATATTGCTCTGAGTCAAACTCAACTTAAATATAGTCTCTTCCTACAACCCATATTCCACACAGCTGAAAAATATGTGGCCTTGAATATCATGTTCATCTCATGTTTAAGAAGTTTTAATTATTTCCTCTTACCTACAGGAAAAATATAAACTTTTCAATATGACCTTTAAGCTACTATATTGCTTGAGGTCATCCTTTCTAGGGAGATTTCATATTGATTTTCCATATACACTCTATGTTCCAGTCAAATCACACTATTATCCTCCCAATATGACATTTAGACATTTAGATGGCTCAATGGAAAGACTACTGAGACTGGAATCAGGTAGATCTGAGTTCAAATTCAGCCTCAGACATTCACTAGTTAGGTGATCCCAGGCAAGCCATTTAACCTCTCTTTACCTTAATCTTTAGAGAAAGAAATGGCAAACTACTCCAGTATCTTTGCCAAGATGAAAAGTTGGATGTGATTGAAGGACATATAATGTTCTAACTCCAAATCTTTTTATCAGTTCCCTTTGCTTAGAATTCTCACTCTCCTCATCTCCCCTTCTTTGAATCTTTTCATTATTCAACTCGAGTAACATATGAGGTCTTTTCTAATCTCACCCATTCCTTGGTTGCAACTATTTTTTTTTCACATTTTGTTATTGTAATTGTTCAATCCTACTTGAATCTTAATATATATGTATATATATATTTTTTTCCTTGTCTATATATATGTGTGTTCTTTAACACAAGCACAAACACACACACACACATACACACACATACACAGTAAATATAAAAATAAAAATAAAAGCTCTGTGAGGATAGAATTTTTTAAATTTTTTTATTCCTAGTTAGTAGTTTCTTGAATAGAATACGTGCTTAATAAATGCATGTTGAAGACATAAAAGTGCTTGATTTCCATTAATCGGTCCCTTCCTTAGAAGAGCACAAAGTTGATAATAGCATAACAAGTTTAGAATTGGAAATGGCCTCAGAGATCATTTATTCTGGTTATAAGACCTTTTTTACAGATGGGGAAAATGAGCAACATATAGTTTAAGAGACTTGCTTATAGGTCACATAGATTGTTAAAAAGAGAGGTAGAATCTGTACCCAAGAATTTTGGCTCTAGACTCAGTAAACGTGATTTTAAAATCAGCCCGAGTCAGGAATTCAGGTTAGGGGAAAAGCGTCGATCTTTATTCTTAGTGAAGGTGAAGTAGGATCGAAGGTGAAGGGGGATCAGAGGTGAAGGGGTATCAGAGGTGAAGGGGGATTAGCAATGTGAGCAGCTGCAATAAGACGCCAGCCAGCAGTCTCTCTTTCCATTTCCCTCCTCGCCCCTCTGCCTCCACCCAACAGAATCGTCATTTCCTATACAACACATCAGGACTTGCACAAAGAGTGGGTGGAGGCCATTCTTTCTCCAAGTATATATATTAATAGAGTATGGTCCAATTACTATTTAGCCTCATGTGCTTGGGACCTCAGTGCATCAACTCGAGCCTCAGCCCATTACAAGTAAAGGTGGGGCATTCTTTGTGATATGAAAGAGAATAAGATTTTTCCAATTTCCCTTTTTTTTTGTCTCAGAACATGCTCTATTCAATGCCTGAAATGCAATCCTTCTTCAACTATACCTATGAAAATTCTAAGCTTCATTCAAAGTTGAGCTCAAATGTTACCTTCTGCACAGTGTCTCTGCTTCTACTACGTAATTTTTTTTATTTACTTATTTATGGACATATTGCCTTCCCAGATGAAAAATAAACTGCTAAAGGGTAGCATTTATTTCATTTTTGTCAATGTATGTACCTAGAAGAATGTATGGCAAATAGAAAGTAGTTGTTGATTGAATGCTTAGCTGATTGGATCAGATTTTTCTTTTTGCTTAACTGGGAGAGAGAAGGGAAAGCTTTGGAACTTTTAAGGCAATTATCCCTAGAAAGAGGTTTACAGACTTCTATCGGAAAGATTTCAGAGGGATCTGTAATTTTAAAAAATTGATAAATATTTTAATATGTTGAGTTTCTATTATATCACATTTATCTTATTTTATGGATCTAAAAACATTATTCTGAGAATGGATTTGTAGGTTTTATCATGTTTCCAAAGGGGACATGAAAAAGGCTAAGGACAGTAAGGAGAATAATTGGAGGACAAGAAGAGGGTGGCAAATGTAAAAGAATTAAGAATCTAGGATGGGGACAGGGCAAGTTATGAGGAGGAAGAAGATACAGATTCATGAATATGCATATGAGAAACCTTATGATGAGAAACCTTTTTAACTGTTAAGTAGTTAGTATTTAACAGTTTTAAAAAAAAGTCTCCCAAATGCTGAATCAAAAAGCCTTTTCTTTCCTTAATGGAGAGGTAGAAATCACCCAGTTCACATAGGACAGGATAGTCCTTCCAATGTAAAGATTGACTTTCAGGTGAATGCCTGTCTAAATTATGCAGAACAGATAATTGCCTAATCTCTTGATGAAGCTTTTTGACCTTCACTTACATAAGGAATTCTGGCTTGTAAAACTCTAAATGGAATTGGGAAGTCAGACCTTTCAAGGACTTCCATCTTCCAAGGCTTTAAAAAGAAACAACTATGGTCCAGATTTTTAAAATCTCTACCACTCAAGATTATTGCAAATTATGGTCTTATGCTGAAGGCATCATTTTTTACTTGATTTATTTATTCATTTTTGCTGGAGGCAATTGGAATTAAGTGATTTGCCCAGGGCGACAAAGCTAGAAGTGTTAAGTGTTTAAGATCATATTTGAACTCAGGACCTCCTGACTTCAGAGCTGGTGCTCTATCCACTGTGCCATATAGCTGCCTTGAAGGCATCATTTTCTTTACCATCATTCATGGATGAACCACATTCATGTCATTTTTTTTTTGACAGTATTCTTATACAGGTGGATCAGGAAAATGGCCCAGACATAATTTTCCTAGAGTTCAACCAGGTAATTGATGATTTATCTTATGTATCATTGTGATTAACACGCAATAGGTATAAACTGAAAGATTGTTAAGTTAGATTCAGAGAAGGATAAATAACTAACTTTGTTTTGGGCATAACAATTAACACAGTTGATCATCTGCCAGCACCAAATCATCAATATGTGGAACCGTCAGTTACAGCAACTGGAGACGTTCCAAGGATGTTCACATCAATAATGAGATTTTCATATGCATGCCATATCTAGCTCAGTGTTTGGGAGGTTCTGAAGGAACGTATAGGAGAGGAGAGGTATTAAACTGACTATCAAACTGAAGATCTAGAGAGCTGTTGTGCTGACTTCATTGAGATTTGAACAATAAGCTAGCACCATGCCAGGAAACTGTGTCTGACCTGTGGAAGAGCATTCTTAGCTCACTCAGTCAGACTGTAACTTGATTCTAACATAGTGATGTCATCTTGGTCCTCTCCTAGAAAGAAGGACAACAACCTACCAATTGTCTCAGAGTAAATGTAAATGGCAATTTTTGATATTTTGGCTCCAAACCTTGAAGATCTTCCCCTCTCAGACTGATTCTTTTTTTTTTTTTTTAAATTAAAAAAGGCCATTCTTTGCTTCCTTTCTTTCTTACCTACCTTTAATCACCCAATGGGCAGTTAAATATATATAAATAGAAAATAGAAAAGATATGAATACAGAAAAAAAAAAAAACTATGAAAAAGGATTGCAGAATGTTTGTGGCGGGTCTCTTTGTAATGGCCAGAAATTGGAAACTAAGTGGATGTCCATCAATTGGAGAATGACTGAATAAATTGTGGTATATGAATGTTATGGAATATTATTGTTTTATAAGAAATGACCAACAGGATGACTTCAGAAAGGCCTGGAAAGACTTACATGATCTGATGCTGAGTGAAAAATGAGCAATACTAGGAGATTATTATATATTTCAACAACAATACTAATTAATACTGATTAATTCTGATGGACGTGGCCATCTCCAGCAATGAGAAGAACCAAATCAGTTCCAATAGAGCAGTAATGAATTGAACCAGCTACACCCAGGGAAAAAACTCTGGGAGATGACTATGAACCACTACATAGAATTCCCAATCCCTCTATTTTTGTTTGCCTGCATTTTTGATTTCCTTTACAGGCTAATTGTATACTATTTCAAAGTCTGATTCTTTTTGTACAGCAAAATACCTGTTAGGACATGTATACTTATATTGTATTTAATTTATACTTTAACTCGTTTAATATGTATTGGTCAACCTGCCATCTGGGGGAGGGGATGATGGGAAGGAGGGGAAAAATTGGAACAAAAGGTTTGGCAATTGTCAATGTTGTAAAATTACTCATGCATATAACTTGTAAATAAAAAGCTATAATAAAAAGAAAGAAAGAAAAAGGATTTCAATGACAATAAAATGTAGGTCCAATATGAATCAAAAGCATTGGTCAAAAGACCAAGATTGCCATTATGATCTTAGGACACATTAATGGAAACAATGAACAGAAGGAGGAAAATCATAATCTAACTTTAATTTGTTGTAGTCATAACACAATTGAAGTTTAATGTTTAGTTCTATGTACTGTACTTTAAGAAAAGTCATAGATAAGCTATGTCTTCACCAAAGGATGCTAAAAGGATCTGAGATCTTGCCCCAGAATTAAAGTAAGTATGGTTGTTTATCCTGTAGCAGAGCAGAAGACATCATGGGGAAGTGGTAGCTGTTTTTACTTATTTGAAGGCACAATAAGAAATAATTGCAGTAGCTCAAAAAAAAAAAAAAAAGAGATATGTAAATTTAGAAATATCTCTACTCCAAATGTTCATAAGGATCACTTGTGCCTGACCTATGGTAGAGGCTTCCTGATCAGCCACAATAAAATATACTGTTCCTTGATTCTAACATAGTGTTATCATTTCAATTTTAGTGTTATCATATGAATTATCAATCCAACTTAGCAAACAAAAGACATCTGAGGAGTAATGAGCAGAAGTACAAAAGAAGATTTTGCTTCAAAATTAGGGAAATCATCCTAAATCTTTGATCTCATATTGGGCTGTCTCAGGAAGTAGGGTGTTCTCCATTAATGGACATCTTTAAATGGAATCTAACTTTCCATTTGTTGGGGAAGCTGTACCAGAGACATAGGCCAGACCAGATGAGTTTTGAAGTCCCATCCACCTCTGAGGCATTTTTTTCTAAGATTCTATGGCGTCCAATTTCTTGCCTCAGAAGAACATTAAATATGGGATATGAGATTGTAAAATAATTGGATGCTCCTAGATGCAAAATAATTGGATGCACATGTCAAATCAGATATTAAGCCTTTAAATACAAAGAATATTTAGTATTGAAATTCTGCTGCTCTAGCTATATACACACACACACACACACACACACACACACACACACATATACATACAACACACATAGTATGATGGACTTCCTTCTCATTCCATTCTGATGTTCCTCTCCAAGACATTCCCATTAAAAATGAAGGAAGACATTATCTGGTAAAACTAGACTTTTGGTGCAGACAGATAAGCTATCAAAAGCATATTACACACTGAAAAGATACTGAGATGATATTTTTTTAAAATACATCAAAATAGATTAACTCTACATCACCAGTGAAATGTTCAGTTTCTTAGATGTAAATGATAAGGGCTTGTGTTGGCATGTATCCAGAATTCAGAGATCAACACAAACAGTTTTTTATTTTTCTTTTAAAAGGTGCTAAAAAAGAAACTGCATTTTTGCTACCCAAGCAATTGTCATTGGGCCAAATCTGAATGCTGAGCTAAGTCAGCAGAATGAATCTTGTATGAACACAGTTTGCTCACTTACTGAAAGTGGATTGCATTTCCAAAATGCCGCAGGCCCTTCACCAAAAGAAGTCGTTTCTTGCTCCACTTTCCGAAGGCAGCAGAGACTATGTCTTTCATCTAAAGTTTTGTCAGCCAATTTCCTTAAACAGGGATCACTTTTGTGCAACATTTGGACAGAGAGCTAAGTAGTGCTGGGGGAATGTAACTTTGCCCTAAGGAAACTGCATTTCCTCCCAGCTGTGACCTCCATCCCCTTGACTTTTTCTTTTTGCAGCTGTCCAGAGGTACAAAGTGTAACCCCTTCCAGAATTCCATTACTCCAGATTTTAAGAAATTCTTTTCTTCCCAGGCATTCTACCTGTTTCAATTGAATTTGCTTCTGGAAATCTGAATCTGAAGCAAAGAAATTACAACTAGTAGGAGCCTCATTCATTCATTTGTTTATTTATTTACTTTGCTTATCTAATGCATCTCTTCATTCAATTTACTTGTTTATTTATTTATGATTTTCAGAATCATGAGCAATTGAAAGTTATCTATTAGCTAGAGATCAAGCTAGATATTAGTTCTGCTTGCTATTTAAAAAGCAAAGAATACAGTTATGAAAAGAACATTTTTCACCCCTTAAGAAAGGGATTACTTCTATTTATCAGTCAGAGTTTCATAAACCAGAACCACAAAAGGGAAGTTAGAAGCAACATTATAGTTCTACCATTAAAACTGCAATACTCAGGTGATTGTGGAATGGAGGTAGGAAAAGGAAATTATTGTGCAGAAAAGTCAATAGTCTGAGATTCTGAAGACCAAGGTTGTAATCTCTACTCTACCAGAAACCATGACCTTAAGCAATCACTTAAATTCTCTAATTTTTGGTTTCCCTATTTGCTCTTAAACAGCTGAAGGAAGTATTTGGCAGCTGACTTTATACTGTAATAACAGACATACATGCTGAAACTTCTATCTTTATTATGTTAACTGTGGGGCAGGGAGAGGTAAAGGAAGAACAACTTGGAATCTTTTCAGAGAATGTGATTCACAAGTACTTAATCTTAGGGGAACACTCCCCATGCCCAGTCTCACCAGGGGGTACTACCCAGGGAGCCTTTGCTTTCCTTATACTTTTCTCCAAATGAGTTAGAGAGAGCATTTTGTAAGTAAAACTATTACTGGTACTACAATCTGGAGAGACCTGTGTTTTAGTTCTAGCCCTGATACTTAGCTAGCCTTGTTGATCTTGGATAAGATTCAACTTTTCTGAGCCTCAATTTGCTCAACTGTCAAAATGGGAATAATTATATTTGTTCTAAGGCAGCAAGATCTAGAGTCAATAAGACTCAGTTTCAAATATGGCTTAGCTGTGTGACTCTAAGGCAACCCATTTAACTCTGTTTGCCTCAGTTCCTTATTTCTAAACTGGACTATAGAAGGAAATGGCAAACCACTTCAGTATTTTTTCCAATAAGACCCCAAAGGGGGCCATGACAAGTCAGACATCTCCGAGGTCAGATAGTGCAGCTTCCTCATTTCGTGCAAAAGGAAACAAAGGCTCAGACTGATTTACAGGTCTATCCAAAGTCACACGGGGAATAACAGACAGAATTTGAACCCAGGTTCTTTAACTGCACATTCTTTGCTCCTTCTACTGCTTCACGCCTTCTTTGTTCATGGCTGGCCCTCAAATCCTTGCACCTGAAACTAAGAGAATTTCTAGAATTGAAATACTAAGGAGCCTCAGAATTTGCCTGCATGAAGTCTCTTTGCCAGGTGGCCTGAGATTATCCTACTATGTATTTCATTGTTTCTTTGGGAAAAAAAAATGCATCCTGATTAATTGGGGGAAAAAATAATAAAGACACCAGCATTATTGGGTATTTCTTGTAGATTTCTTGTAGAAGTGGGATTTAGCTAAGGAAACCCAGAATCAGAGACAAAGAGAGAGAACATCACAGGCTTGAGAAACAGCCAGGAAAGTTCATAGCCTAGAGAAGGGCAGACAGATTTATAAGGAAGAAGGAGGGAGGCTACTGTCATTGGATCACCAAGTACACGATAGGGAGTAAGTTGTAAGAACCTGAAAAAGCAGGAATGAACAAGGTTATGACTTAAATCATTAAATTTTCTTCCTTAGTAAAATTCAGTTCAATTCAATTAGGAGTTATCAGCGATATAAAATATAATCTTCAAGGTAGTGTATTAGACACTGGATATAATAAAATAAAAGCTAACCCCTTCCCACAAGGAGTTTTCAATCTACTGTGGGGACAAGATTGCAAAGGATTGAAGAAAGTAACCCTAATATTTCTTCAAGTTTAAATCTATTATCAATGATTGATTTTTTTTTCTGATCACTAGGTAGAGAAGTTAGCATTTTAGCAAAGGCTCAAAGATGATTGAGTTGGAGTGAAAAGAGGGAAAGTCAGAAAATCAAAGCATATTTTGATAGCATCATGATCTCAATTGATAGCAGACACTGAACTTTGATCAGCGAAATTCTATTCCTTCTTTATAACACTTGTATCATGGAGTCTCTTTTTTTCATAGGTGGATACTTTATTTTTGAAGTGGGCTTTAGACTCTAAGGCTATAATAAGGACAGATAGCAATTCAAATCCCCTATGCAATCCCTGTGCCTCATTTTGTTGTGGGATCTGGATTTAGTCATAGAAAGCTAGCAAAAATTCCCTCAAATAAAAACTTTCCTCTCCATGGGGACAAGGGAGGCTGATTATTGTCTATTGGAGTATAAAAAAGGGATAACTGGGCTTTCTATTAGAGCCACCAAAACAGTTTTCACAGAGGACAGGAAATTTTGTTCCTGCTGTGCAGACATTTTAAACTAGTTGAGGATTCCAATGGCTCAGGCACTGAAGAGGCTGAATTTTCAGCAGCTTCAAATGACAATGAAAGACCAATTGTTAAAGAACATTAAAACGGAAGTCACTTGGAACGAGTGGCACATACAAATCAATAAACATTAATATGTCTTGCTTCTCCTGGACTATGCAGCTGGTTTGTAGAAGTGGAATAAGGAAGATTGCAAAAATTCACGTTCCTGCTAAATCTCAGCATCAATACAGATCTAACAGCACAATGTGGCTGTCATCAGAGTAAAGAGCAATGTCACATCTGTGGGTGTCCTTTCATTCAATAAGCATTTTGTTAATCACTCACTAAGTGATAAACAGTGCTCTGGGCTGGAGATAAAAGGCAAATGGAAAAAATAACTTTTTTCTTGAAGGAGTTAATATTTGACTATGATAGGCAACACATAAACAAAAAAAGAAAAGAAAATAATTTGAGGAGGAAATAAAGAAAATAAATTTAAAATAGATTTATAAATATATAATTTATTTAAAATAATATTTTATTAAAATAAGTTGAGTTGGAAAAATATAACTAGGGGAAACAGAAAAGGAAGTTGGCTTAAGGAAGCCAAGAATTTTAAAAGACAGAAAGGAGGAGAGTGGATATTCCAGGAATGAAACAAAGTTTTGGAAGAAAGCTATACATTCTTTGATTCAAGAATTGGTGTGTAAAACAGCATGAATGAAATCTAGTATGTGTGAAGGGAAATAATTTAGATAATTATGGAAATATAGGTCTGTTGATAAACATTTGCACTGGGGATATGAAAAAGAATCAAAAGAAATGCCTATCTACAAGCTATGAGGGAAATGAGTTTGAGAAGAAGGAATGGAAACAGGGATGATAATAAGATTACAAGAAAAGGATTCTATATATGTCAATGAATAATATGATCAGTGTGAGGTCATGATGAAGTTCAAAGTAAACAATATAAAGCACTTACATCAGATGATATTCCTATGAAATTTGATTGAGGTAAAAAAGGCACAGCTGGTTGGCTAGCCACATAGGCTAAGAAGGTCTCTGTTGTACAGTTATGCCTGATTCTTCATGACCTCTCAAGTTTGTTTTTATTTTTGTTTTTTTCAAAGATAACTGAGTGGTTTGCTCTTTCCTCCTCCAAAGGATTAAGGCAAACAAAGTTTAAGTGATTTGCCAAGGGTAACAGAACTAGTAAGTATTGAATCTGAATCTGAACTCAGAGATTCCTCTGACTTCAATCCCTGATTGTTTTTTTTTTTTTTTTTAATTCTTCATTCTCTCAATGACATCATGAGAGTGATGAGTTGTGCATGGATTGGATTTAAGTGAGACAGAACTGTGCAGTGTCATCAGCCTTACTCTCTCCTCCAGAATCATGAGAGGGCAGTGGCAAGATGAAAGTTAAGATAAACAGAGATGGGATCCAGACCAAGAATTATCTACTTGTCTCCAATGGGGTTTTTAAGGGCTTAAAATAACTGAAAGATAATTAGCAGTTATTTAGTTCTGAGGTAGTCCAGTTATGATGAAAGGCTCTATGATAAAAAATTAAAAATTCTGAAGCTGTAGCCAAAGTTCCTTAGAAAAAATTGCTTGGTTGGAGGAGAAAGTCTTTGTCTGTCTGTCTCTCTGTTTCTTTCTCTGTCTTTCTCTTTATCTATCTATCCTCTCTCTCCCTTCTCATCCCTATCAACTATGTTATCAAAGACAATTAACCAGTGTGGGGCAATATCTCTATTCTAGAATAGGATGACATATGACACACAATGAAATATTGAAAGATGTAAGGAGAAATCCAACTTCAGGCCACAAAATGCCAGGTGTTATGAGCTAATTCTTTCTCTTACACATATCCTACAAATATTTTACTGTAAGTTAGAGCCTATTTTTCTTATGAATCTCTATACTTGTCAGAGAGTAGGCTCTGGGCTTTTTTTTGATTTTTGTTTTTTGTTTTTAATGGTGGGTGTAGAGGAAGGATATGTCTTTTACCAACTAGTCTTTCTAAGTTAATATATTGTGTAAAAACTGTTTGTCAGATGATTCTTAGTGCAAAGAAAACAAGTAGAGGCTGTGAATGACAGTACAAGAAATTCACATTCTCAGAGTTATGCCAAAACTCAGACAAAAAGTAGCAGTTGCCCTTCTAGGACAGCTAACATGATTTTGAATATAAGTAGGACAAGGAAGATGCTGTAAAAACTAGTTTAAAATAGTCTGAGAAAGAGATGATAAAGGCTTGAAATAAAGTTGTCTTGTTTCCAACTGTGTTAATTATGTAATTTTTCAGCTAAGCTGATGTTTATATAATAGCTACCTTGAAAAAAAAGCAACAAAATTGTCTTCCTTTTTTAAAAAAAAAAAAATAATTTAAGGTTGATCTTTGACACTTTCTTATCCTCAAAAACATTTTGAGGTCAAAGCTACTTTTCAGGATTTTGAGAAATAGAAGCATCATTCCTGAGAATATCAACAATCATGAAATTATGAATTACTAGATAATCAAAAATAATAAATTATGCCTGACAACCAAGGCCAAGAGCAAATCAATCACAATCCTCAATCAGTAATTTCATCCATGTAAGTTATCCTTTGTGGCATTCCAAATCATAATGTTGTCGTGCCTGGGTGCCTGGGTAAAATAGTTTAATGACTGGAATAGCTCCCTGACTCTAGAATAGCTTCCTTTTTCGCCATTCCCTTCTCTCCTCCACCTCTTAAAATGGCTAACTAGTAACTTCCATGACTCAATTTAAGTCTTTTCTTATTTACTCAAATATTAGAGTCTCTCTCCTGGATTATTCTGTATTTATTTTGTATATATAACCTAGATTAGAAGTATCCAAGACATGCATATGGCTCATAATACTCCCCAGTGAGGAGTGAACCAAATTAAAATGTAATTAAGAAACTTTTAACAAAATAAATATACAATAAAACATAAATAATATTACATCTGATAGCTAACTGAATATGCAGCCCACAGGAATATTCATGCATGGTTTAATGGCCCCCTATTCTATTTGAGTTAGACACCACTACCTTAGGTTTCTCATCAGTCAGTCTTGGCAACAGAAGACAAGATCCAAAAGGTGACTTTCTTTTGTAATTGTCAGTGTAAACTCCCACCCCCTGCATAGGATTTGCTTAATAAATGTTTGTTGGTTGACTAGTCAATAGTCACTAAATAGAATTCAAAGTCCTTGCGGTCAAGAAACCTTAGCTTTTTTTGGTTTGTTTTCCCCACTAGTATATATAGTCATTTAAATGCTTGGCAAATTGACCTTGATTGGGAGGGGAAAGTCCAAGGTGTGATAAGCCTCTTCTGCCTTAAATTGATCATGGCTCCAGGGAAGGGAACCCAGTCCACTTCCCTTTCTGTTTTTACTTCTTAAAAGTTTGCTGCTGCCGTCTCAAGCCCAGGAACATTTTGATTTCTACGATGAGGAATGAAAAGAAGCCTATAATGGGGTAACAATACAATACTGCATAAAATTAAGTTATCTCTTATCTTCTGGAAATTGCAAGATCTTTGGAAACCTGGCAATTGTAAGCATAAATCATCCTCTTCCTTTGGTTTAAGAATTTATATTCTTTCTCATTGGACACCAGTAAATTGCATAATTCAAACAGCAACTGTAGGTACTTAGGGTGGGAAGAGATGCCACTAGTGCGTTAAATTATTGACTTAGAGAGCCCTATGGAAGGCAAATCATTATTTTGTTACCTGATGAATCTGCAGGTCATATACAACAAAAGATCTTTTTATGAAGCAGCAGGATTTATGCTTTAAGTTGGGAAACAGTATATCAATAAAGGTCAGCATGACAATATGATTTATTGAAATGCTGTGGGGCTGCTAGCAGTTAGTATTTTACATTCCATAATAAACGGCAGGTATTTTTTATTTGTGTTTAGGTTCCCTACTGAAACCTTGTTCAAACTGCCATATTATTTATTGTTGCTTTGTAGAGACGAAAGAAACCAATTTATTTGGCTCTCATAACCATTCCTAACAGGGACAAGAAGGTAGGTACCTGCAGGAAAAATAAAAAATCAATGGGTTAATAAAATAGTTAATTGACTAAAAGCTTGTCCCACCAGGCCATGAGCACAGAATGTGAAGAACCAAAGGGAAGGACGTTTAATTAAAATGGCACTAACTGAACTGAATGGAAACCTGCCATGCAGGTAGACTTTGAGGCTGCAAAGATACCTGTTTTTTTTTTTTTTTTTTTTTTTTTATTGTTATGTCCCATTGTGAAAGCAAACTAAAAGTTGCCCATTTAGATTTTTGTCTTAAAGCTTCATTATCCCAGAGTCTTTCATGGGAGAATAAAAGAAAAGACAATAAAAAAATTTTTTTTAAACTCTATATTTTCAGATATTGACCCAAAATATATAATATCTAAGTTGAAATGATTTAGAATGAAAGTTAAATCTGATCATATTTTCTTCAATTCTTTGTGTTCTGAGTCTTTTCCTTTCAAGTGAATGATAGTGGTGATTTAATTATAGAATGTCCATAATAGCCCTGCCACTCCATCAGCAAGTATATTACTGTTTTTAAGACAGATAGGAGAGAAGGGAGTTATCTGTTTGTATGTCCTGTACATATAAGATGTGAATGATCTTGTATGAATTCAACCATGTAAGTAATTCAGGCACTCAGAAACATGGATAGATAGATCTGGAATATTGCCCAACCTTTTTCCAAGAGAGAATGTATTTCTTGATTTTAGAGGAGCAGGGGAAAGTGTTAGGAGTATTGCTTGAGACTGGAATTATAACTATCTGCAACCTAAATATTTCAGGAATGATTTGTAGGTTCAAAATAACGAAAGCTCTACTTTCTCGTTCCTAACTCTTAAAGGAAAAGGATATTCCAGGTTTACATTCACAGACTTGACTCACACCAAATGCTAGTTGCACAAAAATCATGAATGGTGAGATTACACATTTATGCAATCACTTAGCAACTAGAAATAAGAAAAATGCTATAGATTAAAATATACAAGAGTGAATAAAGTCTTCAGATAGTACCAGGCTGAGGTCTCATTCAACCAACCAAGACCAAATTTGAGCTAAAGGAAAATTCCTCATTTCTATCTCTTTCCCCACTTCTCTTCCTCGACTGCAGATAAGGTTAAAGTGGATACCTATGAGAGTCTGGAACCATGCATATATTCTCCAGAAAAAAGGAATCAAAATCACCTGTCATATAAACACTCCCCACATTCCACACTTCTCCTTGAAATCATACATGACTGTTATTCTTCTTTTCACCATTCCAGAATCACACATTAGCAACAATATGTAAAATACTCCAGTCTTGATTCTTAGGTTACTAAACCAGTAGAGTTTATCTTTCAAATAAAAATAAATCAGTGAACACCATTCTGTGCAATTTAACAACTTATTTAACATTGGTCAAGGATCAAGGACAAAAAAAAAAAAAAAAAAAAAAAACAACCACCACAAACACCACAAGCTCTTTACTGCAAGGATATTATATTTATAGGAGACGTACAACACGAAATTTTCTTCCTAATTTCTTTATATCCTTTAACACTGTTGATCACTGTCTCCTCCTAGATACTCTCTTGTTTTCTGGGTTTTTGGAACGTCACTCTCTCTTCTTGTTTTCTTCCTACATATCTAATCACTCCTTTTCAGTGCTGGATCCTAGGTGAAAGTGGAGATTTGTTGACTCAGTTGCTACTTAGCCTTAATCACTGAATGGGTGCAGCTTCAATCAAACCGAGACTTATTGAACACCTTAGCTTAAAAAGGCCAAAGCCTCCCATTTCACTCAGGGTCATCTCCAGTCCCTTTGCTCTATATCTGGCCTCTAGACTCCCATGGCTCTGGAAGGGAAAGTAAAGCAGGCGACTTTGCACAGCCCTCCCTCACTTAAATCCAATTCACTTGTATGTCAAGGCATCATTTCCCTAATGTCATATCTTTCAAAAGGAAAAACAAACAACAAACAACAATCCAGATCATGCCTTCAGGGTTCTTTCCTGGACCCTCTTACTTTCTTTCTATATATTACATCACTTGTTGATCTCACTAGCTCCCAAGTATTTAATCCCTATGCTAATGATTCTCAAATCTCCCTTTCCTGCCCCAATCTCCCTGATGACCTCAAATCTTGCATTTAAACTGTTTTTTAGACTTCTTGAATTGGTATCTTAAACTAATTATGTCCAAAACAGAATTCATTATAATTCTTCCCAAACCTTCCTACCCATCCTACTTTCTCTATTATTTTAAAGAGCAAAAAAAATCTCCCAAACCCTCAGACTCTAAAATTAAAGGTCATTCTGTTCATCCTTGTCCAATCAAGGCCTGTCAATTTCACCTTTTCCACATCTCTGGAATATGTCCCTTTCTGACAATGTCACTACTCTAATGTTTCATCATCTCTCACCTTACTGCAATGACATGCTGGTAGATCTGCCTACCTCAGGTGTCTTCCCCATCCTAATCCATGGTCTAGTCCTAAAACACGATTCTATTCATGTCAATCTTCTCCCTCATCTCTCCCCTCAACTAAGAATACTCAAGAGGCTTACTATTGCCTCCCAGAATAAATATATAATGTTCTATTTGGCATTCAAAGGCCTTCATAACTTATTCCACCTCCTAATTTTAAGTTTTCTTTCATCTATATATTTATAATTTTTTTCTTGAATGAGTATATAACAAATTAAGCTTTAAATTATATTTCACAAAATTTTCATTGTATTTCTTGGCTCCTCCCTTCCCCCCTTTTTTTGTTGGCAATTCAGCATTACACCATGCTGAATACTGCTTGATACACTCATGCATGTACTTACTTATTCAACTCCTTATTAGAGACATATAAGTTTGCTAGACAGGTTTACCATGAATTTTCTTATTCCAAGTCTATGATTTAAATGGCTACCAAGTTATTGGAATTTTTTTTTTTATAACCCTGTGATTATGGCCTGCTCTCACACTCCCTGTTTTCTTGAGTGTTGACTAGTTCACCTTCATTCTATTCTATTAATAATACAGATGAATGTTTGGTACATGGCCTGTGTGGCAAGGAGAGTAAGTTGGTATAAGAGAGTATGAGCACAGATGCAATATCTTTTTTTTTTTTAATACTTTTTTATCTTTCAGTAAGGCTATAAAGCAGCAAAACAGAAATAACTTTTGACAAGAATGAAAATTTCTCTTTGGAACATAATTTTAGGAATTGGGCAATATTCACATTTCCTTTTCTAAATGATAAAAGACTCATTTTGGACCAATTTCATGAATCATCTAACCATCTTCTAAATTTTTCTAAACTTGCCTATAACTACCTTTGACATATCTATTTTATAAATTCTTTCAACCAAGTTTTATGTATAATTGGCATGATTTTCTTGGATTGATTTTTTTTGTTGTAAATTTCTTTATTTCAGACCTAAATACTAAATGAGAAAAAAAAATTCATGTACACAGATCATAAGAAGATTCATAATAAAACATTAGATTTCCATTTCAAAAAAAATTATATAATAAATGCTATGGCTTTCTTTATTGCCTAGTTGATTTTCTTTTTTCTCTGTTCTGGCACTTTTGACTTTATTTTTTCCCTTTCCTCCCCTCCAGTCTAAAGAAGGCTACAATTGAGCATCACATATAGATAGATAGATAGATAGATAGATGATATAGATATGGATATACACACATATACATATATGTACTCATACATATATGTGTCAGACCATTATAAGCTTATTTTCTCCTATTGTTTCTTTCTCTAAAGGCAGGTAATATCTTCTTTCTTAAGTCCAAGACACTTTATTTGTCTAAATCAACCTATGCTACTAGAGTATTCCAACCCAATCACATCCTATCTGAGAGATTGTGAAAATTTTCTCAAATTTTTTTTCCCCTCTTCTTGGCTCTATAGGTTTCATTTAAACAAGAAAAGTTTAATTTAACATAATTGAAATTATCCTTTTTTATATACTTTAATAATTCTCCCACTTTATAATATAGTTTAAAGTCTGATATTGCTGAATCTACTTCCTTTACAACTTTTTCCCCCCTGGTTTCTTTGAAGTTCATGACCTTTTATTTTTCCAAAGGAATTATTATTATTATTTTTTATAATTCAATAATTTTTTTAGTAATTTACTTGGAATGACACTGAATAAATAGGTTATTTATGTAAAACTTTAATTTTAAAATTATATTGCTGCTATATAGTTAGTTTCTCTATTTTTTCACTTTTGAAATTTAACTATCTCTGAAATCATGATTATTACCCCTGCCTTTTTTATATATACTAAATTCTGCTTCTGCTCTTCATTTTATCTTTGTAGCTCTCATTTTACGATGTTTTCTGAAAGCAACCCATTTCTATTTTGTAATTAATTTGTTTCATTCACATTCTAAGCCACAATTACTTTGGTGTTTTCCTCCTCCTTTTTCATCATCTTACTTCTCATTCTATTTACTCCATTCCTCCTTCCCTCCTCTGCTTTACTTGTACTCATTATTCTGTTCTCCTTTTCCTTAAAGTATTTATGCACCCCTGTAAGAGTCCCTTTCTTATCCTCTCTCCTAACCTTCTTCAATTGCCCTCTTATTTTTTGTGAATTTAGAAGACTTCTAGAGATATATGTTGTTCCCTCTTTAACTCAGTCCCAATAAGAGTAAGGTTCTAGCACTACTTGCTTTTTTCTTTATTAACCTCTTCTGTATCAATTTTTACTTTTATGTCTTATTTATATGAGATAATTACTTCTTTTAATCTCTCTATACACAAATTTTTAAAAATAATCACCCCATCATATTCAGCTTAGCCACAGCTTTAAAAAAATCAACTACCCAAATAGCAATGACAATCATAAATATACTGAATGAACAATTTTACCTTATTGAATCCCTCAAAACTGATCTTTAATGTTCATCTTATATTTGTCCTGGATGTTATATGCCAAATTTTCCCTTAAGTTCTGTGGATTTTGTCATAAAAATCTGAAAGTCTATGAGTTTGTTAAATGTCCATTTGCATGACTTCTTTTTAATACTTAAATTGCAAATTTTGATAATTTTTCTGAGTGCTTCAATTATGTGCTCCTTAGTTTGAACAAATTGTGGGAAGCAAAATATGTGTGTGGTATAATATTTTAAAATTGAAATATTTAAAATATTTTTGAAAGCTTTTGCTGCTTCATATTGAAATTGAAACATCAGTTTTTATTTATTTATTTAAATAAATAAGATGATAATAAGAATCTGACAAATAACATTATGATGTCCTGAAATCCCAAATTATATAGGAGAATCTAACCCAACAATCATACCAAATTGAATCTGAAGTTCTAAGTGCAACTATATATACAACTTGTATAATAAATTTCAATTATAAGTCAAGATCTGAATATACATTTTTAGAACTCAATAGATAAATAAATTTGTTCACACAAAATGAGTCATTCTGCAATGCTAAAGCTTTGGTTTACTCTAAGTTATTTAATATACTGCTAGTGAATGACCAGTTTCCTGAGAACTAGAATATACTCAAATACACATTATTTTAAAGCTATCCCAAGAATAATTGAATCTTTCTTTCGTAATTCATAGGGTATTTAGGATTCTCCAGTGTATCAGAGTCATCATAAACTGCAATGATTTTTGCATATCATCATAGCTGGATGAGCAATCTCCAATGATTTCAAGATAGTTATTTTTGAAACAAATCACTAATTTCTGGTTGATATCTTTTTTTTTCTTCTTTGACTCTGTCTCTGTCACTCTGTCTCTCTGTTTTTATGTGTCCTCTGTCTGCTTTTGTCTCTCTGTGTCCTGGTACCTCTGTTTGCATCTATCTTTTGGCTCTCTGGTACCTTCTCTTTGGTTCTTTTCCCTTTCTTTCCCTCTCTCCCCACATTCTCTCCTTTCTGTCCATATTCCTCTCTCTTCTCCCCTTTCTTATATTGACTATTGCTTAGATTCTAAATTAGAGCTTCTGAGCTCTAATTCCTTTCCTATAAACATTCTCATGACTGGGG
Source organism: Antechinus flavipes (assembly GCF_016432865.1). NCBI lineage: Eukaryota > Metazoa > Chordata > Mammalia > Dasyuromorphia > Dasyuridae > Antechinus > Antechinus flavipes. The sequence continues at coordinate 74,799,071 of NC_067399.1, forward strand.
GAATTTTTCATGTTTCATTCATGTAGTTGAATATTACATAAGCACTGCCTCAAAACTATCATTAACTTTAACATTGGCTTTTCTTACATAAAAAAATACTCACAATAGATTCATAGCATCTCAAAGAAGCAACAAGATTTAGAAACTTGAACCTAAACAGTAACTTTCTCTATAATGTCCCTATGGGTGGTCACTCTTTTGGTAGTTGAGGATCTCCATTATTGGTAATTTTTACTTCCTGAGTAAATCCACTCTCCTTAAATTGTTATAGGTATTATTTCTTCCTCTGTTTGACCTGAAATCTTTACATTTTCTTTCCCTTTTATCTGCTCTCTAGTGCCAAGTAAAAGAATCTTAATTGCTCTTTCATATGGTGATCTAACTAACAATCATTCAATCAACAAGTATTTATTAAGCACATGCAATCTACTGATTTGGGGATATGAATACAAAGAATGAAAAAATATCTATGGTCTAGGAGCTAATATTCTAGTGAAGGCATATTATTCTGATGAAGGAGAGAACAACATCTATAAGCAAATAGAGAATGAAAAATACACTAAATTTAAAATGACTTGTATTTAAATCCCAATTCTAGTTCTCATAAACTCTAGGACTTTGGAAATATCACAGCTTCTCTGAGGCTGTTTCCTATGTTTACCTATTTCAAAAGATTTATCATGGAAAAAACATTTTATAAACTTTTTTGTTCAGCAGTTTTTCAATTATGTTTGACTCTTCATGATACCATTTGGGTTTGTATTGGCAGAAGTACAGGAGTGGTTTGCCATTTTCTGTTCCAGTTCATTTTACAGATGAAAAAATTAAAGCAAAAAGAGTTGAAGGACTTGCCCAGGGTCACACAGTCAATGTTTCTGAGGAGAATTTCAGCTCAGGGGATAAGTCTTCCTGACTCCAGTCTCAGAATTTTGTTTGCTATACCATCTATCTGTCTTAAAATTTAGCGTCATAATATTGTGAACTGTTTTTATTAGTAGTAGTATAATTTATAATTAAATAATACTTTAAGTTTCAAGATAATTTACAAAATCTTATCTGAACTTTAAAAAGCTCTGTGAATAGATATTATACTAATGTTTGGTTGAAATTTGGGGATAGAAGGATTGAATGGGTTAGGAATAAGAAATTTGGTGATGTGAGTGTAATGGAGATTCACAGATGATCTTTAGAAGTTGAAAATCCCTGGGACGTGAAGAGTATGACAAGGTATGAGAATATTCATCATGGAGTCTAGAGTCTCAGTCTTCCCAGTGGAAGTTGGAAATCTATCTGGAGCCAAAAAGAGGGTTAAGATGGGAGGGATACAGTTAAATGGTTAAATGAATAAGTCTTTCTTCATTCCTCCTTTTCCTTTACCAATGGTAGATATTAGACAGGAAAAAAAATGCAAAGCAGGAGATGAAAGGAACACGGTACCAGATCATAAAAACTCTAGGCTTCTCTTTTCACAAAGAGACTAGCCAGGAAGCAGTAATAGGAAGAATTTACAAATCAATTTTTTCCCCTTCCAATGTGGAGGCTATATTTACATAAGCAAAAGTAGGACACAGCATCTATTGGGAAAAGCTTTTCTCTCCAAATCAAAAGAGAAATTTGGGAAGTAGGATGGAATCGGATTGTGATCCCCTAGATCACTTTTTAATCCAGGAATGATGAATGCATAGGGGCTTCTCATTATCATCTGACCAGGTCAGGAGTAAATCCTGTAATTTGCATTAGGTGGATAGAGATAGGAATTAATTCTCAGCTTTTTTCTTTTCATTTGTTCAAAGGGAGCTTGGCTGCAGAACCCTGTAGAATTTGTATCTCTGGATACGGTCCAGTGCAATCATCTTTTCCTTGGCCCCCTGGACAGGCTGTCTTAGGTCTGACATATCATGCTGAGACCACTTAGTTAGAAAGCAGACCCGCTGTAACACTGTGCAACATGACATGGCAGCTGGAAAGGCAAAACTCTGCTTGTCTTAGAACTGCAGATAAAGACATAGGGTCAGCGTAGTAATGTTGTCAGAAAACGACCTGGTTAATGCAAGTTCCTGGCCAAGTCCAATTCACAAGTGTAAGGCTGTCTTCTGATCACCACAGGTGAAAAGAACTAGATAAAGTTGTTTTTTAAGATTAAAACTCCAGTCATGCTATCCGAGGGTCTTTACACACACACACACACACACACACACACACACACACACACACACACACACAACCTTGAAGAGGACCTAAAAGGCTGTCTATATTGAGCCTAACTTGTCTAGTCCAGCTCACATTATCAATGGAAATCTAATTCCAATTTTTCAAATATCAAAATACAAAATATTTTGCATTCTGAATAGAGTTTCTGACTAGTCACCAAGAAGACAGGGCTTCCAATAGTGCCTCATACACTTGACCCTGATAAAATTATATATCTTACAGAGCCTTGGTGACTTATTTCACAGGGCTAATAGGAGACTGAAATCAAATAATATTTGAAAAAGATTTTGTAAACTTTAAAGCACTATAAATGTCAGTTATTAATATTTTTATTATTAAAATTTCATTCTTTTCAACTTTAGAAGATGGAAATCAGACAGAAACAGTTCTGGGACAAGTTTCTATGCTGCTATTATTTTAGGTTTACTGTTTAATTATTATGTAGGTGGGCAAAATACAGTTTTTGTAATTGAACAAAAATATTGGGATGCATCTTTGGGATAAACTCTAGTAATAGATAAACTCTCTTTTCCTATATGCATTTTTTATGCTTTTTAAAAAAAATAATAATTTAAATAAATAATTTTTAAATAATGGACTTAGCAATCAACAAATATAAACATCAATATTTAAAGAACCACCTGACAGATGATTGCCTATGAAATCATTCCCACAAGGTTTTGTTTACTTCCATGAGGTGGGGAACTTTATTTTGAGAACTATTCAAAAATTCAAAAATTTTTGTGAGTCAATGTTATGTTTAAGTAATTATAGGCAACCAATTTAAGTATAATATGTTAAGGTTTATTTGTATAATTTGCAAGACTATTTTGAGGTTAATATTTGTATTATATAGATTTATCTCAATAGTTTGTGAAGAATAATAAGTACCTGATGTATAATTCCATCTTCTTGATCATACCTTTGTGGATATTTGATAACTAAATTTGTGCAACTGCAGCAATATTAAGCAATTTCTATCACTTCCTTGCAAAATCTATAATTGATCTATTTAGTGTGAGCTTCTTAAGAGTGAAGTTTCTGCCACCGGTGAGTATTATTATAGTTATTATTTTATTTCCTTTACTTTTTATGTCTATTTCAAACCATTTTCATAGCATTTTCAGGTTTCTCTCACTGAAGAGAGGCAGTGCCTAACTTTTATTTTCTTAAAATACAATTCCTCAAATTTAGTAATATAGTGGTTGTTTTCGGTAAAGTTAATTCCTCTGACTCAAGAGGTGTCAACTTATTTAGGCCTAGTGGAAGGCCATCAGATTTAGCAGAGAAGCAGCATCTTTTTTTTACCAACACAGCAGCTCTCCTTTTGGAGTCAAAATATATGAATTTAAATTATAATCATGGTGTTTACTGACTGGGTAACCTTAGACAAATCATGTCTGCTCTGTAGGCCTCAGTTTCCTTCTCTGCTGAATGAAAGAGTTGCACTGGAGACCCTTGCCATTTTAACTTTCTATGCTTTCATAATTGAATGTTACTGATTTGTGGCTTGAAATCTCTGCCTTGCCTGCCTGAATGCCCAACTTATCTCTGGTACAAAGAGAGATAATAAGGGCTGCATTTTGGGGGAAAAAAATAAAAAAGCTTTCAGGGAGTTAAGTACATAGCTCTCATTGTTTCATAATGGAATTTCTGCACCTAAGTCCTTCAGCACTAAATCAGACCTTATATTTACAGCGCTGCCCTTTTCATTTTGGCATCCTACAAAGAGGGCTTTTTTTTTCCCCACTCACCAGTTAAATAAGTTTCTCAAGATGATGTTTTTTGGTAAACATATTTTATTACAGTGAAACTTATGTGATTCAGTCATCTGTAGTTTTGTTTCTTTTGTTCATCTGGGAATTCAAAAAGCAGTAAGGCAATAGTTTCAAATTTTTCCTGTTTCCACGATATTATAAGGTTTTCTCAGCAACTTGTTCTTTTCTAGTGCTACTGGCTTTTGTCTCTTTAGGTATTTTATTACTGTCACTATAGCTATTATTTTTATTATTACTATAATTATCATCATTATTATTAATTATGCACTGATTGCTAGGATTTTTTTCCTTATCATACAAATATGTATCTTCTCTTCCCAACCACACCCATCTCTTCTCAACCCCACTTTCCTTGCACACTCCCCCATTCAATATATCCAAGAGGACTATTTACACAGGTCAGTTACTCATAGTTATTAAGTTTGCTTTCTCTGTTATAGAGTCATCTTAGAGCAAATCAACTGTTCCTCAAGGATAAATAAGATTTGTGTCAGCAAATAGTCCCAGTGGGCATTCGGTCATCACTTGTATTTCCTCAGCATTAAGACCATTTCAGGCTTCATTTTGTTGCTCCCATAGTTCAGGAAATAACTGTGGGAACCTGACGAGTCCACTTTTCTCTGGAAATGCAGACCTTGGATCCATCTTTAAGTATATAGTGGAAATGACCAACTCTCCCTATGGACCTGAAAATTAAGACTTAAAGACCCTTGATATCACCATGGACAATATGAAACGTGAAGGTAGGGTCACTTTTTTCTCTGATTCTTATATATTCAAAAATGTTAATGGTTTGTTTCAGCAGAATTGCTTCTGTCCCACATCAAAATCACAATCAGTCTCTGGGTGTTGAAAGTTATGTTAAACCCCCTTCCAGTGATTACCAGCCTTCCTAAGGCAGAATTCCCCACAGATGTTCATCACCATGTGCCAACATTCTTTGCCTATTGTTCTGTTCCTTTTCTGTGCTGGGCCTAGATTTGATTACTCTGCATTCCAGTCTGCTGCTGACAAACACAATTGTCAGGATGAACAGAATAAGCAGATTGACTGCAAACCCACCCATCTGGCTCTTTCAGTCACCCTAATGACTGCCTTAGATTGACTGTGTGGTGAGCTGATCAATTGCTTGGTGATGATTGGCTGTGATGACTGCAGTATGGTTGATTCAATCGAGCCATATTGACATGGTCTCAGTTACCAAGGGTGCACTTATTTAATGTATATATTCTCTTGTAATGAGTCTCATTTTAGGATCTTAGGCTGTTTTTAAAACACCACACACCTATCCTGAATCACTTTCATTGCATTTCTGCAGACTATTTAAACCTCATCTGAGTGTTATAAATTGAAGTGATCAAAGAGCTCCATATAGAGGGATATACTCTAGCACAGTAGGGGAGGCATTAAACCTCTTTGCAAGTCAGCATAAGCAAAAGTGACAGCCTGGTTGCAATTTAAAATTACTCATATACCACAACTGTCAATTAAAATAGCCTTTAATGGTAACAGATGAACATCTGGTATCTTTCATTTGAAAAAATAAAAACAAATAACTTTTTTTTTTCCCCAAAAGGAGAGAATCTAAGATTCAGAATCTTTCATTTCTATATCTGTTCCTTTCAGTATAACAATGGAGGCTTTGATTTCTTGTTAATGTTTATAGAATGATTAAAGAAAAACAACAGATATCAAAATAAGAAATTCCTCAATATTTATTTTACAAAATGTGTTATCTTCTCAACCTCAAGGGGAAAAATATATATTTTGGGGATTTTTTCCAAAAGGATAGAAATTTGTGTTATATAATGGAGGTTGGGCTTTGAAATAAGAAGTTCAAGATTTAGATCTTACTTCTGATTCATACTTGTTATGTGGCTATGGATGAGTTACTTATCCCTCTAAAGTTATAAGTTCTATATGACTTGTCAATCTAGATCAGTGAAAGGAATTTTCATATCACAATTTCGCAACATGGAAGAAATCGCAAGGTCAAACCCACCCTTCTTCTACAAAATCTAAAGAATATCATTGTAATGGATTATAATGATGGCAGAGTAGTTGATCAGACATAGATTCAATAGGATCTAAATTAAAATACACTCTCAGACATCAGTTTTATGACTCTGGGAAAGTTACTTCTGTTCTGACTCAGTTTCCTTTTCTATAAAATTATTATGAGAATCAAATGAGATAATACTTTAAGTGCTTTGCAAACCTTAAAGACCTATGTAAATGCTAGCTATATTCATGTATTTTCTCCCCTCTTCCATTCCTATGTTTAAGTAATAGTAATAATAATACCTCACTTCTAGAATACCATTATATGGACTAAAGTAATACAAAAGTTAATCCAGCTTATCAAGTCAAAGGAAACATGACTTGCTATTGATTCAATTCAGTACTACATATCTTTGGAGCTCAAAACAAGAAATGTCTATATACTGACTTTCATCATTTTGAATTTTTCTAAAGACTCAGTATATCTCACTTATTAACACAAAGTCATTGCATTGCTTACCAAGTAGACATAAGAAGTAAGTTTAAATGTCATCCAAACACCCGAGTGCAAAAATGTGAAAAAGAAAATTACATTCTCCTACCCCTTGTCCAGTCTATAAGGATTTATCAAAATGTCCTTTTAATCTTATGTTATAAATCTTAATTCTATCCATTTGTTGTTAATAACGTATAACATAAATTTACACATTATCAACAACAAATGGGTAGAATCATGTATCATCTTCTATACTTCTCTCTCTCTATCCCAACTCCAGGTACAAAATATTAGTATGGACCATCCATCTTATTAAATCATTTATGTGCAACATATGTTTTTAACTATTCAACATAAATACTAATCTTATTTCTTTAGATTGAAAACTAGTCAATTTACAAGTTTACACCAAATAGGATTTCCTATGTATTAAAAAAAAAGGATGCGATATCTTATAGTGCTTTTTTTTTTTCTTATTGGTAACACTTTGATTTTTCATATATCTTTAAAGCATACTATAAAAATACAGTCTGTATAAAGAAAAAAATAATTGTAATTTTGATAGATTCCAATTTTTGGAGTGAAATTATAATGTAAAAAAATTTTAAAGGGAAACAATGGTTATCCTCTAGAAAATATTTTAAAAGGCCAAATTTACTTCATAAGTAGCATGTTTCAATTCTGATCTGAACACCAATATGGAAGTAAATTAGCTCACTTGATTGTACTCACTGTTTCAAATTTTATTTACACTAAAATTTTATGTATTTAGGAAACTTGCTCTAACTATCCTAATTCAAAACTGTTTCCCTTTTCTGAATGTCTATAGAACCAGTGGTCCATTATTTGAAAATAATGATTCAAATTTGGAAGGGACTTGAAATATCATACTTACAATCTTCTTTTCAGGGTTTAAATGGCCTCTGTAATATCTTGAAACCACCTTGAGATATCTGAGTTGGACAAGATCTCTCTCTTTCTCTATATATCCATATCTATATCTATTTCATCTATATCTATGTATATATCATTCTGTAACTTTTTCCTAGATAAGGTTTTCTTCTGCAATACGTCCAGCATGTAAACATACAGACTCTGCTTGGAGATCTCTAACAAGAGGAACCTTTTATTTTTTGAAGGATCCCATTCTGTCTTGGGAGGGCTTGAATGAATGCCTTAAACTGATAGAGAGATGTGGCTAATCTGTAGTACTTGTAAAAAATGATGTGGACAAACAGGGATCTTTTTCTTTTATATATTCTCATGTAGCATGATCTCAAGACTCATTGATGTTGTTATCCCCTGGAAGTTCTACACATTATTAATGTTCTTCCCAATATGTGACTTCCAGAAGTGAACAAAATGATAAAACATAAGTTCACAAGAATTCCTTCATCTGCTATATTACACTCTCCTACCCCCTTCCAAACCACTCTGTAAATGAATCTTCAGAAATTTGCCCCAAGTTAGATGCATTCTAAAGATGAGAAACCACTCAAAACTATATTTCTTGAGTTTCCACTTTATTTATTATTATTAACTGAGCCAGACAGGACACATTAGTTCAAAGAAACAGGAATTTGTTCAAATAACATAGCAGATTAAGTAACATGATGATGTTCTTACCTCATCTATAATTGAAAGAATATAATCTCCTATACCAATGTGAGGAGAGGAAGGGAGGGAATGCATAAATAGAGTACATTTGATTCAGGGAAAATTCATAGAAATGCATACAAATAGGGTATACATATGGACAGAGAATATTACTAAAGAAGAAATGATATTCATGGGGGAACCCATCTTACCAAGAGATATGCTTGTACAGCATACACAATGGCAACAGGTGTCAGAATTCATATATTTTGTCAGTCAATCAATAAGCATTTGTTAAGTATCTGCTATATTCCTGGAGTAGCTAGATGGACTGGATGACAACAAAATGAATCCCGCACTATGCAAAGCTTTAGGGATATAAGAAGAGACAAAAGCCAGTTCCTGCCCTTGAGGACCTCACAATCTAATGAAGGAGACAACTATTAAATAGAACAAGACAACTATATCTCTGGAACTGAAGTTCTGTCATTGTCCTCTGGTGATATCACCATGCAAATCTCTGTTGCAATCTGCTGTGTGAAATTTCTCTGCTGTCCATGGAATGTCGGCATCTATATTGGCTGTTTTCATTTTCTTTTGAGTGTCACCTCATTGCTTCATCTTCACTGGCTTCTAGCTGTTGTGTGTCTTCAACTGTTTTCTATTACCATCTGTTGTGTTACTTTTACTAGTAATTCTTTCCCCTTAAAGGAAATATAAAAACTCATTTTAGTGTATGTAGATTATGACCATGATAGTGGGATCAAGGCAAACAGTCAGCAAGTGGTACAAGAAGCACTCAGGCAAGGATTAAATCTTCTCTTTGGACCTAATCTCTGTTGTACTCACTGTTCTTTAACCTCAATTAATTATGTGACTTGTAGTTATAGAAATTCTTTTAACTCCTATCAAATCCCTGGTTTTCAGTCCCTGTCCCCTCAAATTAACTTGAGCCAAAAAAAAAAAAAAAAAAAAAATTAAAAAAAAACAGTAGAACTATTAGCTTCTAAATTTCTGTCTTTACTATGACTACTTATCTTTTTTTAAAAAAGTAGCATTGCTGTCCCAATGGAGGGGATGGGGATGGGTGAATTCAAAACCTCAATGACTCAATAATCTTTCTATAGTTTATTAAAATTCTCAGCTCTTTTCTAGTTTACTATTATCCAATGTCATCCATACCGTATTATATTTGTGAAACCTCTATCCACTGGGCCAGTTATTAAATTAGAATGTTAACTCCTTATGAGAAGGTATTATCTTATTTTTTAATACTTGTATCTCTACTTTTTAAGACATGTACATTTACTGGCATATATTAAGTGATTAAACACATTTCAATTGATTGACAAAGCAAGTAAAGTAAATATGACCTAATTGGGTCTTCATGAAGACATATTGGTTATCAACACTACTTTTATTCTGTCCTTTTGAGACCAGTGATCATATATCTTTGTAAAGGAAATAGAAGCCTAATAACAACTGAATGACTGTGACTTCTTTCTGATTAGATCATTTTTCAGTAGATTAATCAACAAGGCTATACCAATGCTGAGCTGTCAGGCAACCACTTGCTTGCCATATTCGTATTTAATACACACCTATTTACGACTATCTAAGATAGATAAGAGATCCTTAGATATTCCCTATCTATGAATAAAATTGTTCACAAACCTGGGGATGAGAGGATGGAGACAAACCTTCAGATGATGTTGTGTTGGGGAGGCTATAAGAGAGATTCACACTTTAGTTATAGATTGGGAAGACAGCCTGGCTTATCGGATAGATAACTGCATTGGAATCAGGAAGACAAGTTCAAATTCTGCTTCTGATAGTTGCTATGAAAATTTCTCTGAGCTTCAGATTCTTTAACTGGAAAATGAGTATAATAATTCCAACAATACCTACATCACAGAGTTATGGAAGATCTGAAATGAGACAATGATAGTAATGTTTTGTGAATATTAAAGTCCTATATAAATATCAGATATTATTACTATTGGATTGGCTACCCTCTGAGGCTACAACTTTACATTCTGTGAAATAACAACTACTAATGGGCATTGGAAAATGTTGGAGAAAAACACCAGATGCCCAAGTCAGCCAATTAGCAACAGAGAGTGAGAAAGAAACATACTGTGATAATCGTTGAATTCTTGGGTTCTAAGAGACTTCCACTCCAATCCACAAGGATGGACTATCTTTGCACATTCATGGAACTAGTTCAGATGACACAAGTAAGGGAGTATCTACAGATGCCTAAGTAATGAAATAATAACATGTTAAATTCACAAAGGACTTTTTTTTTGACATATTTATTAAAAACAGTAACAACAACAAAAAATATATAGTGCTTACTATGTTCCAGGCATTGGCTAACTGATTATTGATAATATCAATCCTGGAAGGAAAATGCTGTTATAACCCCATTTCATAGATAAACTGAGACAAAGAGATTAAATAACCTGTCTAATTTCACACATCTAGCAATTCTCTGAGGCTAGATTTGAACTAAAGTCTTCCTACCTGCAGTCCCAGAACTCTATCCATTTAATTATTTAGCTACCTCTATGATAAACAACTTAAACCTTATCCACAAATTAAAGAAGTGAGGGTAAGGAAAATACAGACTGTTAAGCCACAGAGTTGTAATCACAGTTACAATGGTATATGTCTGCTAAATAAGACTGTGGTGTGTGTGTGTGTGTGTGTGTGTGTGTGTGTGTGTGTATGTGTGTGTGTGTTTAAGGTCTTATGAGTACTAAAACACTTAGCCTTGAAAAATATAATGGCTTTATATGTGGCAACAGGAAATTCAAATGCTGAACTGGTACACTGTGACCTTTAAGACCAGATTTTTCTCTGGCTTTCACTAAAGACATTTCATTCACAAACATAGAATTTCAAACAATGTACCACAATTGCCAGTGGTAGTCCAGGATTTTCAAATACTTAAAATAATGAAAGGACTTAGAGACTAAGTAGATCACACCTGAAATAAAAAAAAAAAAATAAAAACAATGTACACATCATTTGTTCTTTCAGAAACAAAAGTTAAATTGTGAACCCATCATCTTTTGCTTCAAAAATCAAAATTTGGTGTTTCTTTTCTGAACGTACAAACACCCTTACTCATTATCAGAACAAAAGGATTCCTCATCAGCATTCTGCATAGTTCTGAAAGTCTGCAAGGAGACAGATGCATAAACAAAAGAGGGAAAAAGATCCATGAAAAGAGAAGCAGTTTTGTGGTTTGGCAGCATGGTTTTACCTTTTGTTTTTCCCAAAACTCAGTCTAGTAAACTTGTTCTAAAAGTTGCAAATGTAAGATGACATGATCTTTTGTTAATATTTTTCTATTAGATTTTTACCTTATGGATCCTGATGAACTGCTTGATAGACCACTCAACTGTACCAGGTACATTGGAGAGCCTTCTCTTCTTTCATCCCAATCTTCATTGATCAATTATAATAAGGTGTTAGATGTCTTTTGTACCTCTTCCTTCTGGATGGAGGTTGATCTTTATAATACCCACCCTTTCTGGGGATAATGAAGAATCCTCCCCAAATCTGGCCTTTGGAATCACCACACCCTTCCCAAAAGATAAAGGTAACATTGCATAATAAAGTAGTCACCAACTTCAATCCTTCAAACAAAATGGCATATTACTGAGGTATTTCATTTCCTTGTCATTCCTCATCTTACAATCTTATCTTGCTATCATTCCCTCAGGATCACAGTATTATTTCATTGTTTCATTTTGGTTTCCATTTGTACTGTATCTGTACCCTTCTATATGTGACAGCTCCCAAAATTAGAATGTATCTCTCTGGAGAACAGGGATTGTTTTGCTTTTCCATATGTATTACCAAATTCTTCACAAATAAGGTTTAATAAGAGTTTTCTTTTTTTCCCATAAAGAAACTCAAACCTGGATCATAGATTAGTATCTTCATCTTTCACTATTGATACTTAAAGAGTGTGGGCTCAAATTTATAGTGGTTCCTACAAACAGTCTCATTACCACATTCACTACTGGGTATAATATAACCAATCAACAAACTTCCCTCTAGTCTTCTATCAGTTACTGGATGTATTTATTGCTGGTTAGTCAAAGCAGTTGACTCCTCAACAAACCCAGCAACTATGGCTATTGGCGCCAGTTGTGTAAGGGGGCCCTTAAATGTTTTTCCACCCTGCCTGGGATATAACTTGGTCTATCCTATCTCTAATATTCTTGTAAAGTCAGAGAATAATTAAGCACAATGGAAGCAAAATATTCCCCTCTGTTTTGAAGAGGAAACAACAAATCCCCATTACTTCCAGAAACAGGCTGATAATATCTTCTTGTAGATATATAGCAGACCCAAAATAAAGTGTATTCTCCAAAGATTGAGATTTCCTTGGTCATTCCTCTTAGTACAAATATAAACAGGAAGAAAGTAAAATATTAAACAAGAACTAGATATATGTAATTAATCTGAAATAAAGAGTGGAAAGAGAGATATGAAGCAAAAAAAAAAAAAACAACTGAATTTAAAACTTATTTGAGATCTATATGACCTTGGGCAAAATATTTAAATTTTCTAAATCTCAGTTTCTTTACATAGAAAATGATGGAATTGGTTTTCTTGATTTCATCCATTGATTAATGATGAGTCTAAGTGCAAAGATGCTATAGAAATATAATCCCAAGTGGGGTTCCTTTAAGAAAGTGTGTCAGGGACATGTAAGCAAGTATACTAAGAAAAACAAAACAAAGCAAGAAAAAAAAAATGCTGCTATAGAGCATGGAGTTCACACTGTGCACCATAAAATGGCTTAGTGAGTGGTAGATCTTAATCCCTGACTTTTCTCAGGTATAAAACTACTCTTTTTGGTAAACAAAAGGGAATCAGGGACAAAGAACTTAGCAGACAGGAATGAAGAAGGAAATTTTGGACAAGTTCCACACAAAAGCAAAGATGCAGGTAGAGTTCCCATGACAAAGGAGGAGAAAAGTTCAAAATGAATAAAAGATATAGCTTTGACTGATCTTGCTGAACATTTTCATCTTAGCCATTTCCCTTATGTGTATTCTGTGATCATCAGGAATTTTTACACATTGAAAAATAGCACAAAAATTGGACACAGAGCCAGCAGCATGAAAGGTATCCATAGCAGAAGGAAAAAGATACCCCAGTATGCCATAAAGTCATCAAATCACCCTCTCCCCTCAAGAATAAGACTTTTGGTGGCTTTTTATTTAAACTGATTTTTATAAATAATCAGTTGCTAAGATTAGTTGTTTCATGATTTGTGAGATAAAGAAGCTTGAGTACTGGGGATTGAGGGTAAAAGTAGTGATGTTTGCACAATAAATACTATGATGCTTTGTGGAGAGATTATTAAAAGATGGGAAGTAATGTTAATTGATGAGTTTCTGGAAAGATATAAATGAGAATTACATAGGATGAGAAAAGCATAAACAAGTTAAGATTGACTATATCAATCAGTGTAGTGATGATAGAACATCACATTGATGATAACACAAAATCATCTAAAGCTATTTGCAAAAAAAAAAATTAAATATATTTATAATATTTATAATTTCTAATATATAAAATTATAATATATTTAAATAAACAAATATATATGCATATACACACATACACACACACAGAGATTCTATATCCTAAAATTGTACAGGTTAAGTCTGATGAAGAAGGATGTAATACCATTAAAATGCAACTCTAAAGACTCAAACCTATAATTACAATGAGAGAAAAATGGGGAGCTGTCTAAGGAGATAAATGTAGATGCATAGGAACTAATTGACCACTTTAGAATTTTAAAAAGACATCATTAGAAGATGGAAGGAAGAAAGGTAACAGAAGATGAATACAAAAGAATACTTTGTAATTACAACATCTGAAAAGTGAGAAACAGAATGAACTGAAGCAGATAATGAACAATAAAGATAGAAAGAGTTACATATACCTTCATTAATATTATAAAATACAGTCTCCATTTTATTTGTTATGTATATGCATGCATGCATACATGTATATATGTGTCTTTGTCCATGCATGTGTATAATACATATGGGTCTATAAACATAGTTGAGAATATGCATACATACATATTAGGGGTAAATTAATCATTGAAAAGGATCAAACTTCTAGGTGGGTTCAATGGGATTATAAGGAGATTGTAACAGAGCATCTATTTTCTTCCAAAAGATTCAATTCATTCCAGACTTCGGCTTGCGACTAGCTATCTATAATTCCAAGGTATTAATAGTAGGTAAATGTTTAATCTGATCCTTGGCTTCTGAAATTATTGGGGAAATTAAAGTTATTTATTGTCATTACCTCACCGATCTTATATTCCAGTTCCTTCTCCCTTCCCTAGAAGAAGGAGGTGTCTCTCCATATTTTTTGGTACCAATAGTATCAATCCCTCAGGCACTGAGAAAAAGTGGCAATGTTAGAAGTATATTAGCAAACCTAAAAAAAATGAACAGGAGGCATGGTGGACAGATTACTATAAATAGAGATAGGAAGAACTGAATTAAAATGCAGCCTTAGATATTTACTAGTTGTGTTATCCTAAACAAGTCACTAAACTTCTATTTGACTCAGTTTCCTCAAGTATAAAACAGGGATAAAACAATAATAGTAATTACTTTGTAGGACTTTTTTTTTTTTTTTTTTTGAGGATGAAAGGAAATAATTATAAAGTGCTTAGAACAGTGCTTAGTAAAGACTAGGCACTATATAAATGCTTATTACTTTCTCTTCTTATTAAGCAGATCATAAACTTCACATGGGACCATGATATAGTAATAAAACAGAAATTCAATTTACATGATTATCTTCAGTAATTCTTTTAAAATTGTTTTTAAATTTTTATTAGAAAAAAATAATCACATGGGCCACAAAGTGGATAGAAAGCCCAGTCTGGAGTCTAGAAGATCTGAGTTCAAATCTAGTCTTAGGCAGTTACTAGGTGTATGAAACTGGATAAATCAGCTAACCCGGTTTGTCTCAGTTTCCTTATCCATACAACGAGCTGGAGATGGAAATGGCAAAACACTTTAGGATCTTTGCCAAAGAAAATCCCAAAAGGGGACACAAAGAATAGTACAAAACTGAAAATTGCTAAACCACAATTTTAATTTAAAAATACAAAGATGAGAATGCACACCTGGGGGGGAAAAAAAAAAGGACTTTCTATAAATGATTGCATATGAAAAACTATACTTGCTGTTCACAATTGTGTTCAATTTTTTTAAACATTAATTTTAATATGGTAGTAATGAAATCTTCTTGTTTCTTGCCCTTTCTCCTATAACTTCTGTTTTGTATATTTATCCAAAATCTGTTATTGTTACTATTTTATGTAAGGGTAATCAGTTCATATGTTTTATTTCATCTTTCCTTGTATCATTTCATTGAAGTCTTCTCATCTTTGTTTTCTTCATATTTATCATTTCTTCATTACTTTAAATGATTGTTGATCTCATTATTGCAGGTATTTCATCCTTTAATATAGAATACATCATGCCCATACTTTCTCATCCTGTACAATATTCTTCCATGTTCTCATATATAGCTCCAAGAAGTTTTGTTCATTGTTTTATAAAGTTTCCAATTATTTATAAGAGCAAGCATTAATAAGATCACTGATTTATAGCTTGAAGGGACCAGAATAACCAACTAATTGTAGGAATCATTTCATTTACATATTTGCAAACTGATGTCCAGAATAGTTAAATATCCTGATCAGGATCACAAAGCATCAAAAGTGAGATTTGAACCCTTTTGATCATACTCTGCATTCTTTTTTCTTTTAAAATATTATTTCCTTGTAAGTACTAGGATAGCCCTTAGGCATTCATTTTTTTAATCCCTTTTTCTCACAGAGACCTCACTTTCCAATCATACATTTTCTGGATAAATTACGTTGCCACACTTTTTGCACATAAATCATTGGAAATGTAGTACAGCTTATCTGTGCCCCTTGTTATTTCTTACAGGTCGATAATATTCTATTATTTCCATAGAGTGCAATTTATTCAATCATTCCCCTATTATTGAAAATATGTTATTTTTTCTTTGTAATTATGAATGGTGCTTGTAGAGCTATTTTATATAGATATGTCTTTATTTTCTGTAAATAATCTTTATTATAAATATATCTTGGTAGTGGAATAACTAAGTCAGATGGTATGAACAGCAGCATAACTTTTACTATAAAATTCCATATTGCTTTCTGTAAAGAAATGTTTCCCAGATTTACAAGAAGTATAATAGTAAGCACATTTCCTCACAGTCATAAAAAAATTTTAATGATGAATTTTAAACTATCATTGACAGAGTAAAAAAAGTAGAAGATATAATCTTAGAATTATTTTAATTTGAATTTATTTAATTATTATATATTTTGAATAAGCTTGGTTATGTGTACTCTCAGATTTTTCATCTTTTTTCTATAAGAATGAGAAGGAAATGGTCCTGGGACTAATAACTATACACATCCATATTTGATGTTCTACATATTATTGGACAAGTAGATAAATTCATTGCTTTTGTAGTAAAATGAATGTTTTAGAATATATGTTTATCTTCTGTAGGGTTACTGAAAGCATCTTTGATATGACTCTAGTGGCATTCAGTTTAACAAAGTTGATAAATAACACTAAATCTATGATTATATATATATATTTCTTATAAATATTCCAATAAGGTATAAGTTAATGAGGCTTAACAAAGTGAAAGCTGAGAAGGAGAGTGAAGCTGAATGCAGGATTACAGAGAATAACAAAGAAACATAAGGTTTTCTTAAATAAGCAAGGAAAAAACAAAACAAGACAAAGACAAAAACTAAATAAAATAGGAAAGACAAAAGATCTACTCAAGAAATCTAGAGATATGAAGAAAATATTTCATGCAAAACAAACATGATATAAATAAAAAATGATAGGGATTTTACAGAAGAAAAAGAGATTAAGACATGCTTACAAAACTACACAAAGAAATTATATGAGAAACATAATGACAGAGATGGTATAGTTACTAATCTAGAAAATTGCATCCTAGAGAATAAAGTCAAGGGAGTCTTAGGAAGCATTTCTAACAGTAAGACTAATGAAGGTGAGAGAATAAAATTGGACTATTTAAAACCCTAAAAGTTAATATGATGTATTCAATGTGCTACCAACTTTGGCCATTTAACAATGGCCACGAGGTAGGAAAAGATCAATTTATATTTCAATACTAAAGAAGGGCAATGCCAACGAATGTTCACATTATCAAAGAATTGCACTGATTTCAATGCCAACAAAATTAAACTTAATATTCTACAAGCTAGGGTTCAATAATATGTGAAATAAGAACTAAAAAAAGGGCATAGTGATTTTCAAAGAGATGTAGGAATGAGACCAAAATGCTAAATTATGGAGAAAGCAAAGGAATTTCAGAAAAAAAATCTACTTCTGTTATCATTGATTACACTAAAGTCTTTGACTGTGTGGTACACAACAAAATGTGGCAAGTCCTCAAAGAGATAGAATTACCAAATCATTTTACTTGTATCCCAAGGAACCTGTAAATTGATCAAGAAGCAACAGTTAAAATCAAATGCGGAACAATTGTTTGGTTTGAGATTGAAAAAGGATTACAAGAATAAATATACTATCACCTTATTTACTTTATATTCAAAGAACATAATGTGAAATGCTAGACTGGATAAATCAAAAACCAGAAGTAAGGTTTCCAGGAGAAGAAATAACAGTATTAGATATGTAGATGATAACATTTTAATGACAGAAATTGAAGAGGATTTAAGAATGAGGGTGAAAGAGGAGAGTATAAAAGCATTTTTGAAACTTAAAATTCAAAACAAAACAAAGCAAAAAACTAAGATCATGGCAACTGGTCCCATCAATTCCTGGCAAATAAGCAGAAACAAAATGGAAGCAGTTTAAAATTTTATATTCTTGGGACTCATAGGTCACTGAAGATTGCACTTGCAGCCATGAAATTAAAAGACATTCACTCCTGGGAAGGTAAGCTAGGGCAAATTTGGGTAACATACTAAAAAATAGAGACATCACCTTGACAACAAAAGCCCATAGAGTCAAAAATATGTTTTTATTCCAGTAGCAATATATGACTGTGAGAATAGCACTATAAGGAAAGCTGAGTGATGCAGAATCAACACTTTCAAATTGTGGTGCTAATGAAGACTTTTGAGAGACCCTTGGACAGCTAGTAGGTCAAATAAGTCAATACTTAAATTAATAGAGGCTATTCATTGGAAGGTAAAATAATGAAGCCGAAACTTAAATATTTTGACCACATAATAAAAAGGCAGGATTTATTGGAAAAGATCCTCATTTTGAGAAAGATTAAAGAGAAAAAAAAAAGGGACAGCATAGGATAAGATGGTCAGATAGTGTCATGGAGACAATAAACATGAGCTCAGACAGACTTCAGGAGATAGTGGAAAGTAGAAATGTCTGGCACATGGTGTCATAAAAAGTTAGACATGACTGAATGATTGAATAACAGTAAAAACAAGTTAGTTGTGGGTATAGCCTAGGTCTTTGTAAATATTTTATTTTAGAAGCAAAGTCAGAGCATGGATTACACACCTTCATTCCTTCACATTTACTTTTGAAATGTAATATCACTAGCCAAACCACCGTTTCCCCTAATTTACCGAAATAAACTGATGAGATTACAATTAGACAAATCCATAAACTTCTCTGAGCTCATTACTAGTTGTGCTGATATAGCTTACACTGTTAGCCTTGAGGTGACATTTCTTTCACTCCTTTTCTCTGCATTCGACCCCCTCCCCTCTTTCATGAGGTCAGAATGAATTATTTGGTCACCATCTCTAGCTTCCTCAGACGATGACAGAGGGTGAGATTAAGAAGGAAGGGAAAGAGAAGCATGGAACTTTATTTGGACATGACATATCAGCTTTCACCTCCACTCCAACCCCTCTCAATTCAGTTCAATGATTCAATTTAATAAATATTTATTAAGCACCTACTATGCAGAACACATATACCTGGTGTTCAGATGGGCCAGCTTTTACCCTTGAGATAGAAATAAAGTAACATTGATGTCAGCTGTTCTTCACCAACAAATAAATGTTCCACTAATTCCCAAAGCCAGGCAGTTTGCAAAACTGTCTTTGTCAGACAACTTAGGTCTCCTTTCCTGTCAAGTTCACTTTGTATTCATTTAGCAAAGACACACCTACTAAGTAGTGCTGCATAAAGCTAGGTGTCAGTGTCTGAGAGAGCCCATTTCACGAATGATTAGCATTTTCTGACCTAGCCCTCATCTTCAGTCAGGAGGAGACACACACACACACACACACACACACACACAGAGTTAGGTACCTTCTTTCAGCACTTAACTTCCAGTCTGTAATACATTTTGCTCTCTGCAAATATATCATGTTAGGTAGCATAGATTTAAAAAAAAATAGAAATGAACTCACTTCTTTTACGCAGACTTGACTTAAACAATATATAATAGCAAAACTCCAATTGGTTTCCAGAAAAAAACATCTTATCTGAAGTTAAGGTTAATTTTGAATAATAACAATTGTTAATGATTTTTTAAAATGACTGTGTAGTCTTTTCAGGGTTTCTTCTATAATTTCTACTCTCGATGGTATTCTTGTACCCAAGAAAAAAGCTCAATACTTGTACTGAGGATTTTACAGATAGTCCTGAGGGTCTCTGCTTCTATGTACTTTGCTCTAGAACTTGCCCTGGTATACTTCCCAATAAATAGCTCTAAAAGGTATGAGTTTACATTAGACTAGAAGTATGCATATCCCAAGTCTATGTAAAGGTTTTATGCATCAATAATCTATCAGTTAATAAAATATTCCCCGCCAAAAATCTGGGGTATACTTTCTCCTTTGACAAGGTTTCTGAGGAGAGGGAATTCAAACTTAGAATCCAAAATGAAACATACATGCAGATATGATGTTTGGGAAAAATTAAGCTCCTACTCTTGTCCAGGGAAGTTCTTCTTTTCTTTTGCTTTTATAGAATTTTTGTAAATTTCTCCTTTGGTATAACTCTCGGCTGGGTTCTAAATATTATTTCCTATTTTGGCTATAATAACTAGCACTTGTTGGTGTTTTAAATTTTGCAAAGTTCTTTGTGTGTGTTATTTCATTTGATCCTTAAAAACCACTCTGAGAAAAGTTAAATGAATTACCTACAATCACATAGCTAATAAGTGTTAGAAGAAGGATTTGAACTCAGGTCTCTTTAAATTTAAGTCTAGCATTGCATCTACTATTTCATTTATATAGCACAACAGATAGAACATTGAACTTACAGTCTTCTTGACTTGACTTCAAATTTTCACAAACACTTACAAGCTGTATGATATTGGCCAAGTCATTTAACCTCTGACAACTTTAGTTCCCCTATCTGTTAAAATAAGAATGTTACTATCAGGGAGGTTGTGAGGTTCAGATGAGAAGATATATTTAAAGAGCATTGTAAAACTTTAAAAAAATGTAAAATTAGCTATGATGATTATTATTACTTTTCAGTCCATAGTTGGTATTTCTTTCTACCATGAGGATATCATGACTCCAGAAGCTGCTGCCATTATAAGCTGATTATTTTTGTCCAAATCTGTCTATGGCTACTTCCGTTGCCATTCCACCATTATTCTAATGGCTTCTGCTATCATCTCTAGTCATCAGTAGGACTTCTGATCATAATTCTGGATCTCCCAAATTCACAGACATTGTCTAAGCCCATCCCTTTGGACTTATTACCATGTGTCAAGGAATTGCTCTTGCTTTGTCAGCAAGATTTATTGCTCTTGGCAGTACTTTCCCTGCTTAAAGTTAAAATTAAGAAATTGGCTTATAAGATTTTTTTAATTTGACTCTTAATTTCTTTATTTTTCATCATTAGCCCTAACAAGTCACTGCTTCAAGGGTATTTAAATTATATACCTTCTCCAGGAAATGTTTGATGATGTTTCTAGGTTGAAAATGAAAGATTAAGATTTGACTTTAGAGGAAAGACTTTTATCTTTTCAACTCAGCCAGAGGAAAGATTCTTGTCCCATATTAAGAAAAAATAAATACAAGCACACAAAAAGAGCCATGTGCTTGCAGAGTCTTACTTATTTGAGACCGTAAAGGGAAAGAAGAGTGAAAGATGGGTGGCCCACTGAATAACAGCTCTATTTACAACTCTTTACAAAATATTTTGTCCTCATATCATGGTAGCCTTTCAGTCTGAAATATGCTAACATTGTGTTTCCATGTGATTATGAAGACTGGAACCAAACAAGGAGTATCTATACTTGATCTGATCTGACAGGTCAGACTACCTCCATTACATTATTCTTTTTTTTTTTTTTTTCCAAAGACAACTAATTTCCATGCATATTTTGTCCCGAGTTAGCTTCTGCATTTTAATCCTACAAATTCAAACAAAAACAAAAACAGAGAGGAAAAATGAAATATATTAAGTTCTTAAGCTCTTCTGACTATTAAAAAAGTAGATAAATTAAGGGACCTTTTCTTATGATAAAATTTTGCTGCTGACTCAAAACATAGGGAAAGATACTATTATATAGGGTATATTTAATATCTATGTATACCATAAAGCAAAGATCTTCAGCTTTTGAAATACTGAAACCAATGGCTAGGAATGAGGAATCAGAGGGGAAAGTTTAGGCTCAACATAAGGTAAAAAAGTCTGACAATTAGAAATGTGCTATTGTGGGAAAAGCTGCCTCTGTAGGGAAAAAATTCCCTGCCTGGAACAGTTAAGACTTACAAATACATGTTCACTACTGGATTATCACCAGAGATATTCAAACAGAGATTATATGATCACTTATCAAAGATGTAAAGAAATGGGGAAGAAAGGATTCCAATTCAGGCAAAAGTGGAACTAGGTAACCTTGAAGATTCCTTTCAGCTGTTCTTTTTATTATCCTTCTATTATCCCCAAATTGGGAAAATAAAAAGAACATGGAGAAATTAGAAATTAGACATGCACTAGTAAATATTTAAGAACTAGCTATCAAAAATATACATGTGACTCACTTTTATATTTAATTTTTTCTATATTAACATTTTAATCACTTTCTTAATCAAATGATAAATCAAGTCATAGTTTGTAGGCTTTTCCAGATTTCCAATATAAATGCTCATACTAAAAATTCACAAATTGTTTGCTAAGGTGGTTGGAGCTGGCTCCAGCATATTCCTTTTTATGTAAGATAAGGATAACTGAGAGGGAAAAGTCTTAACTTTGGCTTTACTTATATAGATTATTTAATTAAATGAATTTTTGTCCTTAAATCTATTTAACTTGCACATTCCAACAAATTTGCATCTCTAGTCCCACACTACCCAGGAAAGTCAAAGTCTATAGTGCCTATAAAATTTCAAACCCAAAAATGAAACCTCAGGACTCATATAATCAATTGGTCAACTCAAAATCTCAGCCTTCTGGGAAAAGATGACTCTTTCTTTGGTCTTATTACTACAATGTGTCAAGAAGTTGCTCCAGCTTGTCAGCAAGATTTGCTGCTGTTGAAAACACTCTTTCTGCTTAAGGCTAAAATTAAGAAGTTGACTTATAAGATTTTTTTTTTAAATCTGGCTCTTAGGTTCTTTACTTTTCATCATTAACCCTAACAAGTCAGTGCTTCAAGAGCAGATTAAATTATATCCTCTCTCCTGGAAATGCTTGATAGTGTATCTACGTTGTGTGGGGAAAGGAGAGATTAAGATTTTATTTAGTATTTCAGTTAGAGGAAAGGCTGGTAAAAACCAAAGTAATCAGAGACCAGTGGACCATTTTTACAGGCTATTCCTTCAAAGCAATACTTTCTTGGTAGACCTTATTCAAGCTTTCACTGAATTTATGGATAATAAGAGAGACTGCCTGGCTTTGAGTGAAAATTACAGAAATAGAAGGAAGATTAAGAGCAATATAAACAAACATTTCTAGATAGTGAATTTAGGAAAAATTAAAGAAATAGAGTAGTAAGATCAAACTGAGAAATATAGATTTCCTGAAAATTAACTTTTCATATGGAAGTTTTTGTAGTAGACAATGGTCAAACTGATGATTCAGGGGTTCTGAAATATATCATGTTAAATGAAGTTAATAATCAAAGCAAGCTCTTTAAGGCAAAACATCATTTTCACAAAGTTCATTTTTACCTACCGGATGTCTTCTCTTCTACAAATAACCAGTTATCTTAGCGCTGAATCAGGCAGTAAGCATTTATGGAATGATTCCCTAGAGTTAGCTGTTTTAAATCCAATTCTAACATTGTACAGTACTGCCATGCTGGATAATTTTATTTATAATCAATTCAAAAAACTGCTTCTGGAACTTGCCAAACTGGTTTTGAAGCATTGCTTCTTTCCTCTGTCCCCCAGTAGGGAAGTACACATAATAGTTACACTTGCAAGAAAATTAATTGCTACATCTTTGTTAGCAATCACCAAGATCAGTGTAGGGGTCTCCAATTCCCAGTTAAGTATTCATCTGTGGAAATAAAAAAGAAAGTAATTTGAAATATCATGGTATTTCCCCCCCCAATAAATACAAAAAAACTGAATGAAACTGATATATTGAAAATATTTCAAAATCCTAGAGCTGAAAAGAAATTCATTTCTAAAAGTTCTTCCTAAAACAAGTAAAAATGTGATGATTCTCCCAACTCACCATCAAAGAATCTGATCTAATATGGGCTGTGATGCTGAGAGGCATGATGCCCAGAATGAAAAAGTGATCAGAATAAATTTTATGTAGGAGATGGCATTTGAATAGGACCAAGAAGAAAGCTAGAGACTCTCAGACTGGGAGGCTAAAAGTTATTAAGGAAATATCATTTTTTATATAAAGCGTTGCTTTATAGCCTATATGAGGATCAGCAAGTTCATCATTTTGGGTGGATCAAAGAATGTATGAAAGGAAATGATAGACAATAATTCAGGAAAGGTAGTAGCCAAATTGGAAAGGTCTTTCAAGGCCAAAAATGTTTTTATTTCATCCTAGATACATAGGAAATGACTAGAATTGTTTGAACAGAGGAATCAAATGGTCAAATCTGTGCTTTAGGAGCATTATTTTGGCAGCTGTGTGGATAGTAGATTTTACAGAATAAAAAATTGGAGATAGGGAGAACAATTTGGAAGCAATTGCAATAGTCCAGGAAAGAAGTGATGAGACTCTGATCTTGGTTGATTGCTAAATAAACATAGAGGAACAGAAAGATGTGAGAGATATTGTGAAGGTAAAATTGATAAGATTTGATGTTTGAAGAGAGTATGAGAGAACAGTCCAGAATGACTCCAGGGTTACAGACCTTGGAAACTAGAAGCAAGATGAGTCTTTACAAAGAAAACAAGAAACAAGGAGGGCAGAATTTTTTAGAAAATAACCAATAAACAGTTGGTGATGGAAAATCAGAAGTCAAGAGGAAGTCTAGGACTGGATATGCATAGCAAATGGTTATTTCCATAGTATTGACAAGTAAAAAAAAAGATAAATAGCAATAGGATATAGTCTTAGGGTTTACCATAATAGTAATACTTTTATTAAATAATATTATATACATATCCTACATCTCACATTTAGAAATGTCACCAAGATGTCAAATGGAATACTGAGTAGTCTGATAAGGATATTGAGATCCTTAAAACCATACCATAGAATTTGCAGGAAACATTTATAATGTTTTCACTGTAAACTTGGAAGTGGATGACTAGTATCTTTACATACATAAAGAACAGAAATTGAAAAGATTGATTTGATTTTTTATTTTTTTTGATATGGTTTTTCATTATTGTTATTTGGGGTTCCAGCGCATGTTTAAAGATAAAAAAAATTATATCCCAATATAAGGAAGTTTCCTAACAATGACAGCTGTCCCAAATATTAGTGGCCAAGATCAGAAGACAGGGAATTCCTCATTACTAAAGGTTTTAAAGAAGAGTTAAATGACCACTTGTTGAGAAAATAGCAAAAGGGATTCTGGTTCTGATAGAGTTTTAAATAAACTTACTAAACTCCTAATTGTGAGAGTTTATGATTCCATAAAATTCTTGAAGGCAACTAGTATGACTCACCTAAAACTCCTCCAGAAATAAGCACTTAGTTCCTCCTACCACATCTAATATTTTATGATTTCCAGTCTCCCAATCATTTTAATAATTCTCCTCTTAATTCAGCTTCTCATTTGTGACATCCTAGGCTGAAATGAAGTTGGGGGCTGACCTTTGATGAGAGATGAACAAAGGTTCATGAAGGGATACTTTCTGAATTAGAATCCAAATACATGCAATTTAGGCCAAACCAAACTGTTCTTTGGAGGTTAATGATCTATAGATTTGAGAAAGAAGTGAGAAATCATTTGTGAAATCAGATATTCAAACTACGGATATTAGTATAAATTAGATCAGCATGTAAAGGAAAGAAAGAAACTGTTGGCAAGTTGATTTTGTGATTTGATTTGTCTCTCAGTCCTTTGTGCTGGCTATTATCATTTCATTGTATGGTTTTCTTTCTACTCTTATGATTACATACAGAATCTTGAATACTAATTAGCGGTAAGAAGCAGAATCCCACTTTCCCTGTAGAATGAGAATAGCTGTTGGAATGTGTAATCAATATTTATCCCAAAATGTGACAACCAAAACTAAAAGCAACAGCAGGACATGGAGTGATTAGGGCAGAACAAGACTTTAATTCTTCCTGCTTTAATTCTAGACATACTTCTAAAGATGTAACAATGTTTTGGGCTGCGATTTCAACTTGATTCAAAAAATTTACAGTCAATTAAATTGTCTAGGTCTTCTTCACATTATTAATTATTCATTAGGCATGCTTCTCTCATTATATGCTAGTGTAATTAAAGAAAAATTACATTTGTATTTATTTTGTTCTTAGACTGACTACATTTCTTCTAGCATCTCTCTCCCTCTCTCTTGAGAACTACATCATATAAAAGAGAAAAAAAAAACAAAAGAGATATACATAGGAAAAATCTGAAAAAAATGTGATTTTACTAGTATAAACTATAGCAAATTGTTTACCTTTTTAATGAGGATGGAGGGGCAGAAGAAAAGGATAGAAATTAGAACTAATTTTTTAAAAATGTAAAACTTTTTTTTACATGTAATGAAAAAAATCTGAGAGGAAGAAAGGAAATATGCAATATTCCATACCCATGTACCATTCGTATATGAAAAGGAATTTATATCAGGTGAGAAATGTCTTCTCATATCTTTTTTGGGATCATATTTGTATTTCATAATTCTGCAATATTTGTACTAAATTGTTTGGTGTTGGTTGTTCTTTGCATTTATTTTGTAGTGATAGTAGGTTTTTTTTTTCCTTTTTTGCTGTTTACTCTGCATCAGTTGATTTGTCTTTTCATGCACCTTTATATTTATCAAAGCATCACATTATTTCTCTTGTTTGTGTGTTTGTTTTCTTTTTTATATTTGTTTATTTATTTTTCTAGTAAATTTATGTATAATTAATACACATTACTTTATGAATCATGTTGGAATAGAAAAATCAGAGCAAAAGGGAAAAGCCAGGGAAGAGATTAAAAAAAAAAACAGAAAAAAGAAATGAACATAGTATGTGTTGATTTACATTTATTTGTAGCAGCTTTTACTGGTAGCAAAGAACTTCAAAATGTGAAGATGCCTATTATTTGGGGAATGTCTGAACAAGTTTTGGTATATGAAGAGAATGGAATATTTTGTTCTATAAAAATGATGAATAAGTTAGTTTTAGAAAGGCTTGGAAAGATTTACATGGACTAATTGAGTGAAACAAGCAGAGTCAGGAATACATTGTACACAATTGCAGCAAGAATGTGCAGTGATTAACTATGAACAATTTGATTCTTCTCAGTAGTTTTAAGTATGGTATTGCTAAGCCACCATCATTTGTATTTTTTTTTCCATGAAGTCTCTTGATATTCTTGACCTTTTGTTCTTCCAGATAAATTTTGTTATTATTTTTTCCAGTTCTAAAAATATTTTGTGTAAGTTTAATTGATGTGGCCTTGAAAAAAGTAGATCAATTTAGGCAAAATTGTCTTTTTTATTATATTAACTGGGTTTACCCATAAGCAATTGATATTTTTTGCCAATTGTTTAGATCTGATTTATTTGTCTGAGAAGTATTTTGTCTACAATAATTTTAAATGCAATGTCTCTTTCTATCTCTTGCTGATGGGGTTTTTCAATAGCATATAGAAATGATGATGATTTCCATCAGTTTATTTTAAATCCTGCAACTTTGATGAAACTGGCAATTGTTTCAAATAGGTTTTTAGATAATTTTCTAGGGTTCTCTATATCATTTCATTTGCAAAGAGTGATAGTTTTATTTCCTCAATGCCTATTTTAATTCCTTTATTTTTTTTTAATTTTCTTATTGCTAAAGTCAACATTTCTAGTAAAGTGTTGAATAATACTGGTGAGAATGGGCATTTTGGTTTCACCCCTGTTATTGAGAATGTGTCCAGCTTCTCTTCATTACAAATAAAGTTTGCTGTAGGTTTTAGGTAGATACTGTTTAATATTTTAAGGAAACCTCCCTTCATCCTCATGCTCTCTAGTGTGTTTTTTAAAATAGGAGTGTGGGTACTGGATTTTGTCAAACGGTTTTCTGCATCTATTAAGATTATTACATGATATCTGTTGGGTTTTTATTGATATGGTTGATTATGGTAATAGTTTTCCTGATATTGAACCAATCTGGCATTCCTGGTATAAATTCCACTTGGTCATGGGGTATTATCCTGCTGATAAATTGCTGCAATCTCTTTGTTAATATTTTATTTTAAAATTTTGCATCAATATTTATTAGGGAGATTGGTCTATAATTTTCTTTCTCTGTTTTGGCTCTTCCCGGTTTAGGTATCACTACCATATTGATGTCATAGAAGAAATTTGGTGGTACTCCTTTATTTTAAACCTATTTTTACAAATAATTTACATAGTATTGGAATTAATTTTTCTTTAAAAGTTTAGTAGAATTCACTTGTGAATCCACCTAGACCAGGAGATTTTTTCTAAAGTGTTCACTGATATCTTCTTCAATTTCTTTTTCTAAAATAGGACTATTTAAGTAATCTATTTCCTCTTTTGTTAATCTGGACAATTTATTTTTTTGTAAATATCCATCCATTTCAGTTAAATTGTCAGACTTGCTATTACACACTTGGGCAAATATAGTTCCTAATTAGTGATTTAATTTCTTTGTCATTGTTGGGAAATTTACCCTTTTCATTTTTGATGCTGATAATTTGATTTCTTTTCTTCCCTTTTTATTCTAATCAAATTAACCAAAAGTTTAACTATTCTTAAACTTTTTTTCATAAAAGCAACTCAGTTTTATAAATTCAACAGTTTTCTTAGTTTCTATTTTATTAATCTTGGAGTTTCAGAAATTTGGTATTTAATTAGGGTTTTTAAAAATTTATTCCTTATCTAGCTTTTTTAGTTGCATGCCCAATTCATTGATCTTGTCTTTATTTTATTCATGTAGCTATTTAGAGATAAAACATTTCTACTAAGTACTGCTTTAGCTACATCCCACAGGTTTTGGTATATTCTCTCATTATTGTCATTTTCTTGGATGAAATTATGAATTGTTGTTAGGATTTGTTGTTTGACCCACTCACTTTTTAGAATTGAATTATTTAATTTCCAATTGGTTTTTAGTCTCTCTTTTCCTGCCCCTTTATTGAATATAATTCTATTGCATTGTGGTCTAAAAAAAAAGAAGCATTTGCTATTTCTACCTTTCTGCATTTGATTTTGAGGTTTTTATGCCCTAATATATGGTCAATTTTTATGAAGATACTTTGTACTATTAAGAAAAAGATGTCACTATTCAATTTTCTCCATAGATCTATAATGTCTAGGTTTTCTAGGATTCTATTAACTTCCCTAGTTGCTTTCTTGTTTATTTTGTGGTTAGAGTTGTCTGATTCTGACAGGGGAAGATTGAGGTCCTTCATTAATATAATCTTTCTCTGTATTTCTTCCTGTAACTGGATTAAAATTTCTAGGAATTTTGCTGCTCTATCACTTGGTGCATATACATTTATTATAATTACTTCTTCATTGTTTATAGTACTGTTTATTAAGATTACTTCCTTCCTCAGCTCTTTCAATAAGATCTACTTTTACTTTTGCTTTATCTAAGATCAAACTTGATACTCATACTTTTTTTTTTTTTTGATTATAGCTTTTTGTTGACAGAACATATGCATGGGTAATTTTTCAACATTGTCCCTTTCATTCACTTCTTTTCCAGCTTTTCCCTTCCCTCCTTCCATCCCCTCCCCTAGATGGCAGACAGTCTCATACATGTAAAACTTGTTAAAGTATATCTTAGTTACAATATATGTGTGCAGATCCATGCAGTTCTCTTGTTGAACAAGAAAAATTGAATTCAGAAAGTAAAAATAACCTGAGAAGAAAAACAAAAAATGCTAGTAGTACACATTCATTTCCCAGTGTTCTTTCTCTGGGTGTAGCTAATTATGTTCATCATTGATTAATTGCAACTGAATTGGACCTTCTCTTTGTTGAAGATATCCACTTCCATCAGAATACATCCTCATACAGTATTGTTGTTGAAGTGCATAATGATCTCCTGGTTCTGCTCATTTCACTTAGTATCATGTGATGACCGCATATTTAAAATCAGCTGGAGTCAGGAATTCAGGTTAAAAGAAAAATCTTCAATCTTTATTCTTTTTGAGGTGTAGGGGGGTTGTGATATAGCAATGCGAGCAGCTGTGTCAAGAAAACCAGCTAGCACTTCTGCTTCCCTTTCCACTCCCCTGCCTCCACCCACCAAAACTGTCATTTCCTATACAACACATCAGGACTTGCACAAAGAGTGAGTGGGGGCCATTCTTTCTCCAAGCATATATATTAATAGAACATGGTCCAATTACTATTTAGCCTCACGTGCTTGGGACCTCAGGGCATCAACTCAAGCCTCAGCCCATTACATCTCCCGCTTTCTTTTGTTTTAGAAGACAGGTGATCATGCCATCCCTGACTCCTCAGGGAGGTCAGAGCCCCAAGGGGAGGTGATCACACCCTCCCTGACTTCTCAGGAAAGGAGGTAAAAACACCAAAAAGGAGGTGATCATGACCCCCTTGACTTCTCAGGAAGGGAGATGAAAAGCACCAAAGGGAAGTAGGAGTTGCTAACAGGTTTCTGGGCTGAAGGGTCTTCACATATCAGGGAATCTAATATCCCCGCAAGTATTTGAAGTCCTGCAACAGTCTTTTTATGTGTTAGGGAATCCAATGATTCCTGCAGATTTTAAAGTCATGCAACAGTCTTATCATTTCTCAAAAAATCCAATGATTCCTGAGGGCTTTCAAGTCTTATGTCTCAAAGAATCCGATGATTCCTGAGGGTTTTCAAGTCCTATAACAATCTTATGTCTCAGAGAATCCAATGATTTCTGAGGGTTTTGAAGTCCCACAATTTTTTATGTCCATGAGTCAAACACCATAACTGCCACGCTCTTTCAATGGTGAGCACAATCAGCAACAGAACCACTCGATATTTCTTGCATCTTCTCCTTCGTTTCAAGGGTCTGCTCGGTCTCTCTGCAATAGACAAGGCAAATACGGCTTGTTGGCACCCATCTGTGCAAAAGCAGCCAAGAATCCTCTGTCATTGGACTGGCGAGGGAGTCAAATGTGGGAAAGGAGATGAGGAGTTTGTAAGAAGACTGAAGAGCTAGAAAGAGCCCTAGTATTAAGAAAAATCCTAAGTTTTAGGAAGATCAATTTGATAGGTGAAGGTGTGATAAATTGGAGAAGCGAGAGACTTCTGGCATTTGTAAGAGCCTTTTTGTGAGGGAATGAGTATACCTACCCGTACCAGGCTAGTTTCAGAATATGAGACAAGGAGACATATTTGAGACATGCTATAAATTTAGAAACAATAGGAAAAAGATCGTCAAAGGAAAGGATAATGTATTGTCTTGAAGTCACTGAATTTGAAATGTTTCATAATCAGCTGAGATGAAAGTCCAGTGTTAAGCATATTGGCTGGACAAGTAAAGAGTAAGAGATAGAAGAAGGAAGTTGATGTATCTATTGTAGACAGAGAATCTTCTCAAATTTATCCATTAAAAGTAATAGAAATAAATGATGGGGACAGGAAGATTAGGTAATCTTCTTTTTGAGGTTGGGAAGAGGTTGTTTTGTTTTGAGGTTGTACATATCTATAGGAACAGCCAGTACATAGGAAAAGAATGAAGATTAGTATAAAAGTAAGGCTGATAGAGAAGTTAATATGCCAGAGATGATGGAATGCAATAAGACTAGTTGTGCATATAGAGAGGTATGAATTGTCAAGAAGGATCATGTCTTCAAGTAAAGTAGAGATGAAGAAGATTGTTTGTGGAAGACATGCATTATATAAGAGGAGGACGAGGGAGAGAAGAGAAAGCCCTGAGAGAATAGCCTCAGATGATTTTCTAGGATTCTCTATGTATCATCATATCAATCTTCAAAGAGTAATAGTTTATTTCTCATTGCCTATTCTAATTCTTTAAATTTCTTTTTTTTTCTTATTGCTAAAGTCAAAATTTCTAATAAAATGTTGAATAATAATGGTGATAATGGGCACCAATCTATAGTTAAACAAATTTCATATTATTTAAAAATGGTCAATCATCCAAAAACTTACTTGAAACAATTAACAGTTTTGCAAAGTTGCAGGATATAAAATAAACCAACAGAAATCATCAGCAGTTCTATATACTACTGACAAAGCCCATCAGCAAGATATAGAAAGAGAAATTACATTAAGAATTACTGTAAAAAATAAATTACTTGGAGGTCTACCTGCTAAGACAAACCCAAGAATTACATGAATACTTCTCACACAATTGGGAAAATATCAATTGCTCATGGGCAGCTCAAGCTAATGTAATAAAAATGACAATTCTGCTTAAATTTTTCTACTTTTTCAGTGCCATACTAATCAAACTGCTAAAAATTATTTTATAGAACTAGAAAAAATAATAACAAAATTCATTTGGAGATCAAAGGGTCAAAAAATATTGAGGAAATTAATGAAAATAAAAATGCAAAGGATCTTGGCTTAGCAATATCAAACCTAAAACTATATATTAATAGTACCAAAACCTAAAACTGCTTTATAAAGCAACTGACATCAAAACCATTTGGTACTGGCTAAGATATAGAGTGGTAGATTAGTGGAATAGATTCAATACACACAACACAACAATCAAGACCTATAAAAACCTAGTATTTGATAAACTCCTATACTCTAGCTTCTGGAATAAGAACTCACTATTTGAAAAAAAAATCGCTGGAAAATAATACATCAGAAATTCAGCATAGACCTATATCTTGAATCCCATATCAAAATAAAGTCAAAATGGCTACATGATTTGGGCATAAAGGATAATACCATAAGCAAATTAGAAGAGCAAAGCATAATTAACTTATCAGATCTTTGGAAAAGAGAGGAATTTATGACCAAAAAAGAACTAGGGAATATAATGAAAGGCAAAATGGACAACTTTGATTACATTAAATTAAAAAGTTTTTGCACAAACAAAACCAACAGAAATACATTTAAAAGGGAATTACAAAGCTGGGAAAAATCTTTATAGCTAATGTTTCTTATAAAGGTCTCATTTCTAAAATATATCAAGAACTATGTCAAATTTATAAGAATACAAGTGATTCCCTAATCAATAAATGGCTAAGGGATATGAACAGACAATTTTCAGATGATGAAATTAAAGCCATTTACAATTATATGAAAAAATGCTTATGTGCACACTCTTTGACCCCACAATGCCATTACTGTCTTTATCCCAAGGAAATCTTAAAGGAGGAAAAAGGACTCACATGTGCACAAATATTTGTGGCACTTCTTTTTGTGGTAGCAAAGACTTAGCAAATGAATAAATGACCATCAGTTGGGGAATGGCTAAAGAACTTGTGATATATGAAGATAATGATATTATTATTCTATAAAAACTGATGAATAAGCTGGTTTTAGAAAAGTCTGGAAAAATTTACAGGAACTAATGCTGAGTGAAAAAAGCAGAACTAGAAATACATTGTACAGAATAACAAGAAGAATGTGTGATGATCAATTATGAAAGACTTGATTCTTCTCAGTGTTTCAGTGATCTAAAACTGTCTCAATAGACTGTACAGAAAATGCCATCTGTATCCAGGAAAAGTACTAAGGAGACTGAATGTAAATCAACACATGCTATGTTCACTTATTTTTTTCTGTTTTTTTAAAATTCTCCCATGTTTTTTTTTCCTTTTGCTCTGATTTTTTCCCCTAATATGATTCATAAAGTAATATCTATTAAAAATAAATTTACTAGAAAATATTTACTATGGGTTGACCATGTTTCTGTTAAGTTATTTCAGTTGTGCCCAACTCATAACTACATTTTAGTTTTTCTTGGCAAAAATACTGCAGTTGTTTGACTAGTCCTTCTCTGACTCATTTTACAGATGAGGAAATTGAGGTAAATAAGAATTCAATAATCTGTCTGGAGTCACAGAATTAGTAAGTGTCTGAGGCCAGATTTGAACTTGGGGAGATGAGTATTACTAACTCTAGAATTCTACTGCATCACTTAGCTGCCCAGATAGAACAATATTACTTCTGAAATGCCTTCCAACTCTGAAATCCCACGGTTTTGTAAATTGGACAGAATTCTATGCAAATTTTTATTAAAAGTAAAATTTGTATTACCAACAATATATGCTCTCAGATAATAAATTTAATTGTTTTAAGAAAGGAAAGGTGTAGAGAAATATCTTTTGCAGAAATTCTTTCAATTTTGAAGGCAACATTTGGTCACCATACCCATGGAGGAAGTTGAAGGTCAAAGTGTTAATTCCTCTAACATTAATATTATGATTATATTTATCATCATTATACATTTATGAAGGACCTTTAATCTTAAAAGTTCACAGTCACTACTTTTTTTTTTCCTACAAGCTGATTATTTCTGTGCTGGAAATTTTCATCTAACTCAGTTTGGAGTTAAAAGATTGTCATAAGGGGGTTTATATATTGCCCCATGAAATGGAATGAAACTAATGTGGTTGGATTCATTTTTTTTTCAAATCTGCTATAATCAGAAGTTGAACAGAAAATGACTGAAAAGTAACCAAATTATCTCCCCCCAAATGTGAAGTGACAGCATCTGATACAGCAGGTCCACAAAATGTATTCAATTTTGAAAGGCCAGTTAGATAAGCAATATTGGTACAATTCTTCAGATTTCAGTTCCTCAATTAACAATATCATTTTCCCCCTCTTTCTTTTTAAAATGGAGACTGATACACTTTCATTTCCATGGCCTCTTTTCAGCTTTTTCGCTATAAGTATAATATCTGCTTAAAATTAAGTATCATAAATGGGGAAAACACTGGTGGGTCCAAAAAATGAAATCGAAAGTTAGGATGTTAGAATAAAAAAAATTAATGAAGGGAAGTCTAGCAAACTAAATTCCAGGAAATCGTGTTGATGAGTCTCCATAAAACAAACAAACAAACAAAAAAAAATTACAGTAGTTAATTGTGACTTTCCTTAAAAGAAACTAAAAATAAATAATTAGAATTCCTAGGATACAAAACCAATCTGAATTATATAATAATAAAATTTATTGTTATTGTTGTTTTTAATTTTGGAAGGGACTTTAGAAATGAGCAAGGTAGCTTATGAAGTTTGATTAGGGCACAAAAAATTGTCTTCAGCTTAATCCAAATTGGATATTATTATTCCTATTACTAGTAATCCTTCTTCTTGTTCTTGTTCTTCTTGTTCTTCTTGTTCTTCTTGTTCTTTCTCTTCTTTCTTCTTCTTTTTTCTCTTCCTCTTCTCTTTTTCTTCTTTTTTCTTTTCTTTCTTCTAATTTTTCTGATTCTAATTCCCCTCCTTTTCCTCCTTCTTTATCACTAGCCAAGGAAGGAAGCCCTGAGAAGCTAGGGACCTGTGATACAAGTATCTGTGTCTATTTGTGGGCAGAAGAAACAGGGAGATGTATTGGGACTTTGCTCATCACTGGACTAATATTATGTAGGAACTGAGCTAAACTATAAACTTCATCCCCTGCCTCTCCTTAGAGACTGGAAGTTAAAGGATCGGGAAAATATCTGTATATTTGTTTTTCTTTATCTTTAAAATAAATATTCCTTTGTAAAAGCTAATCAGACTGTTAAGTTGCTAAATGGAATGTGAAAGCGTGGATGCCTAAAATTGAAGATTTTAGGATTAAGCTAATGGTAGGTATGAGGCAATACCCAATACATTTTGGATTTCAAAGAAGCAGAGAGGAGGAATAGAATATAATAACTTGACAATGAGCAATGAAGGCCAGAATAATCACTGCTACACTGTGTTTCTTTGAATATTTTGTTCTCATAGTTTGTGAAATGAAACAGACCTCATTTTTCTTCATGCTTGAAATTCACCTTCCTTATTGATTTCACTTTGTATTTTCCCTCTTTTACAGGTGAGAAAACAACCCAAAAGGTGCCAAGTGACTTTTTTCTGGTGTTACTCAATTTGTAATTTGTGGGACCTGGAATGGAACTCAAATCTCCCTACTTCACTATACCATAGTACATCTCAATAACAGATAGAACTATATGAATATTATATATATACATGCATAAATCATTTTCTATCCTCTGTTGTCAACATGTTCATGATGTGTGCAGTTTTTTCAACATTTCTTTTCCAAGATTAGTCACAAATGACAAACTTTGTCATAAGAAATTGCACTGCCTTATTCCCTAGTGTTAATATGCATAGCAAAATATATTGCTTATTCAAGTAAGAAATAGATTATTCCAAGGAATATACAATAATAACTGACATTTATATAGCTCTTTAAAATTTGCAAAATCCATTACATTCCTTTTCTCTTTTGAGCCTCACATCTTCTTTGTATGGTTAATACTGGAGTTATCATGATCCCCAGTGCATAGATAAGGAAACTAAAAATTGTATGACTTGTTTATGGCCATATGGCTGATAAATTTCAGACACAGGATTTGAATGCAGAGCTTTCCAATGAGAGTTTCAACATTATGTATTCTGCTATTTCTGCCTCTTCACCTTTTTTTATTTGTAACCTATTTAAAATAATAATAATCTTAATTCATGGTTTGTGTTACCTATCCAATATGTAATCAGAATGTCTTCTATGATTCATTAAAGACATTGATATAAAACAAATAGAATGTAAAACAATATATATAACCAAGAGCCATTGATTTAAAGCTAGAAGAAACTAGAGTTCCATATAATCTAACCCTCTTACTTCACAGAGATAGAACTGAAGGGAAGCACTGTGCTAAGATCTTTACAATTAAATCTCATTTACAACTAACCTTGAGAGATAGGGGCTATTGTTATCCTCATTTTACAAATGAAACTTAGACAAATAGAGGTTAAGTATCTTGCATAGCTTGTGTTTCACAGCTTCTAATTATCTGAGACTAGATTTGAGTCCATGTCTTCCTAACTCTACCCTCTTCTCTATCCAATGAACTACCTAACTGCCCCTCCAAAAATAAATAAAGGTATTCCATGCAATGTACATAAGCTAGAATTTATGCTTTCTAATTATAATTGTTTTATTTTTCTAAACTTATAGGCTACATAGAAAATGAAGCTGAACTAGAATAAATGGCTGTCAGCTCAACAAACCTTAAGTAAATTTAGTGCTTGGCACTACCATCGGTATTCAATATCACTAGATATTTTACCTTGAATAATCACTGATGGACATTGATTTTTCTTTGCTCTTCACAGCACAGCAAAATTAATGTGAAAGTCAGAGTCAAATGAGTCCCAGTGGTGTCCTCCAATCTCTGCTGAGAAGCACATTTCAAATACAGAGGAGCTAGCAACCAGCTGAGACCATGGGTACCTCATATTGTAACAATTAATGGATTTGAATAGTTCTCACAAGGGATCTCAGGTTACCTTTATATCAACTTTGGAGGTTAGATTCTTGAAACAGTTCATTGAGTTAATACATAGTAGTTTTATGAATTGACAAATATGTTCCTATTAAGAAGAGACATTTCTTTCCCTCTTTTGTTGGTTATTAGGTGTTTACAATTTTTCTTGTGGGCATATATCTGTAAGAATCAAATGCCTCCAAGGAGGTGATAAGAATAGCAGAACTCAGATTTGGGGAAAATATATCAAGTATTCAGTGATTTTTACCTTACATTTCCAAAGACAGCCATGATCACAGAAAGAATCAGAAAGGTTTATTATCTTTCTTTTCTCAGCTAATATTCTTCTTTTCTAAGCTCAAGGTGAACATCTATGCAGTTATGCCCTAGGCATTTTCAAGGGTCATATGAAAGATTTGACTGCTCAAACTTTAAGGTAATTTAAAATGAGAAAATATTATTTTATTACATCATTATATTGTGACCACTATTATTTTAAAGTAATGCACATAGTGCCTAGGGGAGAAAAACCATCACAGGGCAGATCTTTACTATTCTGGTTGCCTAAAACCCAGGCCAAATAGGACAAAAATGAAAAAAATAGCAGAATTGTAGAGTAGAAAACAACTCCAGTGGTCATCTATTCCAATCCTAAACCAAAATGGTATTCCTTCTACAGTATGTTCAAAAATTAGTCCCCCAGACAAACTGCAACCATTCCCAATAAGATCAGGAGTAAAACAAGGTTGCCCACTATCACTATTACTATTCAATATTTATTAGAAATACTAGCTGTAGCAATAAGATTGAGAAAGAGATTAAAGGAATTAATTAGAGTAAGTAATGAGGAAACCAAATTATCAGTCTTTGCTGATGATATGATGGTATACTTAGAGAACCCCAGAGATTCTACTAAAAAGTTATTAGAAATAATCCACACCTTTAGTAAAGTTACAGGATACAAAAGGAACCTCCAAAAGTCATCAGCATTCTTATATATCACTAACAAAATCCAACAGTCAGAATTACAAAGAGAAATTCCATTTAAAGTAACTACTGATAGTATAAAATACTTAGGAATCTATCTGCCAAGAGAAAATCAGAAACTTTATGAGCAAAATTACAAAACACTTTCCACACAAATTAAGTCTGATCTAACCAATTGGAAAAATATTAAATGTTTTTGGTAGAATGAGCAAATATGATAAAGATGACAATACTACCTAAACCAATCTATTTATTTAGCATTATACCAATCAGACTCCCAAAAAACTATTTTAATGATCTAGAAAAAAACAACAAAGTTCATATAGAAAAACAAAAGGTCAAGAATTTCAAGGGAATTTATGAAAAAAAAAATCAAATGGAGGTGGCCTAGCTGTACCAGATCTAAAATTATATTATAAAGCAACAGTTACCAAAACCATTTGGTATTGGCTAAGAAATAGATTAGTTGATCAGTGGAATAGGTTAGGTTCAAAGCACAAAATAATCAATAACCTGAATACTCTAGTGTTTGACAAACCCAAAGAACCCAGTTTTTGGGATAAGAACTCACTGTTTGACAAAATTGCTGGGAAAATTGGAAACTAGCCTAGCAGAAACTAGGCATTGATCCACACTTAAGGTCAAAATGGGTCCATGATCTAGGCATATAGAAGGAGATTATAAATAAATTAGAGGAACACAGGAAAGTTTACCTCTCAGACCTATGGAAGAGGAAAGAATTTATGACCAAAGAAGAACTAGAGATCATTACTGATCACAAAATAGAAAATTTTGATCATATCAAATTGAAAAGTTTTTGTATAAACAAAACTATTGCACACAAGATTAGAAGGGAAACAATAAACTGGGAAAACATTTTTGCAGTCAAAGGTTCTGATAAAGGCCTCATTTCCAAAATATATAGAGAATTGACTCTAATTTATAAGAAATCAAGCCATTCTCCAATTGATAAATGGTCAAAGGATATGAACAGACAATTCTCAGATGAAGAAATTGAAACTATTTCTAGCCATATGAAAAGATGCTCCAAGTCATTATTAATCAGAGAAATGCAAATTAAGACAACTCTGAAATACCACTACACACCTGTCAGATTGGCTAGAATGACAGGGAAAGATAATGTGGAATGTTGGAGGGGATGTGGGAAAACAGGGAGATTGATACATTGTTGGCGGAATTGTGAATCCATCCAGCCATTCTGGAGAGCAATGGAACTATGCTCAAAAAGTTATCAAACTGTGCATACCCTTTGACCCAACAGTGTTACTACTGGGCTTATATCCCAAAGAGATCTTAGAGAAGGGAAAGGGATCTGTATGTGCACAAATGTTTGTGCCAGCCCTCTTTGTAGTGGCCAGAAACTGGACAGTGAGTGGATGCCCATCAATTGGAGAATGGCTGAATAAATTGTGGTATATGAATATTATGGAATATTATTGTTCAGTAAGAAATGACCAACAAGATGATTTCAGAAAGGCTAGATCAACTGCATGGTTTATAACCCTCTGAACATAGTTCCAAATTGCTCTACAGAATGGTTGAATCAGTTCACAACTCCACCAATAATGCATTAATGTCTCATTTTCCCCAAACCCTCTTCACCATTTGTCATTTTTCTTTTCTGTACTATTAGCCAATCTAATATTAGTCAAGTAGCATCTCAGAACTGTTTTAATTTACATGTTGCCAAACCAATGAGTCAGAACACTTTTTCATAGTTATAACTTTGATTTCCTCAATTAAAACTATTTAATTTTTTGATCATTTATCAATTGGGGGATGGTTCTAATTTTTTTCTAAATTTGACTCAGTTCCCTCTATATTTGAGAATTGAGACCTTATCAAAAAAACTTGCTTGCAATTTTTTTTTACAGTAACTATTGCTAACTGTATTTCCCCCCATTTATCCTATTCTATCCTTTATCCTGTTACTCCTCAAAAGTGTTTTATAATTGACCACTTCCATCCCAATAGACCCTCCCTTTTTCCAATATCCCAATCCCCTTCTACTTTCTTGTAGGTTAAGATAGATTTCTATACCCACATTGAGTATGTATGTTATTTCCTCTTTGAGACAATTCTGATGAGAGTAAGGTTCATTCACTTACCTTCTCCTCTTTTCCCTTTCACTGTAAAAGCTTTTTATTGCTTCTTTTGATGGTAAATAATTTATGTCATTTCACTTCTCCTTTCCCTTTCTCTCAGTACGGTTCTTTTTCACCCCTCAATTTCATTCGTTTTAGATATCATCCCTTCACATTCAATTCACACATGTGCCCTCTGTTCATATATACTCCTTTTACTGTCCTAATAATAAGAAAGTTCTTATGAGTTACAAGTATCATTTTGTTATGTAGGAATGTGAACAGTGTAACCTTATTGAGTCCCTTATTAATTCCTTTTCTTGTTTACCTTTTTATGCTGCTCTTGAATCTTCTGTAGCCTTTTAATCAAGAATGCTTAAAAGTGACTTATTTCATTGAATACATCTTCACCCTGAAGGATTGTACGCAATTTTGCTGGGCAGGTGATTTGGGGTTTAATCCTAACTTCTTTGCTCTCTGAAATACAATATTCCAAATTTTTAATGTAGAAGCTGCTTAATTTTGTCTTACCATAACTGCGGCATAATACTATTCGAATTGTTTCTGTCTGGTTGCTTACAATATTTTCTCCTTGATCTGGGAGTGTGATGACCGTGCTAGCACCCAGGACACCCCAGAATCAGCCGGAGTCAGGATAAGCAAAAGTCCTTAGTCTTTATTCTTGGTCTTTAGACGCAGGATTGAACAGGATGGAAGCAGAATCTCGGCAACTGCCTTCTCCCTCGTCTATGGCCAAAGTGACTCTGGCTCGTCTTACTCCACCCCCTAGTCCCTTCTACAATCCTCTATACACCAATCATTGAGCCAGCACAGGATAGTGGGAAGGACCATTTTCCAAGCATATGCCCATAGAGTATTGTCCAATCAGTAATTAGCCCCAAGTGCTTGAACCAACCTCAGTGCAACCACTCAAGAGTTTCAGCCCTCACATGGGAGTTCTTGAATTTGGCAGTAATATTCCTGGGGATTTTCATTTTGGGATCTTTTTTTAGTTAGTGACTGATAGGTTCTTTCAATTTCTGTTTTGCCCTCTGATTCTAGAATATCAAAGCAGTTTTCCTTGATAATTTCTTAAAACATGATGTCTAGGCTTTTTTTTTTTTAATTTTGGGTTTCAGGTAGCCAAATATTTTTTTAATTATTTCTCCTGAATAAATTTATTTAATTTATAAATAATTTTAAAATTATTTGACTACCTGAAAACTAAAATAAAAAAGCCTAACATTATCTTTCCAGGAATTATAATTTCATAAAAAAACAGAAAAGGAAAACAAAACAAAAAATACTGTCATGTGTGCAGCAGAACATCTGGGAGGATTCAAAATATATAACAACAAATTACCAGATCAAGAAAGTATATATACAAATATATATTAGTAAAATAAATTATATTTGTGTCCATTTTTACTTTATTATAGATTGTTCTTTTTGTTTATCTACTGCTCATATTTTTTACTTTATTTTTTTCTCCCCTTTCATCTCTCCTACCCCCACTAGGCTACATATATTTATGTTTACATATATTGATATATGGATACATATACACTCCCCCACCTCCACTTACACACACATATTTTTCTTATCCCTCCTGACTCTTTGCTTTAATACTGCTCCTAACTTACCTTATAATCACTTATCTTCTTCTCACATCCTTTACTTCCAGATCTTCCCATCCCTCCCTTCTTATTTCTTTATAGATATACCATTAATGGTATAGCTGTAGTATTGCCTCTTTAACCATTCCTGATGTCAACAGGTTTCAGAACTATGAGCCCTTCTCTTCCCTCTAATACCTGTGTCTATTCTAGCTCTGCACCTCATTTGTGTAATTAGTATTTTTGCCTTAATTCTGCCCCAATCTTTTTTAATTGCCCTATTATTGATGATGATCTTCAATATATGTTATTAATTTTCCATTTATAAAAAAACAAACAATTTGTGTTGAACTGGTAATTGATCTTTTTTATTGGCTCTTATATATTGGATTTTCTTTTAAGTTTAGGTTTGGTTGATAGAAAGTCCTGAAAATCTGCAAATTTGTTGAATGTCTATTTTCTTTTGTTCAATAGTATAGGCAATTTTGCTGGATATGATATTTTTGTCCAAAAGCCTAATTCTTTTGATTGTTAGTACATATGATTCCAGGACCTGAGATCTTTTATTGTGGTTGTTGATAAGTCCTATACAATTCTAATTGTAGTTCCATTATATTTGATCATTATTTTCTTGTTTCTTGCAAAATTTTCTCCTTAATATGGAGATTTTTAAATTTGGCAATAATGTTCCTATGTGTTTTCCACAAAGGATCTTATTGAGGTAATGATTGGTAGATTTTTTTCTACTTCTACTTCCCCCTTGTGTTCGATTACTCCAGGACAATTTTCTTGGATTATTTTTTGCATTCTTGTGTCAAGGTTCTTTTTTGGTCACAACTTTCAGGTAATTAATTATTATATTTTCTTTTCTTGATCTGTTTTCTAGATCTGTCATTTTTCTTATAAAATGTTTCACATTTTGTTCTTCCTTTTCATTCTTTATAATATGTTTTGTTATTTCTTGGTTTCTCATAGCTTCACTGACTTCCCCTTACCCAATTCTAATTTCTGAAGAGTCAATTTTGTCTTTGAGACTGTGCATCTCCTTTTCTAGTTGGTTAACTTTTTTCATAATCTTGTTTTTCTTGGATGATTTTTATTTTATTTTAATTTTTTGGTTTTGCCTTAAGGTTTCTCATTTGATTTTTAAATTATTTTTTGACTATAAATTCTCTCTGGGCAAGGAGCCATTTCATGTTACTCTTTGGGATAGAAGCTTTTTTTTTTTTTTTTACTTCATTGGTCTCCTCTGAAGATGAATCTTAGTCTTCCCTGTTCCCACAGTATATTTATATAATAGGGTTCTTTCTTCTTTGCCAATTCATTTTTTTTTAAATTAAGAGTATTAGTGTAAACATCTCTAATCTTAAGATGGGGATGATAGTTCTTCTGGCTTCACCTCAGCTCTCCCCTATGACTAGAAACCCTAAACCAAGAACTCCACCCTTAGCAAGTGCCCAGAGCCAGTTGTTTCCAGGCTTGACCACCTATGCACTCACAGGTGAGGTGCTTTTTTCTCAATCAGGGCTGTATCTTTACAGCACAGTTGGGCCTGGTGTTCCCAATCAGCCTAAATTCCCTTAGTCTCCTCAGTCTCAGACCCCAACTCCACATGCTATCCAGGAGGTAAAAGTTTCTGTGGTTTCTATTAAGGCTCCAGGCCTAGTGCTCCCCACTTACTGATTCTGTGGAGATAGCCCAGAGGTATTTGCACTTCACATGGGTTAATCTCCAGTCCCCAGTCTTTCTTTGGTTGTAACAGGAGAATCCCTATTCTGTCTCAAGTCTTCTTGATTTCTCACCTATCACACTGAGGTGCAAGGTTATTCTATTTGTGGCAGAAATCTGGAGAGTTTGAAATTTAAAAACCTATTCTATCATCTTCCCAGAATCCTCTCTCAATTCTAATTTTTAAGGACTAATTTTCTTCAGTTAGCTTTTGTACCTCACTTTCCATTTGGCTAATTCTGCTTTTTAAAACATTCTACTCCTCATTAGCTTTTTGTACCTCTTTTACCATTTGGCCTAGTCTGTTTTTAAGGTATTTTTAAAAGTAAATAGTTTTGAGTCTCTTTTACCAAGCTGTTGATTTGTTTTTCATGATTCTGTTGCATCATTCTCATTTGCCCTCCTCAATTTCTCTATCTCTCTTACTTGATTTTCAAAATCTTCTTTGAGGTTTTCCATGACCTAAGAGCAATTCTTATTTTTCTTGGAGGCTTTGGATGTTATCTTCTCAGTGTGTGTTTTGATATTTCTTATCACCAAAATAACTTTCTATGGTCAAAATATCTCTCTGTTGTTTATTCTTTCAGCTGACTTGACTGGTAGCAAGATCATAGTTCTTTATAACTGAGATAGAGTGTCATAGATTGCAAAAATGTAGTAAATTAAAAAAGTGGGAAGTATAAGGTATTGGGGAGCATCTATATACCTATTCAAATTCCCTATGAGTAGGGCAGGAGTAGGGGATGAAAGAAAGGTTTTGATCAGACACTAAATTCTTTGAATGAGAGAAGAGTGATTTAAAGGTATGCAAACCTAAATTCCAAACAGCTTTTGGAATCTTGTTTGGTATGTGGGTTGAATGAATCTCAAAGAAGAAGTTACTGACTGATGGTGGTATATGGAAGTAGCAACAGAGATCAAGAATCCCAAATTGCCTACTAAAATCAGTAAGTTAGGAATATGAAATGGAACCAGTTCTGGAGAGGGGGTCAAAGAGGCCTCGTCTTATCAAGAGGGAGGGAAATGTCAATAAGTCCAGAACTGGAAAGAAGAGAAAATGAAAAGAATCCAAATTAAAGCAATTAAAAAATTATCTATAGAATGAATATTCCAGAGAACACAATAGGAAATAGGTAAAAAGATTTAAAATGGCAATTTGGTCAGAGTGGGTTAAGAAAGAGAGAAATAAAGAATGACTTTT
This sequence comes from Antechinus flavipes, assembly GCF_016432865.1. Classification (NCBI taxonomy): domain Eukaryota; kingdom Metazoa; phylum Chordata; class Mammalia; order Dasyuromorphia; family Dasyuridae; genus Antechinus; species Antechinus flavipes. Next base: position 74,843,855 of record NC_067399.1, read on the forward strand.
TTAGGAATGCATAGGAGTTAAAAAAATGGCAACTTGGTATTCAAAAATCACTGGCTGGGTAAAGGCATGTAGAACATGAAAGATGTTTAAGATTCAATGATTAAGAAGTCCTGCTAAAATGATATAAATACAGGCAAGGTTAAATAAAAGAGTGATGAGTTGGGAAGGAAGCATCATTTTCAAATGGGGGAGCAAAGTAAGGTTAAAATTGAGTCAGTTAACAAATAGAAAGTCTAACCAAATTATTATTCATTATTTGCTTTAGCTTCCTCTCTTCCAACTCTACAGTCATAATAAATTAGAAATCTCTGCTATTGAATTAATGTCCAGAAGATCAGAACTTTTTTAGATTCATTCAAATGCACAACCTAACAGTACAAAGAATACCCAGATTACACTGTTATTTAATATGCCATTCATTTCATCTTAATGTTCAAACTTTCCAATAAACAAATGATTGCAAAGTTAGTGATATGTGCAAAGAACATTTTTTCAATTAGGCATGCCCATTAAGTAAATGAATTTTAGGTTTTGAATTCCCCCCTCCCCCAAATTAGCGGTTATGGAAAATGAATCTAGATGATAAATCATTTAATAACTCATGAGAAAATAAATCTGACATAAAATAATTGCACATTTTTACCATGTCCTTCCTTCTTAATTGGAAATGAAGGGGAGATGTGTCACTATGGTTGCTGGGCAATATAGAAATAGAAGAAGCAAAAGTCATCCTTACTCAATTCTATTTATTATTTACTCACATTTTAAAAAGAAAATTATAGTCTATTATGCAAAGCAAGCTATTACATCCAATTGATTCTATCAGCTGAAGAGGATTACTCCTCAAGTTATAGTTTCTAGACATTTTTTTCTTATTTACATACTTTTTGTTTTAGTTTTAGTTAACAAAAATTATTTCTCCCTGCTCCCCCAACTAACAATTCTGTTTAATTCATACATTCATAAAACTAAAATGTTTAAGTTGCAAGAGACCTGAAAGTATTTCTTGTCCAAGTAGTATCTGAGCATAAATCCCTTCTATAAATTCTTAAGAAATTCTTTACCAATCTTCACTTTAAGAGTTCAGATTAAAAGCAACTAACTCCTGATATATCCCATGCCATTTGGGATAGCTTTTGATGGGAGAAATTCTTAAGGGAAGCCTATTTAAAATTTTTATTGTTTATAAATGTTTTATTCATTTTAATTTTAAATACAAAAATGAAAAGGAAAAAATAGCATTACCCTGTTCACAGCAGAACATGAGAGAATACAATATAAAACAGCAAATTTCTATATAGAAAACCTATATATTAAATACCACTCACTGTTTTCAAAGCTATCCAGCTTTGCTTCCTTATTCATTTTCTTTTCTTTTCTGCTATGCTTTTTACTTTATTTTTCCTTCCCTTCCTGTCCACTGTATAGAAAGGATATAATCAAAGTGGATACACATATATACATATATGTATATATATTTATGTGTATACATATACATATATATTTATAAACACACATAGACTCATATCCACATGTGTAACACTGACAACCTCTTTTTTTAGAAAGTGAATAGCATCTTCCTTCTTAAGTTCAAGTCTTTTCCATGTTTTTTCCTAAAGTAAACAACTCTTCCTTTCTGGTACTACAATATTGCAAGATAATCACATCCTATTTGAGATTGTCTAAACAAGTTTTTATCCCCAATTTTCTTCATTTTGTCTACTCCTGATTACACTGGCTTTACTTATACCTTGCAGATCTTAATTTTAATTAATCAAATTTATTGATTTTATACTTCAACAATGCTTTTACCTTATAATGTAGCTAGAGTCAGATTCTGCTAAATCTGATTCCTTTATATCACTCCCCCCACATTGTCTTGAAATTCCTGACATTTTGTTCTTTCAAATGAACTTTATTATTTTTTCAACTCAATAAAAATTTTATTTTAATAATTTAATTGGGATAGAATTAAATAAATTGGCATCATTTTTTATTTTATTGGTTTTATTTACCCATGAATAATAAGTATTATTCCAATTATCTAGCTCTGACCTTTTTCATTATAAACTATCCAAAGTTTAATGTGGTAATGCTGCAGGATAGTCACCAACACAGATGTCACCTGTTTTAAAACAGACCTAAATTATCTGTCTCCCACTGTGGTTCCTTTTATCCACTTTGAAGTAATGACTTCTGCTTTAGAAGTCCAAGGCTACAGAAATAGTAAGTCCTTCACCCTTGGGGAAACAAAGGCCATATTTCCTGAGTCTGGTCGATATTATTAACAAATATTACTTGTATTTCTTAATTTTTCTTTTGCAAAGTACTTTCCCCATCCAACTGTCCAAAAAAAAATCCCCTTTTATTCCATTCCTTCTCCAAAATTAAAAAAGAAAAAGAAAAAAACTTAAAATAAATATAAATAGCTAAACCAAATTCTCACATCAGCCTTCTTCAAAAAATACAGCTCTAATTTTACATATTTAACCCATCATCTCTGCTCTTTTTTTTTGTAACTTCTATACATATGTTTACAATTATCATGCTGCACAGAAAAATCAGATTAAAAAATGAAAAAAGAGAAAGAAAACAAAAAGCATACAAATAACAACAAAAAATGTGAAAATACTATGTTGTGCTCCATCTTCAGTCCCCACAGTCCTCTCTCTGGATGCAGATAGCTCTCTCCAACAGAAAACTATTGGATCTGACTTAATCTGACTCAAGTCACCTCATTGTTGAAAAGATCCAGATCCATCAGAGTTGATCATCTCATAATCTTGTTGTTGCTGTGTACAATATTCTCTTGATTCTACTCGATTTACTTAGTATCAGTGAATGTAAGTCTCTTCAGGCCTTTCTGAAATTATCCTGCTGATCATTTCTTATAGAACTATAATATTCCGTAAGTTTCATTTAACCCTCACTCTCCAACCAAAGGGTGTCCATTGAGTTTCCAGCTTCTTGCCCAAAAAGGGCTGTCACAAACATTTTTGTACATGTGGGTCCTTCTCTTTTTTTAATGATCTCTTTGGGATTTCTAGTAGAAACACAGTTGGATCAAAGGATATGCACAGTTTGATTGCCTGTTGGGCATAGTTCCAAATTGCTCTCCAGAATGGTTGGATAAGTTCACAACTCTACTAACAATGTATTAGTGTCCCAGTTTTTCCACATCCTTCGCAACATTCATCATCATCTTTTCCTGTTATCTTAGCCAATCTGAGAGGTGTGTAGTGGTATCTCAGAGTTGTCTTAATTTGCATTTCTCTGATCAATAGTTGTTGTGAGCTTTTTCTTCTCAAAAAGCAGCCAGGTGATAAAAGTTCAGATCTTTTATTATCCCAATATAGCCCGGTTAGCTTAGAGGCCTATCTCTCTGCTTGGTTCCAAGAGCTCTCTCCAAATGTCTTTAAATCCAAAGGTCTGGTCCTTCAGCCTCTGCCTCTGCTTTCTTCAGCCTCCAGCCAGCTCCAGTCTTCATGTCATTCCGGTGAAATCTCGACTTGTAGCGTCTTCCTCTGAAGAACTCTCCGACTGGCCCATTGGCCTATTTATGCTCCTTCCAGAGAGAGGGATTATGGGTAGTTCTACTTAGTACCTTGTTTCAGGTTCTGCCCAAAACATCTTCTTGTAAGATTAGATCAACTCTAATTAGTTAGCAGTTAGTAAGGATTCCAACAAATAGTTATTGGTCGCTATTGATTACTTTTCACATGACTAAAAATGTTTTTAATTTCTTCATCTGAAAATTGTCTGTTTATATCCTTTGACTATTTTTCAATTGGAGAATGACCAATAAGTCAATTTTCTATATATTTTAGAAATTAGGTTTTATCAGAATCCTTAAATGTACCCCCCCCTTTTCTGATTTCCTTATAATTTTGTCTATATTGGTTTTGTTTATACAAAAACTTTTTAAACATAATATAATAAAAATTATCAATTTTGTACTCCATACTGTACTTATATCATTCTAGCAAGACTTCTTAACCTTTCCCATTCATGAACCCTTTTTGGCCCAAGAAATTTTTACATGACCCTAGGTATATAAAGTAAATATATAAATATTAAAAAATACATATAAAGTAAATAAAGGAAATAAAACAGATATGCAAATCCAACATTTATTCATCATAAATCATAATATCATGACCCCTACATTCAGTTAAGAAATCCTACATGGAGTCATAAAGAATATATAAACCATATGTAAGCCACATAAGCCACATTTAAAAAATACAAGGAAGCTGTGAAGATTTGGATAATTCAAGTCCTTTAACCTCTCAGTGTCACTAGAACCTCTTCAAGATTGCATTTTTATAAAGAGATGTTGCTGAATGTAGGGAATTTCCAAACTAGGAGTTTCCTAAACTAAAGAAATCATCATTCTGGACTACTGATTCCATCTTTGTTTTTACTTGCTCATTTTCTTTCCTTCTCTTTTTGTATTTCCTCTTTTGACTTTTATGGTTGAACTCTGTTCCTGTGGTAAAGGAGATACTATCCCATTGTGCAACTCTGAGCCTTGGCTTTGAGCACAGAGGTCCCTTGTGTTTAGTGTTTTGGTCACAACAGAGGTTAACTTTAACGTACTCTTTCCAGAAAAGAGCCGAATTTCTTGAAATTTGCTTTCTGATCTGAGACTAGGGGCTGCCCCAGTGTCTGTATTGTTGTATAAATTACCCTCACTTGTAACCCCAGTTCTTTTGCTCTACAAAACATATTATTCCAAGAATTACAGTCTTTCAATGTAGTAGCTGATAGTCTTGTGTAATCTTAATTGTAGTTCCATGATAATTTTTAAAATTATTGCTTGCAATATGTCGTCTTTAATCTGGGAGTTTTGAAACTTGACTGACATTCTGTACAAGCTCTCAGGTGGTAATTGGTGAAGTTTTTTTTTTTTTCAATTTCTGCTATGGCTTTTTGTTTTAACACTTCAGGACAATTTTTCTTTTTTTTTTTTTCCCCTGAGTTAATTGGGGTTAAATGACTGGCCCAGGGTCACATAGCTAGGAAATATTAAGTGTGTGAGTCCAGATTTGAACTCAGGTACTCCTGACTTCAGATCTGGTCCTCTACCCACTGTGCCACCTAGCCACCCCACAGGACAATATTTCTTGATAATTTCTTGTAATACTGTATCTATACTTTCTTAGAGAAAACTCATGATTACTGGTCATAGCAATACTCACATAACATGATGAACTGAAATTATATCTTAAAATAGAAAACAACTGCTTACCAATATGGAAACTATTTCAAAATCACATATTTGAACACAGAGGAATGGAAAAGAAAGGAAGAAAAATGAAGTGAAAGGAAGGGAATGGAAGAGAAGATTAAGGAGGAAAGGAAATGGAATTGGACAGGGAAAGGAGTTAAGATCATTTTAAACTACAGGAACAGATATATCCCCAACCCACATGTTTATTTCACCTTAAAGTAACAATCTTAATACAAAACAAGAGGAATATAATTTCGTAAGAAGTTAGTTCAAACAGAAACTTATCTATTTATGCCAATTTGGCATAACTTATCTATTATGATGTAAATAAAATTCCAGAATTTCCAAAGGTTTTCCCATCATAATTGAAATCTAAGAAATACAGTTTATATAACCAAAGGGATATCAAACTGTGTATACCCTTTGACTTACGAATGTCTCTATTGGGGCTGTAGCCCAAAGATCTCATAAAAAAGGTGTAAAATGTTTGTAGCAGCCTTTTTTGTAGTGCCAAGGAACTAGAAACTGAGTGGATGTCCATCAGTTAGAGAATGACTAAATAAGTTATGGCATATGAATGTTACAAAATATTATTGTTCTATAAGAAATGATAAATATGATGATTTCAAAAGGCTTGGAGATACTTACACAAACTGATGCTAACTGAAGTTAGTAGCACTAAGAGAATATTATACAAAGCAACAACAAGATTATGCTAATTCTGATGGATGTGGCTTTTTTCAACAGCCAAGGTAATTCAGGTTAATTCCAATGGTCAAGTAATGGAGAGAGTCATCTGCACTCAGAGAGAGGACTGTGGGGACTGAGTGTGGATCACAACAGAGAATTTTCACTTTTTTGTTGTTATTTGCTTTCATTTTGTTTTCTTTCTCATTTTTCCTATTTTTGATCTGATTTTTCTTGTACAGCATAGTAATTGTGGAAATATGTATAGAAAAATTGCATAGGCTTAACATATGGATTACTTTGGATTACTTGCAGTCTAGGCAAGGGGATGAGGGGAAGGGTGAAAATTTGGAACACAAGGTTTGTAAGGGTGAACATTAAAAACTATGCATATGTTTTGAAAAAAAGCTTTAAGAAATAAAAAGAAATACAGTTCATATCTTTTTACTTAGCAGTCACATAGTACAATATATATTTGCCTATAGATAACTGATTCTAGTATCTTTTTACTTCTGACCTATTCAGCAATATCAAGATACTTGCTCCATGCCCATCCCTAGACCTTTATTAAGACAGAAAAGAAAATGTCTGGGGAAAAGAGGTGTCTATATTGTCTTTGTATTTGTTGAAAGAAAGGTACTTCTATTAACATGTTAATTGCTTTGTTTGTACTTTCCTATCAAGAGTCTGACTCACCATACAAAAGCAAATAAGTAATATATTTCCTGTTCTTCCCAAAGGTTTTATCTTTGGAGAATAACACAGTCTCCACTTAGTTAGATGCTTCAATATAACTTAATTGGCCCTATTTTTTCTTCTAATAATGTGGTTTTGGACATGTAGTTAGGTTACCACTTCATCATAGATCTAAGTAAAGATTGAGAATTCAAGCTGGGGAGCACAGGAAAGCCAACACTTTCAAATCAAGTTGTTTAAATTTATTTATTATGAAACCAATCATTACTTCTATTGATAATAATATTGATAATAATGACCCAGATTAAATTGCCCTGATTAAATTGTTTATATACCTTCTACCAAATTTCTACCCCTACTATGAGGCTTTAAGGCAATGGATTGGGTAAATGGTATTGGTGGAAATTTTCTGCCAATTCTAAGGCAGATATATTGTGTGATGGTTCCTGCATTCTTTCCTTTAGGTCCGTTGTTCTCTGTGAAACCTATAGGTTCAAGGAAGAATATGGGATTTAGAATTGTCAATGATAATCAAGCCCTTGTTTATATATTGCTTTTGATATTTACAGGATGATCTATAAGTCCATAGAAAGTGGAGGAAAAAATGTTTGTGGCAGCCCTCTTTGTAGTGGCTAGAAGCTGGAAAATGAATGGATGCCCATCAATTGGAGAATGATTGAGGAAATTGTGGTATATGAAAGTTATGGAATATTATTGTTCTGTAAGAAATGACCAGCAGGATGAATACAGAGAGGACTGGCGAGACTTACATGAACTGATACTAAGTGAAATGAGCAGAACCAGGAGATCATTATATACCTCAATAACGATACTGTATGAGGATGTATTCTGATGGAAGTGGATTTCTTTGACAAAGAGACCTAACTCAGTTTCAATTGATCAATGATGGACAGAAGCAGCTACACCCAAAGAAAGAACACTGGGAAATGAATATAAAATGCTTGCATGTTTGTTTTTCTTCCCGGGTTATTTCTACCTTCTGAATCTAATTCTTCCTGTGCAGCAAGAGAACTGTTCGATTCTGCACACATATATTGTATCTAGGATATACTGAAACCTATTTAACATGTAAAGGACTGCTTGCTATCTAGGGGAGGGGGTGGAGGGAGGGAGGGGAAAAGTCAGAACAGAAGTGAGTGCAAGGGATAATGTTGTAAAAAATTACCCTGGCATGGGTTCTGTCAATAAAAAGTTATTAAAAAAAAAAAAGTGGAGGCAAGGGAGACAAGGTACCATACTCTCCTAGATAGAACTTAATTGCAAGTATTGCAGGATAGGTACAGGGAGAAAAGGTACATGAAAGACACAGATTTTAGAAATTGTACATTATAAATGTTTTCAGGGCTGCTCATCCACTATTAGTTTCTATTTGATACTAAACTCTAACCTGTGGCTCCAAGAAGCGGTAGCAGAAGCAGCAGTCATATCTAGTAAAATCTTGTCAGCAGATGGGCTCAACTAGATTAGGAGTAACTGACAGGCCTCAAACCTATTGGTGAGTTTGGGAGATGTCCACCACAAGCATGTTAAAACTTCCCCCAACAGAATGGCTAGATGAGTTCAATTTCTTCCAATAGCTAAGAAGGCAATTAAAAAAGGAATATTTAGAACTTGATCAGATAATAAAGACATTAAAGTCATCTTCTGCATCCTGGACCATTGTTAGTCAATCTTAATTTTTTTTTTTTTGATAACTGGAGTTTGATGACTTCAAGAGACAATGATGTTTGTGATTTCACACAATTCTACCTCACTTAAATTCAATTCATATGCAAGTTAAGATACCACTTTGTGATGTCATTGGTGCGCTTAGACAACAATGGACAATTTTAAGTGGATAAATGAATGAATCTATTGAAATAAAATTCTGCAGTAAGAAGTTTGAATAAAATATATGTACACTGATAGAAAATATGGTTCTTAGAATATTTTTTTTCAGGCTTAGTTTATGTACTCTGTCTAACTATTGGACTAAAATCTAGGAAAGTTGAAGTTATGAAAAAAAAAAACTTTAAATGTATAAAGCTGCCCTAAAACATAAGACAAAATCTGGATTTAATCAAAGGTGAAGTGAGATGGAAGAACATGTAGTTTGAAATGATTCAGGAAGAAGATGGCTGATTTAGATGTATTTGTAGGTTTAGCACATAGTGGTCAACATGGTCAGCATAGATAGTAACACCAAAATGTAATACACTCTTGAGCTTAGGTCAAGCTATGACTAGCATATAAACTGAGCAGAGGGGAAAGTTGCTGGTTGGATAACTAGATCACTATCCTAAATAAAGTCTATTCAATCCTGCTTTGCTCATAGAGCACAGCACGTTCTCTGATGAGGTTTGTTATACCAGGCAGTTCTTTGCTGGTGTCTCCCATGTCATACAAACAATTCTAAAATTTTTAAAAGAGACCTGCAGATTTTTCTGGTATCATTTTTTCTGACAAACTTTTGAGCACTTGGCCTGGTTGAGTTCACCATAAAATAGTTTTTTTTTTAAAATAACTTTTTATTGACAGAGCCCATGCCAGGGTAATTTTTTACAGCATTATCCCTTGCACTCACTTCTGTTCCAATTTTTCCTCTCCTTCCCTCCACCCCCTCCCCCAGATGGCAAGCAGTCCTTTACATGTTAAATAGGTTACAGTATATCCTAGATACAATATACGTGTGCAGAACCGAACAGTTTTCTTGTTGCACAGGGAGAATTGGATTCAGACGGTAATAATATTAATAGTTAATGATTTGGGAAGACTCAGAGTTCCCCCATTTTCTATGTTCAAAACATCACTCAATGAAGATTGAGTTACCCTTTTTCAGAACACACCCAACCCTGCAAGGAATCTCAGTCTAAAATCAATCTATTCAATCAAGCTTGGTTGGAAATAGATCATTTTGTCTAAATTGCCCAAGAGTGATGGTGATGTAGGGATAGACATAGTCTTTTGTTCCAAGAGAAACATGAGGTCACTGTCAGCTCTTCACTGTAATATGAGTTCTTTCATTAATTGTTAAGAGATCATGGGTGATTCCTTCCCTCCACCTCCTCCCCTAGATGGTAGGTACTCCCATACATGTTAAATATCTCATTTATTGTTAAAATATTATGTATTAAAATCGCCTCTCTCTATTTTATCTGTTTCCTAGGATCTAAGCCCCATGATGGCAAGAACCATATCTGTCTAAGAATTGCATTTTCCTAAGCACGTATTACTATATTATATATAATGTAGGTTTTTGATAAATGTTTGTTGAATACAACTTAATTGAATTATGCATTATAATTGATATTTGTTAGTAAAAGAGTTTCATTTGGTCTTCTGGTTCTAAATCCTCTATTTTTTCACTAGTTGAACTTTAAGCAAGAAAGATATTAAAGAAAGGTCATTAATAAAAAAAAAGCCTTGTGGTGAAGATAGAGTCACATTCAATAATAACAATTGGTGATTTAAAACACTTGCATCAAACATATTAATATAGGTCACTAAATCATACAAAGAAGATGGTTAGGGAAAATCCTGAAGTTGCCTGAACTTTCTTCAGTTTCCCTCAGAAGCCATGTTAGAGCAAGCTTGTGTAATGATTCTGGAATAATAGACCTCCAAAACGATGTAGTTAAACACTTTTCTAGCTTCAGGTAACTTACAAGGAGGACTTCAGAAAAGGTTTGTCTCACTTAGGTAAAAGGACAGTTCAGCCCAATATAGACAGTGTCTGAGAAAGCCAGTGTGAAGTTCTTAGTGACAGCACAGATCACCAATTAAGGTCCCTAATTCCTGGAACAACAAGCCAGTGGTCCACCAAACCAGTTGTGAGACCTCCATCCCCAGTGAAAAATGCAAATTGATAGCTCTGGAACCGTTGATGCAACAGATAAAAGTAAGCAAGACCACCTCACTGGGCAAATCAACATCACCTGATACACCAACACAGAAAGTCAGTGATCAGGTCACTGACTGCAGAACAAGAAGCTTATGATCTCTGTGCCCCAGAAGCAGAGCTCAACATTAAAAGTCAGGAAATGATCTAAAAAATGAACAAAAAGACAAAACAAACAAACAAACAAACAAACAAAAAAGCTTTGACCATAGAAAGCCACCATAATTTTAGGGACAGAATAAAACACAAACTCAGAAAACAATAATGAAGAAATTATGAATTGGACTGAAACATGAAAATCTTATTGAAAGAGATCAAAAAGGATTTTAAAAATCAAGTAAGAGAGGGAAGAAAAAAATGGGGGGAAATTAGAGTTATATAAGAGAGTCAAAGCTTGACAAAGGAAGTATAAAAATAATTGAAAAAATCATTTACTTGAAAAGTAGAATTGGTCAAATGAAAAAGGAGGTACAAAAGCTAACTGAAGAAAACATGTTTGTAAAAATTAGAATTGGACAAGTGAAAGTTAATGACCCTATGAGACATCAAGTATCCATCAAACACAATCAAGAGCATGAAAAATAAAGAAAATGAAAAATACTTCATTGGGGAAAAATTGACCTGGAAAACTGATCAATAAGAGAGATTACTTAAGAATTATTGGACTACTTGAAAGCCATGGTCAAAAAACTGAGCTTGTATAGAATCTTTCAAGAATTTATAAGGGAAAACTCCCTGATAATCTAGAAAAAAAATAATATAGTCTTTTTTTTTTTAATTTTTTATTTAATAATTACATTATATTGACACTCATTTCTGTTCCGATTTTTTTTTTCCCCTCCCTCCCTCCACCCCCTCCCCTAGATGGCAAGCAGTCCTTTATATGTTGGATATGTTGCAGTATATCCTAGATACAATATATGTTTGCAGAACCGAACAGTTCTCTTGTTGCGTAGGGAGAATTGGATTCAGAAGGTATAAATAATCTGGGAAGAAAAACAAAAATGCCGATAGTTCACATTCGTTTCCCAGTGTTCTTTCTTTGGGTGTGGCTGCTTTTGTCCATCATTTATCAATTGAAACTCAGGTCTCTTTGTCAAAGAAATCCACTTCCATCAAAATATGTCCTCATACAATATCGTTGTCGAAGTGTATAATGATCTCCTGGTTCTGCTCATTTCACTTAGCATCAGTTCATGTAGGTCTCTCCAAGCCTCTCTGTATTCATCCTGCTGGTCATTTCTTACAGAACAATAATATTCCATAACATTCATATACCACAATTTACCCAGCCATTCTCCAATTGATGGGCATCCATTCATTTTCCAGTTTCTAGCCACTACAAACAGGGCTGCTACAAACATTTTGGCACATACAGGTCCCTTTCCCTTCTTTAGTATTTCTTTGGGATATAAGCCCAATAGAAACACTGCTGGATCAAAGGATATGCACATTTTGATAATTTTTTGGGCATAATTCCAGATTGCTCTCCAGAATGGTTGGATTCGTTCACAACTCCACCAACAATGCATTAGTGTCCCAGTTTTCCCGCATCCCCTCCAACATTCATCATTATTTTTTCCTGTCATCTTAGCCAATCTGACAGGTGTGTAGTGGTATCTCAGAGTTGTCTTAATTTGCATTTCTCTGATCAATAATGATTTGGAACACTCTTTCATATGAGTGGTAATAGTTTCAATCTCATCCTCTGAAAATTGTCTGTTCATATCCTTCGACCATTTATCAATTGGAGAATGGCTTGATTTCTTATAAATTTGAGTCAGTTCTCTATATATTTTGGAAATGAGGCCTTTATCAGAACCTTTAACTGTGAAAATGTTTTCCCAGTTTGTTGCTTCCCTTCTAATCTTGTTTGCATTAGTTTTATTTGTACAAAGGCTTTTTAATTTGATGTAATCGAAATTTTCTATTCTGTGATCAGTAATGGTCTCTAGTTCATCTTTGGTCACAAATTTCTTTCTCCTCCACAAGTCTGAGAGATAAACTATTCTATGTTCCTCTAATTTATTTATAATCTCGTTCTTTATGCCTAGGTCATAGACCCATTTTGATCTTATCTTGGTATATGGTGTTAAGTGTGGGTCCATGCCTAATTTCTGCCATACTAATTTCCAATTATCCCAGCAGTTTTTATCAAATAATGAATTCTTTTCCCAGAAGTTAGGGGCTTTGGGTTTGTCAAACACTAGATTGCTATAATTGACTATTCTGTCTTGTGAGCCTAGCCTTTTCCACTGATCCACTAATCTATTTCTTAGCCAATACCAAATGGTTTTGGTGACTGCTGCTTTATAATATAATTTTAGATCAGGTACAGCTAGGCCACCTTCATTTGATTTTTTTTTTTCATTAGTTCCCTTGAGATTCTCGACTTTTTATTGTTCCATATGAATTTTGTTGTTATTTTTTCTAGATCAATAAAATATTTTCTTGGAAGTCTGATTGGTATAGCACTAAATAAATAGATTAGTTTAGGGAGTATTGTCATCTTTATTATGTTCGCTCGGCCAATCCAAGAGCACTTAATATTTTTCCAATTATTTAAGTCTGACTTTATTTGTGTGGAGACTTTTTTATAATTTTGCTCATATAATTCCTGACTTTCCTTTGGTAGATAGATTCCCAAATATTTTATGGTATCAACAGTTATTCTGAATGGAATTTCTCTTTGTATCTCTTGTTGTTGGGTTTTGTTGGTGATGTATAAAAATGCTGAGGATTTATGGGGATTTATTTTGTAGCCAGCTACTTTGCTAAAATTATGAATTATTTCCAATAGCTTTTTGGTAGAATCTCTGGGGTTCTCTAGGTATACCATCATATCATCTGCAAAGAGTGATAGTTTGGTTTCCTCATTGCCTACTCTAATTCCTTTTATATCTTTCTCGACTCTTATTGCCGAGGCTAGTGTTTCTAATACGATATTAAATAATAATGGTGATAGTGGGCAACCTTGCTTCACTCCAGATCTTACTGGGAAAGGTTCCAGTTTTTCCCCATTGCATATGATGCTTACTGATGGTTTTAAATATATGCTCCTGACTATTTTAAGGAAAAGTCCATTTATTCCTATGCTCTCAAGTGTTTTTATTAGGAATGGATGTTGGATTTTATCAAATGCTTTTTCTGCATCTATTGAGATGATCATGTGGTTTTTGTTTGTTTGGTTATTGATATAGTCAATTATGCTAATAGTTTTCCTAATATTGAACCAGCCCTGCATTCCTGGTATAAATCCTACTTGGTCATAGTGTATTATCCTGGTGACAATTTTCTGTAATCTTTTTGCTAATATTTTATTTAAGATTTTAGCATCAATATTCATTAGGGAGATTGGTCTATAATTTTCTTTCTCTGTTTTCAGCCTACCTGGTTTAGGTATCAGTACCATATCTGTGTCATAAAAGGAGTTTCGTAGGACTCCTTCAATCCCTATTTTTTCAAATAGTTTATATAACATTGGAGTTAATTGTTCTTTAAATGTTTGGTAGAATTCACATGTAAATCCATCTGGTCCTGGGGATTTTTTCTTAGGGAGTTGATTGATAGTTTGTTCTATTTCTTTTTCTGAGATGGGACTGTTTAGGATATTTACTTCTTCCTCTGTTAGTTTGGGCAAGCTGTATTTTTGGAGGTATTTTTCTATTTCATTTAAGTTGTCGAATTTATTGGCATAAAGTTGGGCAAAGTAACTCCTAATTATTGCTCTAATTTCCTCTTCGTTAGTGGTGAGTTCTCCCTTTTCATTTTTAAGACTAACAATTTGATTTTCCTCTTTCCTTTTTTTAATCAGATTTACTAAGGGTTTGTCTATTTTGTTGGTTTTTTCATAGAACCAACTCTTAGTTTTATTAATCAATTCAATAGTTTTTTTACTTTCAATTTTATTGATCTCACCTTTTACTTTTAGAATTTCAAGTTTAGTGTTTGACTGGGGTTTTTAATTTGTTCCTTTTCCAGCATTTTTAATTGCAAACCCAATTCATTGACCTTCTCTTTCTCTATTTTATACAAATAGGCCTCTAGAGATATGAAATTTCCCCTTATTACCGCTTTGGCTGCATCCCATACATTTTGGTATGATGTCTCATTATTATCGTTTTCTTGGGTGAAGTTATTAATTATGTCTATGATTTGCTGTTTCACCCAATCATTCTTTAGTATGAGATTATTTAGTTTCCAATTATTTTTTGGTCTACTTCCCCTGCTTTTTTGTTGAATGTAATTTTCATTTCATCGTGGTCTGAAAAGGATGCATTTACTATTTCTGCCTTACTACATTTGAGTTTGAGGTTTTTATGTCCTAATATATGGTCAATTTTTGTATAGGTTCCATGAACTGCTGAAAAGAAAGTGTATTCCTTTCTGTCTCCATTACATTTTCTCCAGAGATCTATCATATCTAGCTTTTCTAGTATTCTGTTTACCTCTTTGACTTCTTTCTTATTTATTTTTTGGTTTGATTTATCTAATTCTGAGAGTGCAAGGTTAAGATCCTCCCACTATTATAGTTTTACTGTCTATTTCTTCTTGCAGCTCTCTTAGTTTCTCTTTTAAGAATTTAGATGCTACCCCACTTGGTGCATATATGTTTAATATAGATAGTGCTTCATTATCCATGCTACCCTTTAGCAAGATATAGTGTCCTTCCTTATCTCTTTTAATTAGGTCAATTTTTGCTTTAGCTTGATCTGAGATCAGGATGGCTACCCCTGCTTTTTTGACTTCACCTGAAGCATAGTAGATTTTGCTCCAACCTTTTACCTTTAACCTGCATGTATCTCCCCGCTTCAGGTGTGTTTCCTGTAAACAACATATTGTAGGATTCTGGCTTTTAATCCATTCTGCTAACTGCTTCCTCTTTATGGGGGAGTTTACCCGTTCACATTTATGGTTAGAATGACCAATTCTGTATTACTTGCCACCTTGTTAACCCCGGTTTATGCTTTCCTCCCTTCTTTCCCCTTTCCCCCCCTTCCAAGTATTAAGCTTGTGAGCACCCCTTGCTTCTCACAGCCCTCCCTTTTTAGTGTCCCTCCCCCGCCTTAGAGTTCCTCCCCCTATCTTACCCCTTTCCCTCCCAGTTCCCGTATTCCCTTCCGCTTAGCTTATTCCTTCCCTTTCCACTTATCCCTTCTCACTTTTCAATGAGATGGGAGAAGTTTCACCATAGATTGAATATGTCTTAAGATTTTTCACTTAAAGCCAATTCTGAAGGCAGTAAGATACCCACTATATTCATCCCCCTCCATTCTTTCTCTCAGATATAATAGGTTTCCTATGCCTCTTCATGAGATGTACTACCCCCACTTTACCCTTTTTCTGGTACAATGTCCTTTCCACATCAATTTCTAGAACAAGGTATACATGTATTCTTTATACATCTATATAGTCAAAATATAGTTCCCAAGATTAATCTTTACCTTTTTAGATTTCTCTTGAGTTCTATATTTGTAGATCAAACTTTTTGTTAAGTTCTGGTTTTTTCATCAGAAATAGATGAAATTCGCTTACTTCGTTGAATGTCCATCTTCTTCCCTGGAAAAAGATGCTCATTCTCGCTGGGTAAGTTATTTTTGGTTGCATACCAAGTTCCTTAGCCTTTCTTAATATCATATTCCAGGCCCTTCGATCTTTTAATGTGGATGCTGCCAGATCTTGGGTGATCCTTATTGTGGCTCCTTGATACTTGAATTGGGTTTTTCTAGCCGCTTGCAATATTTTTTCTTTCATCTGAGGGTTCTGGCATTTGGCCACTATATTCCTTGGTGTTTTGATTTTAGGATCCCTTTCAGTGGGTGATCGATGAATCCTTTCAATGTTTATTTTTTCCTCTGTTCCTATGACTTCTGGGCAGTTCTCTTTGATAATTTCCTGGAAGACAGTGTCCAGGCTCTTTTTTTCATCATGTTTTTCTGGGAGTCCAATGATTCTCAGATTGTCTCTCCTGGATCTGTTTTCCAGGTCTGTTGTCTTCCCCAGAAGGTATTTCACATTTTTCTCCATTGTTTGATTTTTTTGGATTTGCTTGACTGATTCTTCTTGTCTCCTCGAGTCATTCAATTCCACTTGTTCAATTCTGATTTTCAGTGAAGTATTCTCTTCACTCACTTTTTTAAAATCTTTCTCTAATTGTCCAATTGAGTTCTTTTGTTCTGTGGAATTTTTTTCCATTTCGCCAATTTTGTTTTTTAGAGAGCTGTTTTCTGTTTCCAGTTCACTAATCCTATTTTTCAAGGATTTTACTTCTTTATCCACTCTCTCTTTAACTGACTTCTCCAGGCTCTTTTGCCAAGCCTCCCTCTCCTTTTCCCAAGCTTCCTTCTCCTTTTGCCAAGCCTCACTCTGCTTTCCCCATTTTTCTTCTAGCTCCCTTGTGAGAGCCTTTTTAATCACTTCTATGAGGTTCATCTGTGCTGAGGAACAGACGATCTCCTCCTTTGGGGAATCACCTGGGGACTGCCTGTTTTTAGTCTCCTCAGGATTTAGAGTCTGCTCTCTATCTGTGTAGAAGCTGTCAAGGGTTAAAGTCCTCTTCAGCTTCTTGCTCATTCTGTCTATTAATCAGAGACAAACTACCAAAGAAAAACAGAAAAAACTGGAGTCTTTCTTTGGGGGGGGGGGGGGGCTGGGTGTGTTATCGAGCTTCCTCTACAGACTGCGGGGGGCAGCAGTGAGGCACTAGCAGGACTGTGCTGCGCCTGCGCTCTGAGATCCCAAAGCGTGCTGAGTCACTGAGGGGGGGGAAGGGGGGGGCGGCCAGGTCCTGAGAGACTCCAGCTGTTTGCGGTTGTGTTCTTCAGCCCGGTGTTTTTAGCTTCTCTGCTGGGCTGTTGACTTGCTGCAGGTTCCAAACCTGTAGCGAAGCTCTCCCCGCAGAGACGGCTACGATCACTCCCCACCCCCTCTCAGCTCTGCTCCCGTGCTCTCACTGCCGCTGCCCTCAGCCTGCGCCCGATCTAAAACCGCCCCAGCCCTCCAGTAAAGACAGACCTTTCTTGGCGGATCTCAAGGATGGCTTCTCTTGGTAACTATTTGTGGGTTTTTTTCAGTCAAGCATTGATTCAGAGGCTTGTAATGAAGTGGATAGTGAGAGAAAGCGCGGAGCTTATGCAACTGTGAGCCTCCTCTCCGCCATCTTAACCGGAAGAAAAAAAATAATATAGTCTTTGAAAAAATCCCCAGATTATCTCCTAGAAGAGATCTCAAAATGAAAACTCCAAAGAATACTGTGGTCAAGTTCCAGAACTATCAGGTCAAGGAGAAAATATTACAAGCAACCAGAAAGAGAAAATTCAAATACCAAGGAGTCACATTGAGGATTACACAGGATTTAGCAGCTTCTCATTAAAGGCTCTGAGGGATTGGAATATATTTTGGAAGGAACTTGGAATACAGCAAAGATATTGTTATAATCTAACCTGGAAAACTATCCTGGAAAACTAAGCATAATCTTTCAAGGGAAAAGAAGGATATTCAATGAAATAGGGGGACTTTCAAACTTTCCTGATAAAAACGATTTGATCTTCAAATACAAGACTCAAAAGAAGCATAAAAAGTTGAGGAAAGAGAAAAAAATGTTACTCAACAAAATTAAACTGTTTCCTTATCTATATGGAAGGGTAATACTTGCAACTTGTAAAAACTATATCTCTATTAGGGAAGTTGAAAGATGTATCTATAAGAGTGTATATAGATTTATGTAGTTCTAAGAGGAGGAAATTGAGGGTCTCCACTAGTAGAGTTTGCTATTTCCTTACAAGATATTAAAAAAGAAGAAAACCAAATAACTAGTATCAAAATGAAAATTTTTCACCAAGAAGAGGAAATTA
Organism: Antechinus flavipes; assembly: GCF_016432865.1. Lineage (NCBI taxonomy): Eukaryota > Metazoa > Chordata > Mammalia > Dasyuromorphia > Dasyuridae > Antechinus > Antechinus flavipes. The sequence goes on from NC_067399.1 coordinate 74,862,222, forward strand.
AATCAATAATTAAGAGCTATTTTGCCCAGTGGTATATCAATAAATCTGACAAGCTAAGTGAAATGGATGTATTTTTATAAAAATATAAATTGTCCAGATTAACAGAAGAGGAAATAAAATACTTAAATAACCCCATTTTAGAAAAAAAGAAATTGAACAAGTCATCAATGAACTCCCTAAGGAAAAATCTCCAGGGTCAGTTGGATTTACAAATGAATTCTAACTATCTTTAAAGAAAAATTAATGCCAACACTACATAAATTATTTGAAAAAATAGACAAGAGAATCCTCTTAAATTCCTTTTATGACACAAATATGATAATGATACCTAAACTAGGAAGAGGCAAAAATGAAGAAAGAAAATTATACACCAATTTCCTTAATAAATATTGGGGCAAAAAATAATACTTTACGATCAGGTGGGATTTATAATAGGAATGTAGAATTTATCAATATTAGTAAAACTATCAGCATAATTAATCATAACAATGACAACAAAAAGCCCAACAAAACCAATAAAATCATATGATTATCTTAATGAACGCAGAAAAAGCTTTTGACAAAATATAGCACTCAATCCCATTAAAAACAATGGATAGCACAGGAATAAATAGTTTCCCTCAAAATGATAGGAAGTATTTATCTAAAACAATCAATAAGCATTATTTACAATGGGGATCAGCTAGAAGCATTCCCAATAATGTCAGGGATGAAACAAAGATGACCATTATTATCATCATCATTCAATATTATACTAGAAATATTAACTTTAGTAATAAGAGCAAAAACAAAATAAATTGAAGAAATTAGAATGAATAATGAGGAAACATTTTTATTTTTTGCAGACAATGTGATGGTACATTTTGAGAAACCTAGAGAATCAACTAGAAAAAAACTAATTGAAATAATTAAAAATTAGCAAAGTTGAAGGATATAAAATGAACTCAAATAAATCATCAGTATTTCTATATATTTCTAATTAAGCCAAGAAGCAAGAGATATGCAGAGAATTTCCAATTTTAAAAAAGTGTACAGCATAAAATATTTGTGAATCTATCCTTCTAGACAAACCCATAAAGTGTATGAGCACAAGTACAAAACAAACAAACAAAAAATAAAACAACAAAACTTTTTCATACAAATAAAGTCAGAGTTAAATAATTGAGAAAATATCAGTTGCTCATGGATAGGCTAAACTAATGTAATAAAAATGACATTTTACCTAAATCAATTCACTTAGTCCCATACCAATCAACATACCAAAAATTATATTGTAGAGCTAGAAAAAAAATAACAAAATTCATCTGGAAGAACAGCAGATCAAAAATATCAAGGGAATTAATGAAAAAATGCAAAGGACAGTGACCTAGCCATACCATATCTAAACCTAAATGAAAAAGTAACCATCATCAAAATAATTTCTTACTGGCTAAATAGATTGGTCAATCAGGGAAATAGGTTAGGTACACAAGATACAATAGAAGATGACTATAGTAATTTGCTGTTCTATTAATACAAGGATTATAGCTTCTGGAACAGGAATTTACTATTAAAAAAAAAACTGATGAGGAAACTGGAAAATAATATGGCAGAAACTTGGTATAGAATATCATCTAACACTCTATACTAAGTTAAGGTCAAAATGGATTCATGATTTATACATCAAAATTTATGCATTTTGCCATAAGCAAATTTGAAGAGCAAGGAATAGTTTATCTGCCAGATGTAGGAAGAAGGGAAGAATTTATGACCAAATAAGTATTATGAAATGAAAAATACATGATTTTGGTTAAATTAAGTTAAAAACAATAGTCATGAACAAACAAAACCAATGCAATCAGGATTAACATAAAAGCAACAAATTAGGAAACAGTTTTTACAGCCAGTGTTTCTTAAAAAAAGAAAAAAGAAAAAAAAAAGACTCATCCCTAGCCATGCCAGACCTAAAACTATATTATAAAGCAGTGGTCATCAAAACCATTTGGTACTGGCTAAGAAATAAAGTAGTCAATCAGTGGAATAGGTTAAGTTTGTAGGACAAAATAGTCAGTGACTATAGTAAGCTACTGTTTGACAAACCCAAAGATCCCAGCTTTGGGGATAAGAACTCAGTATTTGACAAAAGTTGCTGGGAAAATTGAAAATGAGTATAGCAGAAACTAGGCATTGACCCATACCTAACACTGTATACCAAGATAAGGTTTAAATGGCTTCATGATATAGACATAAAGAGGATTTATACAAGAAAATTAAAAGAATAAAAGATAGTTTACCTTTCAGATCTGTGGAGAAGGAAGGAATTTGTGGCCAAAGAAGAACTGGAGTTCATTATTGAATGCAAAATAGATAATTTTGATTATATTAAGTTAAAAAGGTTTTATTCAAACAAAACTAATGCAGATAAGATTAGAAGGGAAGCAATAAACTGAGAAAACATTTTTACATTCAAGAGTTCTGATAAAGGTTTCATTTCAAAAACATAGAGAGAATTGACTCAAATTTATAAGAATTCAAGTCATTCTCCAATTAATAAATGGTCAAAGGATATGAACAGACAATTTTCAGATAAAGAAATTGAAAACATTTTTAATCATATGAAAAGGTGCTATAAGACTTACATGAACTGACATTAAGTGAAATGAGCAGAACTAGGAGATCATTATATACAGCAACAAGAAGATTAAGTGATGATCAATTCTGATGGATGTGACTGTCTTCAAAAATGAGATGATTCAAATCAGTTCCAATTGTTCAGTTATGAAGAGAGCCATCTACACCCAGAGAGAGGATGGTAAGAATTGAGTGTGGTTCATAATTTAGCATTTTAACCCTTTTTGTTGTTGTTTGCTTTCATTTTATATTACTTCTCTCTCTCTTTCTCTTTTTTTTTTTTAACTGGTTTGACTTGATTTTTCTTGTGTGGCACAATAATTGTATGAACATACATGCATATGTTGGATTTAACATATATTTCTACCATGTTTAATATGTATTGGACTAGTTGCCATCTAAGCGAGGGCAGAAGAGAAGTGGGGGAAATTAGAACACAAGGTTTTACAAGGGCTAATGTTGAAGAATTGTCATATGTTTTGAAAAATAAAAAGTTTTAATTAAAAAATACAAATAGAATACATAAAAAGGTATGTTCTAAATCACTATTGATCAGGGAAATGCAAATTAAGACAACTCTAAATACCACTACACATATCTCAGATTGGCTTAAATGACAGGAATGATAATGCTCAATGTTGGAGAGGATGTGGGAAAACTGGAACACTAATACATTGTTGGTGGAACTGGGTATGAATGCAACCATCCTGGAGAGCAATTTTGAACTATGCCCAAAGGACTATCAAACTGGGCACACCTCTTCATCCAGCAGTATTTCTATTGAGCCTATATCCCAAAGAGATCTTAAAGAAGGGAAAGGGGCCCACATGTACAAAAATGTTTGTGGCAGCCCTTTTTGTATGGCAAGAAACTGGAAACTGAGAATGGTTGAACAAGTTATGGTATATGAATGTTATGGAATATTATTGTTCTATAAGAAATGAACAAGAGGATGATCAATTCTGATGCATGTGGCTCTTTTCTTCTTTTTTTTAAATTAAATCTTTTTATTTACAAAACATATGCATGGGTAATTTTTCAACACTGACTCTTGCAAAACCTTTTCTTTCAAGTTTTCCTCTCCTTCCCCTCACCCCCTCCCATAGCTAGCAGGTAGTTCTCTTAATCTCTGAACAAGAGGCACTGGTTTGAATCATCTCATTGTTGAAGAGAGCCAGTACCTTGGCTCTCTTCAACAATGAGATGATTGAAGTCAGGTCCCATTATCTTGTGATGAAGAGAGCCATCTACACCCAGAGAGAGGATTGTGGGAACTGAGTGTGGATCACTCTTTTTTTTTGTTGTTCTCTTGCATTTTGTTTTCTTTCTCATTTTTTTTCTTTTTGATCTAATTTTTTTCTTATACAGCAAGATAATTGTATAAATATGTATTCATATAGTGGATTTAACATATATTTTAACAAATTTACATGCCTTCTAGGGGAAGAGGTAAGGGGTAGGGAAGGGAAATTTGGAACACCAAGTTTTGCAAAGGTCAATGTTGAAAAATTATCTGTGCATATGTTTTGAAAATATAACACTTTAATTAAAAAGGCCTCATTTTCCAAATACATAAAAACATAAAATATGTCATTCTTCAATTGACAAATGGCCAAAGAATATGAACAGATAATTTTCAGTTGAAGAAATTAAAGCCATTTATACTCATGTTTTAAAGTGCTCTAAATCATTATTGATTAGAGAAATGCAAATTATTACAACTGTGGAATACCATCTCACACCTATCATATGACTTCATTCTGTCATATCATATGTTAGAAAAGGTACATGATAAATATAGGGGAAGATGTGGGAAAATTGGAACACGAATGCACTATTAATGAAGTGGTGAATTGATCTAACCATTTTGGAGAGTGATTTGGAACTATGCCCAAAGGGCAACCAATCTGTTCATACCCTTTGATTTATCAATACCACTATTTAGATCTGTATCCCAAAGAGATCATCATAAAAAAATGGGAAAGGACCCCATATGGATAAAAATATTGATAGCAGCTCTTTTTTGTGTTGGCAAAAATTCAGGAACTGAAGGAATGGAATATTGTTGTGCTTTAAGAAATGATGAGCCTGTGGATTTTTTTAAGAACCTGGAAAGCCTCCCATGAACTCATGGTGAATAAAGTGAGTAGAATCAGGATTTTACACAGTAACCAATATTGTTAGATGATCAAGTGATAGACTTTCCTCCTCTTAGCAATAGAAATATGTAAGACAATTTCTTTTTTTTCTTGTTTTCTGCCTTTTTTTTTTTTTTTTTTTTTTTTTTTGCTGAGGCAATTGGGGTTAAGTGACTTGCCAAGGGTTACACAAGTATGAAGTGTTAAGTATCTGAAGCTAGATTTGAACTCAGGTCCTCCTAACTTCAAGGCTGGTGTTCTATCCACTGTGCTACCTAGCTGCCCCAATCTAAGACAATTTCAAAAGACTCATAATAGAAAATATTATCCACATTCAAAGAAAGAACTATGAAGTCTGAATGCAGATCAAAGCATACTATATTCACTTTTTTTTTGTTTTTTCTTTCTCATAATTTTCTCCTTTCTGATTCTTCTTATACAACATGACTAATATTTAACATGTTAAATGTTAATGTTTAACATTATTGTAATGTATATAAAGATTGTTTGTTGTCTTGGGAAGCAGAGAAAGGCAGGGAGAAAAATTTTGAACTCAAAATCTTTTTAAACTGAATATTGAAAACTAAAAAGTCATAATCATAAACCATATATAAGCAATTCTACTAAGAATAGATTTATTTAATTTTAATCTGTAATGTTATCTATATTTTTTGTACTTTTTTTTTGTTTAGTCAATATTTTCCATTGTTTTTTAATCTGATTCAGCCCCATTTGAGTATCTTGAGGACCATGAAGTCTGCAGTCCACGTGTTTAATGAACACTTTTGATTTCTAGGGAGAGTATGATCAAATTGTGCTAATCTACCAGATTTGGATAATTCCATTGCTCCAAAGAATTTTATTAACATTTTGGGCAAGGTCACTGTTTTAATCAGAATGGTTGGTTATTTACCCTCATTCTCGAAGAGGACCAAAATTTGTTTGACTTTGACTGATGAAAACAATCAGATCTCTGAATGCTCCACTACAGATTGGACACAAATAGTCCTTATGAAAACTTGAGATGGACTTTCTTTGTGCAACTCATGTTTCTCTGAGATAATTCAATTGTACTTTTCTCCTAATTCTCTGATGAGGGCACATCATGCCAGGTGAATGTGAGATAATGTCGCCCTTGTCAATTCTGAAGTTCTTAAGAGAGACCTTGAGAGTGTCCTTGTATCACTTTTTCTGACCTCCTCGTGTTTCTTCTGTCATTTTGGCAAGCATACATTTGGCATTGGAACCATCTGGCCAGCTGAACGGACTTGCACTCTCTGTAGTAGAGTAGGAATGCTTGGCACTTTAGCTTGAGAAAGGAATTCAGTGTCTGGTATCTTATTCTGCCAGATGATCTTCAGAATTTTCGGGAAGACAATTCAAATGGAAGTAATTCAGTTTCCTGGCATGGCATTGGTATCCTGTCCAAGTTTCACAGACAAACAACAAAGAATTCAGCACAACTCTGTTGATCCTTAGTTTGGTAGTAAAATAACTCTCCTTTTCCATACTTTCCTGTTTTCAAGGAGTTTTTCTTCTAATGAAGTAGAAAAATGCAATTAAATATGAACATTCAAAATATATACAGTGTAAATGAGTGGTAATTTTAAAGGGGAAAGATTGGTGTACAGGTGGGACATCCTCCTGCATGAGATTGTGTCTTGAGGGCAATCAAGGTGATGTGATCTACTGAAAAACTGTTCAATCCAAATGATATATTTGGGGTTTAACACCAAATACAACAAATATTGGGGTTCAGTCATGTGAAAAATTCACAGTGGCCATTCTATTTGGCAAAAGGTAAGTTTATTTAGGAAAAATGAAGAGAAACAATAGATACCAGGAATGGTAAATATGAAACAGAGTTGGGAAAGCATATAGTTAGCAAGGAAAAGGGTTTTAACAATTAACAAATGAAAAAACACATTCCCTAGTGGATCTTACAGTTAAGGGAGAGAGAGAACACCTTATAACAGTATAATAGGCCCTTAATTGCCCGGCTGAAGTCATAGAGGGATTTAGAATCCTAAATAGTTTAACAATGCAAAAGACTCTATGAAGCATGGTGGGGGTGAGAAGAGAGATATCATGTGGTATGGGGGAGGAGGGAAGGGAAAGATACCAAGAAGCAGAGTATCATGGTGAACTATCCCAAAAAGGGTTCAGCAAAGATGGCATGGGTCATAGACAGATTTATAGGGAGAATTTAACGGCAGGGATTTAATATAAATGGGATTTATTACTGAACATGGTGGGATGGGGTCCTCAGAGGGTGGAACTATAAAGTTGAACTGATCCACATCAGAGCTTTTCCCTGCTTGCCACAGGAAGTAATTTTATCAATACTTCAGGGTTTCTTTATCAATCCCATTAATTCTGGTACTCAGGATCTCATCAAAGGAAGCTAGGAGGCAGAGATGAGGAGGTAATGTATCACTGTCATGAGGGACGACTACTTCAAATGCACAGAGTAGTCAAATATGAGAGATGGAGATTGGAAAATGGCTGGAAAGGTAAGAAGAAGCAAGGTAATGAGAAATGTAAATGGCAAACAGAATTATATATGTAATTCTTTAGTTAATGGAAAGCTATTGGAGTTTGTATAATTGTAGCAAAGGTAAAAATTCAATGGACTAGATGGAAATGTTGGTTAGCATTAAGTCCATACAAAAATATACAGAAATAAGAACCAGATGCGATATCTTTAAAAATAGAAGGAAAATGTTTTTAAAATCATAAAGTTTCACTGTTCTGTTTTACTCTTGGATTGAATAACAGATTTTGATGGTATGGGAATATTGCTTAAATTAACCCTAGATAGGAGGAGAACATATGAGGATTTGACATTAAAAATCTGGCAACACACATTAAAAGGTTCACATCTCAGCCCTCGTAGAGCATTTAACACTAACAGGAAATATAGTTCTCTGGAAATTTTTTCAGTCCAATTTAGTGTTCCAAGATGTTCAAATAAACCAAATTAATCCAGGAAGTTATAGGTATTCATTCCATTAAGAGGCAGCAGATGAGCATGGATAAAGTTTCCTGGAAAAGCTGGGAATTTTCCCTCTCTTTTTTGTTTTCAATTTGCTCATCACAGGCCAAACTTTGAAGTCAATGGGCATACTAGTTGCTCTATAATTATTCTAGCATTCAATTCAACAGACATTTATTCAGCATGATTAAGTGAACAGAACACTGAACTTGATGTTAAATCCTAGCTTTTCAACTTCCTAGTTGTGTGATTTTGCACTAATTACCTTAACTCTCTGGTCTTCATTCTCCTCATTTGTAAAATAAAAGAATCAAACTAGGTCTCATCAAAAATCCTTTCCAATTCTAATATTCTGTGATTTTATAAAGAATATAAAATTATATTAGACTCTGAAGAAACAAAGATGAAAAACATTGCAGCTTTTTTTTTTCCCTTTGGTAGATGATATACTAGGACTAATACTTCAGATAGTATTAATGTAGAGATGCTGTTTGTAACCATTAATTTCAAGTTCAAATTAGAGCATGGGGGAAAATCATTAACTTAATTCTTACTATTGTTTTTAAGTGAGTTTTAAGAATAAAGTTTGCACAATTGCAACATTATGGAAGACCAAGAAATATGTCACTCTGCTTTGAGTTTCTATGAAAACTATCTGAATATTAGTTTTAAATTAATATTTTTTGTTGTTGCTCATGGTACTTGCTTAATTCTCAAAGAAGACAAATGACATCAGGAGGGTGATTTCTAGAGTTTCAGTGTTATTAAATTTAAGTGAGGCTGAGGTGAACAAAGTGAGTGAACAAAAGCTGAGTGAAGACCTAGATCTTAATTGTGATTTGAGACTCTGCAGAAACAAGTTGAGCTATAGCCAAAGGCTACAAGTATTCAATTATCTTATATAAAATTATCTTTTTCTTCTGTCCCTCCCCACTCCCCCCTCCTCCCCGATCTCATTAGCATTAAGAGTGTCTTTGGCTAATATTCTTTGTTTGGGGGATAGATTTTAGTCTGTGGGTAGATTAGAATGTAAGCCTGGATTCCCCAGTCAACAGGAAAAAAGGTTAGAAGGGAGTGGAGGCTTTTGTTTTAGGGTTTATACAACTTGTGGTGCAGCTTGCACATTGTATTCATCTACTAATGACCCCTTCTCTGTTGGGAGTTGCTCTTTCTAGAGAGACTGTAATAAATCCTTTTTGCTTTTTACCTTGAGAGTCTCTGATTTTAATTTGGGTAAGGGTTGCTGTCCATTGCAGCATTGGGGGATCATCCAGGATATTTCCTGTTTGTGAGGGATTTTTCCAGTATTGAATCCTTGGGCAGATACCCTCTGGTGAGTTCTGTGGTGGTCCTTGGACTCAGCTCCAGAACTCCCACTCCAAATGAGTAAATTCCTGTAGGGAGACACTCAGAGAAAGCAAAAACAAAAGTAAATGGAGCTCCAGACTGGGCTAGTAAAGATAGGGGATTGATTCATCTAGGAGATAAGATGGTGCAGAAAAGTTTAGAATCAATCAAGTAAGTTGTGTGCACAACCCAAGTAGGCATGAAACTGTGGGGATGGGAAAGATTCTGTTCTGTGATTTTAGGGAAAAGTTCAGATTAGCTCCTATAAATGATGCTCTCAGACTCAATCAAAGTGAAAGTAAAATTTAATTACACAATACACAGAATAGAATGCTTACAATAACAACTAACACAGCAAATAATACATAAATGACAAAGAATAGTGGACAGAGAGAGAGAATACATCACCAATCGGGGGTGGGGCGGGAGCTTTGACTCTAATTTACTTGCAGTGGCTGGGAAACCCCGGTAATTCAGCCTTTGAGTCCCGAACGGGAAAATCCTAGGCAGACTGTCATCTCCATAGGTGAGGTTTCGAATAGAGAATGCTTCACCTGCCTTTTATAGGAATCAGGACAAAGATGGCTTTGAGCCAAATAAAGACATCATATAAGACAGGGAAGTACCAACAAGGGCTCCAGGTGGTTGTAGTCAAGTGTTGCATCGACAAGGGAGTCAGTCCTTTATTGACAGCAACTGTTCCAAGGAGTGGCGAGTTCCTGGAATCATGTAGTTGGAGCTAAAATACATGTGGTACATTCCCAGCTTATAGGTCAAGTTCTCACAGGAGAAGGAGCTAAAACGCCTGTTCTTATGGGTTAGGGAATGGTCAAGTTCCCATAGGAGAAGGAGTTAAAACATATGCTCTTATGGCTGAGAGAATGATCAAGTTCTCACAGAAGTCACATTATGCCTTGATTAGGTTCACATGATTCACATGGGGATTAGGTTCACATGGGGAAAGTCATGTTCTTACAATGATTTGAAATGAACTTACTAATAATAAGGAGATTTCTTATTCAGACTCTTTAATGGTTAGAGATCTTAAGAATACTTTCCCTTTAACAAAAATTGGTGAGCTGCCTAGGTAACTGGGATTGGGAGACTCTAAGTGCTTAAAATCTGTAAAACTGCTTCTATTTCTCTCTCAGGTTAAAAGACTCTTAAGTCATTAGAGTCCATAAGAGAACTTTCTCTTTGCCCACGTGACTGGCATTGCCATTAGGAGATTCTAAGCAGTTAGACTCCATAAGAGTACTCCCATTTTCCTTTGGTAAAATTGGTGGATTCTTTCAACAAAGGATCAAGAGAGTATGAACCATGGAAAAAGGAACAATCTAAGATAACTGACTGTAAAAACCTGTTGGAATCTTTACAAACTCTTTAGTCATTAGAGTTGATAGAGACAATAATTACCTAATTTATCATGGTTCAGTATCCTTGATCTGATCTTACAAGGAGATGTTTTGGGCCAGAACCTGAAACAAGATACTAAGTAGAACTAATTGATACAATGCAGAACTAATTGATACAATGCTTGTGTTCACACCAGTATTCTTTGGAGTTCATAAGTATGGGAGATTCACAAAGGAAACTTGTAACTTTGTGAATTCACACCTCCCTTATGTGTGTCTCCAGAAGGAGGAGTCCACTTTTGGGAGATCATATATAAAGAGGCTCTTAGCTTTGGGTTAGTTAGTTACTTCGGGTTAAAGAGAGTTACTTCGGAATATTGACTGGGATCAGAGAGGAGCACTCTGGGAGGAAGCCCACAAGCCCTCTCTCTGAGGCAAGAGAGATTCATTCCATTTTCCACGTGGCTGGCTGGAAGCTGAAGATAGCAGAGGCAGAAGCAAAGGACAAAGCTGTAAGAGCTCTTGGAAGCAAGCAGGGAGATAGGCCTCAACTAACCGGGCTATTTTGGAGGAAGCAATAAAATATCTGAACTTTTATCATCTGGCTGTATTTGGAGTGATTATTGATCTTAACTGAAACTAAGGCTGCCTCCAGAAAACCTCCCTGAGAAACCTGCTCTCCCTCAGAGAAAACCATTATATTATATTTTAAAGAAGAAAATCACCACAAAAACCCATCTAGAGTTTTGGAAGACTTGAGATGAAGTACCAAAATTTACAGGGAAGGTCAAAAAGAAAATGATTAAATACTAGTGTTTTGTTTGGGCAAGCACACCATTTGGAGGAAATATATTTTGGTAAAAGTACAGATTCCCTAAGGTGTGGATATAAGTTCAAAGGAACCTTTAATACCAAGGAGACTTGATTTTGCAGCCTTGTGGTTGCTGACTGCCAGACAATTTGTATGTCTCCCAGCTAGTCAGCTCCTGTGGCTGCAGCTCCAGAATTCCCCTCATTGTCTCCACTCCAAGGAAGGGCTGAGAATGGGAGCTTGATTGATTTGGAAAAGCAGTTTGTGTGTGTGTGTGTGTGTGTGTGTGTGTGTGTGTGTGTGTGTGGTGTGAGTCTGTTTTTGTCTTCTATATTTCTTTCAGTCAGCTGAATTACAAAGGAAAAAATCTGTCCATTTGGGATTTAAAAGTTCTTGTTTTGTACATAATTGGACTTATGCAAATAGCTTAGAAGCTAGAAAGAAGGACTAGTTCTGAGATAGGGAAAGTTTTTAACTGCCACATCAAAAAGAAAAAAAAAAGACATATTTTTATGGATGTAGAACTGGACAATTTGGGTCTACAGAAATAAAGTTATAAAACTCCTAAAACATTTTAGCAGATTCTTGGGGTTTTGAGACTAATCATTAAGTTGCTTGGCACTGTGTCTCTGTCAGCTAACTTGAGTTGCTCTATTGTATTTTCAAAGAGGCCTAATTCACATGATTAAAATCCTTCTGAGGGCCTGAACCAGAGGCTTACAGAAAAACTGCAAAAACAAAAACAAAATACTCTCTCTAGGATTTTCTAGAATCTTTCCTGGCTAGGCTGATATCATGGCTGACCTGGATTCTTCTGGGATTTGTGCTAATACTCCAACATCTTCAACATGGCTCCTCAGCATTTCTGGCATGGAGGGTAGGCTAGTTATTGGGCCATAGACCCCCAACCTGGACACTTGGGTTCAAAATTCTCTGATCCCCTTCCTCAGAGCTCTAAAGTCTGCCAATTTTTTAAAGCCCTTGGTATAGCCCGTGTACCAGAAATGGTAACTGCATGTTCTCCTCCCTTGTGTGTGTGTGTGTGTGTGTGCATGTGTAGGTAGGTAGGTAGAAGGGTATGGTTTATTTGCTCCACCATCCATCACCCCCTTTCCCTTCAACTCTTAACTGCAGAAGTGTTGAATTGGATAGACAGACTTGAAAGGGCAGTTTTCTGCCACCTTAAATTTTGGGGCTATAAGTGTTTAAATTGGAATTCTGATTTTGAAATTGTATGAGGTAATTACTATTAACTAGTGCATGTTGAAATTGTGAACTTATTTGTTCTGGTAAATTTTAGAAATATATCTGCATTGACAATGAAGTATTACTACTAGAAGTTTAAATCTCTCTTTGATTTGATTTTAAGTGTTAAAAATGGATATTAAAACAGTTTTCTGGTAACTTCCCTTAAGAAGTCACATATTGTATTTCTTAATTAGTTGAAATATATTTAAGGTATCATGTTACTTACTAAATTGTATTATGGGCAATTTATAAAAATTGCATGAGCTGTGATTTAATATTTTGTCAATCCTGCTGGATATGTGACATAAATTTTGTGACATTTAGTCCCAAATCTTTTAGATATTATCTGTATTCTGAATTTTAAGGTTTGTCTTGCTTTCTCCCTGTAACAAAGAAATAAAAGCAGGAAATTTTGGCACATAGGGATCTGTGTGATTGCAAAACAAATTGTAACTGAAAGTTGTGTGAAATGTCTAAAGATAAATAAGAAGGTATTGTGGAGATGTCCTTTTGGAGGGAAGGAGACTGGCTCCAGAATATTCAAGTTAGGTTTTATTGAAATGACACTACTGGGAAAACTGAGATATTTACTGGTTATAGTGGACCATTGATAGGATGGGTGGAAGCTTTCCTCTGAGTTCTGCTGCTTGAAGAAATGTTAGTGGAATAACATTAGAACAAACTGTATCTAAGAATGATTGGTAGAGACTATTGATTCTGATAATGGAACATATTTTAGTTCTAAAGTCTTATAAGAAAAAATGAAGAGCGATTGCAAATTGAGTAACAATTCCATACATCTTGGTATCTGCCCTTATCAGGGAAAGTGGAACTAAATTATATTTTTAGGAAATGGTTACTAAATTGATGTTAGCTTCTAAATTACCTTTTTCCCAAATGTTTGCCTGTTGATTTGTTAAAGAATTAGAACTGTTCCCAGAAGTGATTTGGGACATTCTCCATATGAGATGAGATTTGATTTACTTTATTTGGGAGAGGAAAGGGAAATACTATCTTTTGAAACAAAAGATAAGTTTTTTAAGGAATTATATACTGGCACTGCCCTCATCATTTTTAGCTCTTAGGAAGCAAGGATTTCTGGCCCAGATAATAGCTTTAGAGTTTGTAGTTCTGGGATGTTACTGATGACTGAAACTGCAGTCTAGAGCATGAGAAGGGACAGCAAGGTTAAAGGACTTGAGGAGAAACCTCAAAAATGGACTGTTAAGGATAATTTATAACCTTTAAAATTGACTTTGCACCAGGGCAATTAGGAATGTTTTGGTGGGAAGGGAGATTAATTGTGCTCAAAGGAATTTTAACAATAGTGGTATTATACTTGTTATTTATATTTCCAGAAAAGTTTATAGGAACTCTTCCTTTGGAAGAAGTTGAATTAACATTTTTATGGAGACATTATTAATGTTAATTCTGAAAGGGGTCTTTAATATGAAATCAGAACAGTCCCTCCCATTTGTATATTCTATATGAGTTTTAATTGTATGTATTGAGTCATCTTAAAGTTGTTCTTATTGTTTAAGGGGACTCTGAGAACAGGGTCTATGATTTTGTCCCTTTGAACATGATTAATACCCGAATGTGCTTTGATATAGATTGTTTATTGAACATCTTAAAATAAAATGATTTGTATAATGTTGAATTTAAAGCTATCTACTTAAATATCAAGATAAGCCAAGAACTTTCTAGGATGAATCTCTGCTATCAATTTAAGATTATATTCAATACTTATTTAGGATATGTGATTCTTGAGAGCTAAAATTCACCTAAAATTTTGATTAGTAGAATAGTTATTTGAGATAAAAATCTCTTGGGACTATAGCTGATATTATTCAGAGTTCTGAATTCTGGTATGATTATCTATGGATCAGTAAGTCAGTAAATAGCCATTTGAAAGGGATATGCCACAAGCTATTCAGAGGAATGTGATCCTGAATTGTTATAAGTAGAGGTTAATATCTGGGCTAGAGTTGGGAGGACTATCTTGGCCTCTACTTAAGTGGGGGGGGGGGGGAGGGAGAATCCTTCTGACTCACTTTCCCAGTGATGTTCTTTTGAATAAGTACTTACTTGATTATTCCTGAGTCTGGCAATGTTACTACATATAATTACTTAAAGTCAAAGTGAGCTAAGGATGACTTATCCTGTCATGTATGTTCTCTCAAGCCTGAAGGATCAGTTTTGATGCTATCATGCTCATTTTTTTTCTTCTTACAGACAATTTCTATAATCAGAACAAGTGGTCAGTAGAAGCCATGAGCACAATTCAAGTATGTAAGATCTTACAGTTTTCCATCTGAAAAAAAAAATGTCATCATTATATCCTAAATAAGTCAATAACTGAGTATTTGGCCTAGTCATCTATCTGTTGCTAGATGCTAGAAATTTTAGAATTTCTGTTGTTGCTGATTTTTGTGGGAGGCATCTTTGTTTGTGAAGTTACCTTTGCCAATGACTAGGCACACAAATGTTTGGGGTGATAGGTGGCCCCAGATGGAACTTGGGGGTACAGATCCCCAATTTATATGCTGAATAGGTTCACTAAACTCCAGGTCATGGTTAAAATAATTAAGTCACTAGATTTGTTAACAGACTAAGCCTAGAGGGATTGGAGATAGTTGAAGAAATGTATAAGGAAGGTTATGAAAGGTCTTTAAAGGTTAATAAATAAGAGGAGCAATGAATGGTATAAATTAGTGAAGTCCTCTCATATGAATGTGCTCTTGACTTTAATTGTGACTTAAGACCTTGCATAACAAATTAAGGTATAGATAAAAGCTGCAGGTATTCAATTATCTTAGATGAACTTACATTTTTCTCTTGTCTTGCCTTCCCTTCCTCCCCCCATCTCTCAGCTTTTCATTAGCATTAAAAATGTATCATTGGCTAGTAATGATTTATCTGTGGGGTAGATTTTTAGTCTGGGTAGATTAGAATGTAAGCCTGAACTCCCTAGTCAGTGGGAGAAAAGATCAGAAAGGGGTGAGGGCTTCTGCGTTAGGGTCTATATAATCACATGTTTGCAGCTTGTGTTTTGCACTCTTCTACTGAGAATAGCTTGTTTGTTGGGAGTTGCCCTTTCTCACAAGATCATAATAAATCCTTTTTGCTTCTTTGAGAGGCTCTGATTTTAATTTGGGTAAGAGTCACTGTCCCACATAAAAAGCATCAACCACACTCTATTATAGATTAATTTAAGTTCAATGGCAAGAGAAAGGTGAAAACATATGGCAATGACCTAGGATATAGTTGATATTCTTGGCCTTTCTATATTAAGGTCTTTTCCAGGCCTCAGTTTGTCTGAGGTAAGGCCTTATCAATGGCTAAGGGTTAGATAAGGATTGAGACAAAATGGCCTAATTTACTCCACAAAATCTAAGGGGAAAGACCCTTAAATTTCCATTTAAGCTCATTTTAAACCAACAAAAAAAGCTAAACAATGGGGCATTTAGGCTTAGCCTGGGGGCTATTATTGGGTATTTAATGAAAGCCAGTTGGTAAAATTACCAATTCAGAGAATTACTGAACTTTTTTATTATACTTATGTTTAAAAAGAAAAGAAAAAACATCTTGGCTGTTTCAAAGTTGTATTTCAAAAAATCATAAATGAAAGAATAAAACAAAAAGCAAATTGTCCCAATTTATAGGGAAAAAACTCTAATCCCCAAGCCCCAGAATACCATGCAAAATTCAAACAACAAAAATTGTATTTATATATTTATTTATTATTAAGAATATTCACATATAAAAATATGGCACCTCAAGTGAAGAGGAGGACCATCTGTGGTGAAGAGTTATAGTTGTATGAAACTGATAGAGGCAGAACAGAAAGATATCACTAACCTCATCATCCTCCAACTTTCTCCAAGAGAGATTTTCGTTCTACATCATGCCATCTTGGAGGCACTAAGGGTTTGCAGACTCCCAGAACTAGCTCTGAAAAGGCACCTAAACGATTTTTGTATTTTCATTCACTTTTTAAATATGCTACAAAAAATTGCTCTTCATCAGTTGAACAAGTATTTGTAGTTTATACAACGGTAGAATGAAATTGGGCTGTGTTGTGACCTGTTTAAAAGTATATTGAATTTTTTTTTAAATAAGGATACACACAAAAAAGAAAAGTAAGCAAAATAAAATAATGAAGTCATTAACAAAGTACTTTATGAAATATGAGATATATTTGCCAGATCTTCATTTGAAAGTACTAAAAAGTGATTTGAATAACAAAATAAGCTACTTTCTTTTACCTTTCAAGAACATCTCAGAGACCAAGAAAAGGACAAATTCTTTACTTTGATATTATAAAGGACTTATGTGGTTCCCTTTTCTTTACTTGATTGTAATTAATCAGAATCCTTTTACTTGCATACAAATTATCCCTCCAAAATCCCATGCTAATTTCTACCTCCCCACTTTTCTTCATTCTGTTCCCCTCTATGAATACCTTTCTTGTGCTTTTAATTCTATTCAAATCAGCCCACCCCAATATTTCCAGATTTTTTCTTCTTTATAGAAAAAAGAAGCCCTTCCCGAACATCCTTTTCCCCATAGCCATTTCTCTATTCCCTTCCCTCTCCTGCCTCCAATTTATCCTGTATATATCTTATTTGTATATAATTATTTGTAAATCTTCCCCATTAGGCTTCTTGAAAGCAGAGATTATTTACTAGTATGTCATTTTCAGCTTTCTTTTATTCTTGGCACATAACACATTGTCACATAGTAAGTATGGATAAATGTTTCCTGACTTGGTTTCCTTTTCCTTCTTAACTTCATACATTGTCTGAATTTATACATTAGCATTTAGTTTTAATGTCATATCTCATATGTAAGATCCCTATATACATGCACATGTATGTATATACATAGATGGATACATATACACATGTATATATGTATATTTGTGTGTGTACACACACACATTAAATAGTGGTTAGTATAATCTCAGCCTTAGAATAGATTTTTATTGGATTTATCTTTGATTCTCAAAGTCTCTCCTATTAGGATTTAAACAGACATATTTTACTGAACTAGAAATGCTTTAAGTATAGTTTCAAATTCGATTGTGTTTGCAGCTCAAGAGCCAGTCAACCAAAATATGGAGAGGCTCAACACCAACATTTTGGCCCAATGACTTTTGTTCATTGTAACCCAGCATATTAAAGAAATAGAACACCTATGTTCCTGCCCTTGTGGGTCTGATTTTTTTTCCGAAGAGACAAGATTCATTCACATGGAAAATTCCTGTTTTTCCATATTCATCCTTTTCATTATGATTATTGTTGGATTTTCTGTCCTACAATTTTACTGCCTCTTTTGTCTTTATTCTTTTTCTTATCTCTCTCCCTTCCATTTGAACCTCAAGTCATGTGACAATAAATTAAATATACTTATCCAAATAACTATCTGCAACAATGCACAAAATATTTTCAAAACTTCCATTTTTCTTTGAGGAAAGGCTTACTTATTATTAGTGAGTGGCCTGTGAAAGCATTTAGTATATAGTCACAACTTTTCCTTTATTTATCCTCAAACAAAAAAAAATGGAATGAAGAAGGAAGATGGTCATTGGTTTTCAATGAGTTGAAGCAAGGTAACAGAAAAAAAATAAATATCTGATTTCTCATCAAATGCCAAAAAAGACCAGGTTAAAGGAAAGGTCTGAGAAATGATTTTTCTTTCAATTTCTTCTCTACTAAAGAGAATCTACAGTTACAACTTCCTCTTAGCTTATGATCTCTTGCCAGTGCCAGCTGATTTTCTGAAATGGAGGAGAGGAAAATCTGACAGCTGTGTCTGCTATGGAAACTGCCAGGCTGCAGCACATCTTGTCAGACTGCCATATGGATTTAAGCCAAGGAAGAAATCCATGGTGCACATAATAAGATCCTAAGATAACTAGAATGTATCACAAACTCAAAGTTGGAAAGGCTGTATGCTCCCAACTATGGCATTCTGTATTATTAGAAATGACTGAAAGAGATGCACTTACATTAGCCATGTAGATACAAAGAGAATGACACTAAGAATGAGAGTATTCCCTACTGAAATCTTAATAGCCAGTCATGTCACTTAGCGCATAAGCGGCAGATCTAATGAAAAGTAAAGGAAAGGAGTAAACAAGGCAAAAGTCCCATCCACTATATGCTCTCACATTGTTTGAAGGACAACTGTAAGTAGAGAATAAACTAGTGCCAGCCAAGGAGGAGTCAGAGGGTAAAGGAGGAGCCACCACAAATCTATTGTCAAAAGAAAGTAACCTTGAAATTAGAAACCATTAGACCTAGGCAGGGACCTCTGGGATCATTTGTCTGAATGAATCCATTTTATAGGGAAGTAGAATCAATGAGGAAAAAGGTAATGTCTTCAAAAAGTCTAAAGTGAGCAATGAACTATTATCAAAATGGAGAGAACATTTTTGGAACTATTGAAAATAAGGTCAGGAAATCCTAGTTATTATTAACAAACACTTTAGTAAGATAAACATTAAGATAAGATCAAAGAAATTATATCAACCCAGTTGTTCACAATATAATGTAGATCCACAAAAGCCTTTAAATGACCAGAGATCACATAAAAGTTTTATCTATATAGAGGAAACTCTGGCAGAAAAAAAGCTTTTTGCCTTTGAATTGAAATTTAGATAACAATATAGGTGAAATATCCCTTTTACCAGTTGGAACTCCTAGAAAAATAAACAGAAATCATCTACATAGCATTCACTTCTGTGGTAGACAGCTAAGGGACAGGCTCAAACAACTGACTAATGATGACAGGCAAGGTCACACTTAGAAAGGACTAGTCTTCAGTCTTCTTGGACCTCCCCTCCCCTTCTCTCTCACCCATTATTTGTTTATATTTTTAAAAGCTTTATAATCTAGCAACACTTTCACTGTTCAGTAGTCTGTAACATCACAGCTGGGATCTTGCTTACATCTCCTTGCAACAGTAGGCTGGCAACACTTCCATTTGCTAGGCAGCTACAGGGTAAATGCAATTCATCTTTCCTGTGCAATGATAATGGACATGCTTGGGGCTTCTAGTTCTGAAAATAAATAAAATATGGGTTTCATTTTCTTTAACTTTGAGGGATCTGCTAAGGTCAGATTAGTGGTGGGACTAGGATATTTTCCATTGAAATAGTTTTTAAATTAGAAATCTTGATGATCTCTTGTTGTTCCATTATTCTGAGGGGTAGATAAGAGCAAGACAATTACCTCCCTCCCTCCCATGATCTCTTCTAGTTTCTCTTTTTTTTTTTAATTTTATTTCCCAAATTGCTCAAGATCTGCCCTTTTCATTTTATATTTTATCACTTAATTCTTTTATCTGAGCTTTGAGTTTCTGTTGCCCAATTATTTCAAATTCTAAATTACCCTTAGATCATATCAAAGATGAGGTGGATGATCTAGTTTTGTTAGGTCATATAGCATTTTCCCTGCATCTTACATTTACAGAATTTTAAAGGTTGAAGAAACTTTATACTTTATGTAATGCTGCACTTCATGATCTTTTGTTGTTGCTGTTGTTGTTATCATAAACCCTCTCAGAATATTATAAAAACTCTCAGAATATTTTTAAAAACACATAAGATATAGGATTACAAAACATAATATTTATACTGAAAGGCAGTTATTAACTAGAAAGAAAAAAAGTTTACAGGCCCCAGGTAAAGAATCTCAGGTCTAGTCTAACATCTCATTTTAGAGATAATGGAGTTGGGGGAGGAACTATTCCTTATTCTAGATACTGAATTAAATAAAGTATTTGAGAATTTAATTCAGTACTTGAGTATTGAATCAAGTGTTTCTTAAGAAGAGAAAATAGAGTCAAATTTGAGAAATAAAGAACTTGAAGGATGAAGGAAAAATGTATAAACAAGAATATATAGTATGTCATGTGTACCTTTTTGGAGGTAGGAAAATCAAGGCCTACCCTACAGAAATATTTTGCCTTTCTCAGTTGCAAAGAAGCAAAGACACCGATAAAGTTATGTTAGCAAGTGTCTAGAGTTACAGAATACCCAGATGCTTTAGAATTTAGATATATCACTCTAATTAAGGAGCAAAAAATTTTTCCACTTTTGTTTTTGATAAGTTGCTGAATTTCAGCAGAATATGGTGATTTTTGATAAGTTGCTGAATTTCAGCAGAATGTGGTGATGTTTTCCCCAAATATTATATTCTAAAACAGTCCATTTTAGAGAGTGAAAAGTTTTCAAATTGTACTTCAGATGCTAACATTCCCCCTCTTCCCCCATTCTTATGAACTGTGTAAGCTTTTGAAAATATGAAACATTTTAAAATAAATTTTTATTAATAAAAAATTTTTATGTAGAATAAATTTCCTTTATACTTCTCTTCCATCTCAGATATCCATCTTATAAAACTGTTTTTAAATAAAAAAGAGAAAAATAATAAGAAAAATCAATACAACAAAAAAAATCTAAAACTATATTCAACACTCCATACTCATGAACTTCCAACCTCTGCTAAGGAAGGAGGAAAGGCTAGATGCCTTCTAGCAGGTAACATTTTAAAATTTAACAAAGTATATAAACTTATTTGTAACTTTTACCTTAAAACAATTTAATCAATGTTTAGTTGACTTTTCTGAATAATCTAGATTTTTTATGAGACTTTGTAAGTATGCTAATAAAGACTGAAATCTTTATGCTTAACAGAGATAGTAATATGAATTTCTATTGACCAAAGAATTGATCCCACATGACCTCTGATATGTGTGTTCTGGTGTGATTGATCTCTGATCTGAGGAGGATTTGCCAGATTTGGAGAAATTGTAGGAACACTGTCACTAAAAATCCAGACTAATTTACACACCACCATGACAAGGTGTTGGAGGAGGCCTTTCATAGAGAAACTGATTTCTAATAACGTGAAAAATCACTGTAAATGACAAGCTTTTTTCAAAAAAGAAAAAAAAAAGATTTCTAACTCCAACCAAACAATGGCAAATGTAGTATTTTGCTTTAATAAAACAGCAGGAAGGAGTCACATAATATGGAACACTATTTTTAAACATTTCATGCCTTCCTCTGAAGTCTTTCTTCTGAATGGCATTCTTATTGCAGAGAAGTACTCAGTGTGCTACTTTTAAAATAATGGAATACAACTGTTTCTAAGTAAAAGTCACCCTATCTTTGGGTTTTTAAGAGTGATGGATTGAACTGATAAACATCAAATGAAAATAGGGGTCTCATCTTCCTTTGGTGGGGGAGTTAAATAAAGGCATGCTGTGGATTCTAGATGAGGAAAAGGTTTTAGTTGTCAAAGATTCCTGTCTACCCAGAATTCCTATCATATTTCCCAAGGTTAAATGCACTACTTCAAGGCAGCTGTTCAGAATGATTAAAGGAACACTTTAGGACAGTAATGCTCTTTGAAATGTTAATAAACTTTGAATTTGATTTCTGATGGAAACTAGGGAAATCAGTCCATTTTAGATTTAAAATCTAACACTTTAGTCAATTATATGTAAAATATGTATATATAATAAGTAATATGTATTGCCATATCTTATGTGTGAATAGAATATACAGATATGTGTGCCAATTTTTTTTTTAGATTTAAGGTATAAAAAGATTTTCCTTATGTCATAAAGTTTAAAAGCTTAAAATACATAAAACTATTGTGATGCACTGTGTATATAATGCAATGATAATATTGTGAACAAAAATACACTCACATGCATACATTCATAAAAATAAATGTATGCTTTATAGGTATGTGTCTATACAGTTTGTATATATTGAGAAGTAGCATGGAATAATATATTAATGAGTCAGCTTTGGAGTCAAGAAAAACCTAAGCTGAAGTCCTATATTTGATATTGATATATCACATCACATAATGTTGTCATTTTGGTCCTTTTCTAGAAGAAAAGAGCAACAACCAACCAACCAAGTAAATAAGTCACCTCACATCTCAATGATCCCAAGAAACACTCTTAAGATTCATATAACTGTACAAATTAGCGCAAGCAATTTCTATCCCTGAGCATACCTCAGTTGATGAAATCAAAAGCAAAAAAGCGCCATTTAACTAAATATCAGAAGGTTGTTGTAGCACACACAAAATTCCTAGTGAAATTTTAGTCAGGAAGACTTAGGATCCAAATATGGCTTTCAACACATACTGTGTGACCATAAGCAAATTACTTAACATATCTGCCTTATTATCCTCATATGTAAAATGGGGATAAAAATACATTTACTCTTGTGATTGTTTTGAGGATCAAATGAGATAGTAATTGCAAAGCACTTGCCACAATGTTTGTTATAGAGCAAACACTATATAAATATTAGTTATTTGGAGTAGGAATATATTCTTTCATATCACTAAGCATATTTTCAATAGGAATAAAAAGTACAGCATAATGTGAGAAAGATTCATCAATATATTTTTCTTTTCTTTATGTAAAACATTGTAATAGTATCTTAAATAAAAATGAATCAAATGAATAGTTCTATATCACGGTTGAACTTCTTGTTGTTGATCAACCACAACAATCACAACAAATTCAACTATCATATAGAACTGTTCATTTTTATTTGGGAAACTATTCTCTGTAGCTAGGAGGCAGCTTAAGGCTCAATGAATGAAGTGCTGACTCTTGAGTCCAAAAAATGTACCTCAAATAGTTATTAGCTGCATGACCCTGCATATATCACTTAACCCTTTTTGCCTCACTTTTCTCATCTGTAAAATGAGCTGGAGAAGGAAAAGCAAACTACTCTTATGTCTCTGCCAAGAAAATCTCAAATAGGGTCATGAAAAGTTTAAAAGTATTGAACAACAAAACCTCTTTAGAGATCATAAAGAGCATTTTTACACTTGGAAGGAACCTTCCAACTCCATCTTCAGTTGAAATCCAGTACCTCTCATTTCATAGATTAGACTCAAAGGTGAGATTCACGAAATTTATATAACTTTTTCATGTTCACACTATTAGGTAGTAAGGGACTGAGACAGGATTGAAACCCTCAGCTCCTCTAACTCCCAATCCTGTGTTTCTTCCATTATTCAGTATTACTTCTCCCAATCTTTCATACTCCATTTATTTCAGTACTTCAAAAGATCTGGGCTTTCAAAAAGGCAGTTATGCCCTCCATACTTGCGGATCACAGGTCCACATATATGAATCACTATATCCCCTGCATATATACCAGTACAATTATGTGAGTCCCTTATCTTTTCAAACTGGTCTTTTCATTCCCACAATTCCTAAAAATGACTTGCACAAGATTGTGTTATCATTAACATAGAAGTTACATTTTATTTATCTGCTTGCTTGCTTTGCTTTGTGTTTTAATTGTTTAAAATTTATAAACTACTTGAGTCATATATAGATGAAAATACCATTCCAAGATAAAAATAAGACATTTAAAATAAAATGGACATCAGGTCAGAAATAGAGACCTGGTAAGAATTTCAGAGGTCATCTAATGAGACTCTCTTATTTAATAGATGTCATCGGAGGCTCTAAAGGTGAATTGATTTTCTCAAGGTTATATGGGATATAAGTGGAAGATCTGGCATTTTAACCTAGATTCTCTGACATAAAATCCAGCCCTCTTTTCATTACATTGTACTGCCTTAGAAAGAAAAGAATTAAATCATTTCAGTTAATGGAGAGAAATAGTTCACTATACTCAGTAATAAACTTGGTCCCAAGTTTTCAAAAGGAACACATTGGGTTAGATTGTTTTAATTTTCTGACAACAGGAAGCAGACAAATTCACCAACAGTTGCATTTTCCCCTCTGGAACTCAACTCAAGCAGGAACTTGTCACATGAATTCTTTTATTAAGGGTGACATAGAGAACGATACTTACAACCATAGTGTTACAAAAAGATACAGATACACTCCTCAGTTAAAAGATTCTTTCATTGCTGCCCTATAAAACCAGGGGCTATAACATTGAAATGTATCTCTGTGAGATGATTTCTTCTAGGAACTGAAATAATATGATCCATGTATCCTTCCATCTAATGCTCTAACTTTATTCAAGTATAGAACTTGGAGAAAGTAGCTGATGAGATATATATTATATATTTTTGAATTTTGTTTTTGCATTCTATATGAAATATGTGATCATTACATTGTTTTTTAGTCATGCCTGAACCTTCATGACTTCATTTGGCATTTTCTTGGCAAAAATATGGGAGAGTGTTATTTTCTTCTTCAGTAGATCTAGTGGATAATTTTTGGGGGACCATAAAAAGTTAAATGACTTGCTTAGAGTCACATAGGTAGGGTTTATCTGAGATTGGATCTGAAATAAATACTTCCTAACTCCAGACTCAATGTTTTATTTTCCCTGAGCCACCAGCTTCCTCCAACATGAAACTTAGGATCATCTTGGAGTGAGAGGAAACCTTAGCAATCTTCCAGTCCATTTCACTTTATAGATGAGGGATCTGAAGATAAAAGAGTGAAGTTGCTTAACCATATTTATATGATTAATAAACAGCAGAATAAGAACAGTAACTCAGGTCTTGTAATGCTATTCTTAATACTAGGAGCCATTTCCATTAATGAAATTACAGATTTGGATGACCAACCGTATTGGGGGTAAAAAGTGCCCCAGAATCATGTTAGCTATTGGGTATTCAAAGACAAAGTGAAAAGCAAACCCCATTTCTTATAAGATTATATACTACTGGAGGGAGAGATGCAAACAAATACATATCCACACATAATTATCTGAGTTTGAGATCATTAAACAAGTAGGGGAATGTGGAAAGGTTCCCAGTACAAGGGAGAGTATGAAGTCATGCTCTAAGGAAGGTAGAGGTTAGGAGAGAGTGCATTCCAATCCTGGAAGACTGTATATACTAATGTATGACATTAGGGGATAAATTGCTATGTTTAGGAAGAGAAAAAAGGAAAAATTGTCTAGACTTCGAACTTCACAAAGGAAAGTAATGTGCAATGAAGCTTAGAAAAGTCTATGGAACCATATTATTGGTGGATCCCATCATTTGGCTATTCTAGAGTCTGATAGGCTGAGCAAATAGACATCTTATATTCTCATTCTCTCCCCACCAATGGCCATCAGACTTTCTCAACTGGCCCCAAGCACAGTTCTTTCCTCTTAATCTAAAGCTACCTTTATGATGAGGTCACCTTCATTTGCCTGCATTACCATATGCCATTTTTTGGTCTCCCATCCTGCAGCTATTGACATTCTCTGCTCCCCAGGAAGAGCTGGCCTCCTGGTAGGATCACCTGCTTGGCAGGGACTGAGTAGGAGGAAGAATCCATTGGAAATCCTTTTAAATCTCTCCCCAATCCTTGCTTTGGGGTACAGCCTCCTTAGGACTAACCAGTGAATTTTTGTGAAAATAAAGCTAATTGGCTTTTAAAAAGTCCTCAGAAATTCATAGTCTGAAACAACCCTTCTCCCAATTTCTATTTCCAATAAAGAAATTCCTCTTCTTGAGTCTCATTCAAAGCTGATATTGATAAATGACCCTGAAAATGTTTCTATCACATCTAGATCTGATTTGGAAGATATCCTCTGATATTAAACACTGATTATTTATTCTTTACCAAGTCCATTTTTAGAGTGTAAAACTTCCCTGCTTGAACCCCCATCTTGAATAAGTTCTTTCTCCAACAAAACTTCCCTTCTAACCTTGGACCACGAGTTTCTTGCATCCATAAGAATGCAATTCTATTTCTTTATATTGTCATACAGTATGTGTATCTCTGCATGTGTGATTTAGTTCTTTCTCTGCTGCACTACAAACTAATAAAGGTTGGTGTTGTTGTTGTTGTTGTTGTTACTGTTTTTAATCAGCTTCATGATTAAATTCCCAAACAAGTCTTTGTTTTAACCTCAGCCATGAAGTCAAATAAAGCATATGAGTAAAGAAGGTAAATAAAAGGATGAGTTCAACTTAGCTGTTGTAATAGTTCAGGTAAGACTTTATGAGAGGATGATGGTATAATAGAAAAAAGAGAGATGGATAAAAGATACACTGTAAAGAAGATAGAATGGATAAAATGTGGAAATGTTATGATTTGATTATTGACTATATGATTTAACCTATCTTGGTATCATTTTACTCAGCAATAAAGTAAGGATAATAACAATATCTACCTAATAAAGTGTTGTGAGAATCAAATGAGACAACATGCAAAGTGCTTTACAAAGTTTCAAGTAGTATACTATATACAGAGGAGAAACGAGAGAAAAAACAAGAATACTATTTAGATTGTAAATCTGTAGGACTTGTAAGAATGGTGGACACAATCCAAGCAATAATTAATTTTGGAGGAAGGGTGGATTTCAAAGAGAAGCCAATGAGTTTAAATTTAGACATGCTAAATTGCAGATGTTTATAGGTCAGCTAGGTGGGTGTGTCTATCAGGAAGTTAGTGATATAGGACTGAGAGATTCTGGATTTACACATTTCGGAGTTACCTCCATCAAGAATAACTGAAAATATGAATGCCAGTGAAATCGTCAAGAGAGAAAATGTAAATAGAAAAATAAGAAAGACCAAGACAGATCCTTAGAGCATACCCACAGAGCGAGACATTGATGATAATCCAGCAAAAGATACTGACATGTTCATGCAGTTTGGCAGAGAATCAGGAATCAATTGTCTCCCCACAATTCAGGAAGGAATGAGCCTTCCACAGATGTTAGTTTACAATCCTTCCTCCACTTGTTTTTGTATGTCCCATAAGCTAAGAATGGTTTTTCACATTTTAAAATAAAGTTTTGTTATATTTAAAAATGTAAAATTTGTTTTTAGCTCACAGGTAATTTAAACACAGGCAAGCTAGGTTTGTCTCTTAGGCCACATTTTACTAATGCCTGTTTCATGTTTCTCAAGAAAGATAAAACTAAGAAAAGACCACAAAATTTTATAATTTAAAAAAGAATTTCAAACAGCAGAGTTTGTTAAATGGTGCAATTGGAAACATTCAAAAGACAGGATTGAGAAATAAGTGTGAACAAAAGAAATAGATATTTGTTTTCCTACAAATTTGGCTATGAAAGGAGGAAAGATAGGATTATAAGTTGAGATTATGATACGGTCAATTAAGGTTTTATTTGGGTTTGCTTTAAGACAGGGAAAGACACACATGCTTGTAAATATCAGGGAAGAACTGAGAACAGAGGGGGAGACTGAACATTGAGAGGTAGATTGAAATAGTAGATAGAGCATTGAACTTCAAATAGGAATACTTAGTACTTTTTTTTTTTATACATTGAACATCAAATGAAGTAAAATATGTAAAGAATTCTGTGAAACAAAGTGGTATAGATGTCATCCATTAATTATTAGTAGTACAATTAAGTATTCTTTCCACTAATCCTCACTGCCACTTCATGCAAATATTCTTCCCCTTCTAATAAAAGATGACATTGTGATCCTTCAGAAAGCTACAGAAATTTCCACAACATGAAGGCAATTCTAAATGTTGATGTCCCTCTAGGCCACATTGCTATAGTGACTGAAACATGGAAAGAAGTTAATTAACATTTGTTGAATGAATAAATAGTTTAGTATGACCCTCTTCTCAATCAAATTTGACTTTCTCTATTCTTTCCTTTGTAGTTACAGAACATTTAAAAAAAAAGAAAAAGGCACTCCTCAGTATGAAGAGCATTGCTAGTCAGTCTCTGCCACATCTGTCCAGATTCAGTGCTTTTCAAAGATATCTTTCTCTCCATCCCAGTCAGTCAATGAACATGTATTAAGTATTTAATATGTGACAAAAACTCTGTTAAGTCCTGGGGAAACAGAAATGCAAAATCTATCCCTACTTTCAAGCAGCTCGCATTCTAATGAGGGAGACAATATGAAAATAATTCAGTGTAGACTAGATACACAGAGAGTAGATTGGAAGGTAATCTGCAATTGGCATACAACCCATGTTGTCAGTACAATGCTTTCTTGCCTGTTGTTGACAGAGCCAGATAATACTATTCTTTCTCAAGTTGATTCCATAGCTCCCTTTTTTTATAGAGACAGAATAATTAATCTGGTGGCTGGAAAGAAAGGTCTCCAAAGATTGTAAAATTAAAGTATTTTACTATTGAAAATGATTTCAAAGATTATCTCATTTAACACATATTTAAACAGAACTGCCCCCTCTCCTTCCTCTGCACATCCATGTGCACACATACACACACAGTTATATGTTGTTGTTATTTTTCCTTTGTTCTCAGAGAACCAATGACATCATCAGCTGGGAAATTGTGTAGATAAGAGAAGTGTACCAAGTGTTACTTTAGCTCTAATTTCAAATCCAGCCTGAGATACTGTGTGAACGTGGTCAAGTTACTTAATCTCTATCTGCCTCAATTTTTCCTCTCTAAATTTAGGGTCTTTATGAAGATAAAATCAAGCAAGATTTGTAAAAAAGACTTTACAAACCTATTACAACCCTATTTTTCAACAATACTTAATATTCCTATATTTTTCCCCTATAGTATTACTTAACAAAGAATGTTAAATTCATTATTAGCTAAAGGCAGAGCAAGGTAGGCTATTGAGGCAAAAGTGACTGACAAATACTAATGACTAACTTCAGTGGAAAAGAAATAAAAAGAAGGGGAAAAGGGAGAGAGAGAGAAGGAGACAGAGAAAAAAAGAGAGAGGAGAGAGAAGATGATGAAGATGAAGATGAACGACAAGAAGAACAAGAACAAGAAGAAAACAAATGATATACTTTACCCTACTCTTAAAACAGGGGAGGACTCAGAGGGGTTAGAGTGGGGAGGGGGATTGATAGAAAAGAAACACTGACCCCATTAATTTAAAAGTATTTTCAATAGACTTGTTTTTCTCTACAAGGTCAATGTTAAAAACCTCTTTTCAAAAAGAAACTTAACTATTGAGTCATAACAGCACCTTTAAAAAAATAATAACCTAGCCTGAAGACAGAAGCAGTGATGGTAGAGAGATAGTTCTTAGCTCCAGAGAGCAAATTATGAACTTGTTCTTAATGTACATTAAAACAGTGGGAAAGCAGAAGAGAAATATTGAGCAAAAACTATTTAGCAGTTTGAACTTCTGACCTACACTTATGCAGCACAATATTCCTCAATAGGTCTCACAGTCTCTGTCAGCATTCCAGAAGGTCATATTTTCACAAAGGTGAGCCAATCATGAAGATTTCCTTTCCTGGTTTTGACATGTAAGTATTGTTTCTGTATCAGCAGGGTCATGACAAGGGCTCAGCCAAGGGCAAGTCAGTCTACCAGGGGACAGGTTTTCACCATCTCTAAGGCTGACAACACTGATGAGAGAGGGAGGAAGGGAGGGTATCGTCTGTCCCCTACAATCCTGAACTTAGGTGAACTGCCTGCCGTGGAATGACAGCTGTGGGGGGAGAGAAAAAACAGTGAAAACAGAGAGAGAGACAGAGACAGAGAGGGAGACAGAAAGAAGACGAGAGAAAGAGAGAGAAAGAGATAGAGAGAGGACGAGAGAAAGAGAAACAGAGAGAAAGAGAAAAGGAGAAAGAGAGAAAGAGAGAGAGAGAGAGAGAGAGAGAAAGGAAAAAGAGAGAGAAAGAGAAAGGAGAGAGACAGAGAGAGAGATGAGAAAGGAGAGAGAGAGAAAGAGAAAAGAGAGAGAGAGAAAGAGATTTTCATTCATGCTGAACTTGTTTATGTGGATACATCTACTTGTCAATCATTTAGGAACATTTCTTCCATCCATTTTCTGACTTTTGAAACAATACTCATCTACTGATAAAATTTAAAAAGCATACCAAATTCAGAGGCAGACATAACACAGAAATGAATTGCTAGTGGTCAGGATTCTACAGGCTTTGCAATTACCAGTGGTACCTATCTTGATTGCAAAAGAAAGAGCTATGAACAGAAAACATGTTCAATTTCTGCTTTGGTAGAGGATAGTATGAAGGATTGCCTTATGACAGACTAGCTATAATCAATCAAAATATTTACTGAGCACATCCCTGTCATGATCTTTGCATCTAACATACTGCCTGCAATAATGTAGACAATTAGTAAATTGTTTTTGGTTAATTCATTGATTACTACAATTAGGCAAGGCATAAAATATCTCTGGTCTTTTTAGTCATAGCTTTGGGCTTTGAAATAACTTTGGTCACTGAAATAAGAATTATTCCTCTATCACCATATCTGTCTTTATGCTAAGGAGTCAATAGCTTTTTTTTCTTGGAGGAAAAAAAAGGCTTTTTTAAACATCAATATTTAGAGAAAAACCTTTTCTGTTATTATTAATAATTGAAATTTGTGTAATAATTTAAAATATGAAAAATGCTTTTACATGCCATATTTCACATGAAACTCAAACCAAACTTGTGAGGTAGTTATCACAGGTTTTGGTAACCCTATTTCACAGATGAGGTAGCAGACAAGTAAAGAGAATATGGGTAGAAGGTATAATTTCATCTTCAACCTGCAGGTTATACAGATAAGAGGAAAGAAATTGGGAAAGTCTGTAATATTTTCCATTGCTTTTTGTATTTACTTAGAGTAATGATCATGATATGGGGAGGAAAAGATGGGGTGACTTTTTATTAAAGCTTTTTAATTTCCAAAAGATATGCATGGATAATTTTTCAACATTAACCTTTGCAAAACTCTGTGTTCTAATTTCTCCTCCTCTCCACCCTCTCACCCAGATAGCAAGTAATCCAATATATGTTAAACATGGTAAAAATATGTAAGTCCAATATATGCATACATATTTATGTAATTATTTTGCTGCACAAGAAAAATCAAATCAAAAAGGAAAAGAAATGAGAAAAAATAAAATGCAAGCAAACAACAAAAAGAGTAAGAATACAATGTTGTGATCCATACTCAGTTCTCATGGTCCTCTCTCTGGGTGTAGATGGTTCTTTTCATCACAAGATCATTGGAACTGATCTGAATCATGTCATTGTTGAGAAGAGAAATGTCCATCAGAAATGATCATTGTATAATTTTGTTGTTGCTGCATATGATCTCCTAGTTCTGCTCATTTCACTGAGCATCAGTTCATATGTCTCTCCAGACATTTCTGAAATCATCATGCTGATCATTTTTTATAGAATAGCATTCCATAGCATTTATATACCATAACTTACTCAGCCATTTCCCAATTGATGGGCATCCATTCAATTTCCAGTTTCTGGCTACTACACAAAAGGCTGCCATAAACATTTTTGCACATGTGGGTCCCTTTCCCTCCTTTAAGATATCTTTGGGATATAAGCCCAGTATTAACACTCCTGGATCAAAGGATATGCACAGTTTGATAGCCCTTTGGATATAGTTCCAAATTGCTCTCCAGAATGGTTAGATCAGTTCATAACTAACTCCACCAACAATGTATCAGTGTCCCAGTTTTCCCACATCCCCTCCAATCATTCATTGTCTTTTCCTGTCATCTTAGCCAATCTGACAGGTATGTAGTGGTACTTCAAAGTTGTCTTAATTTGCAGTTCTCTATCAATAGTGACTTAGAGCACTTTTGATATGATTAGAAATGGTTTCTCTTTCTTCATCTGAAAACTGTTCATATCCTTTGATCATTAATCAATTGAATAATGGTTGAATTCTTATAAATTAATTAGAAACAAGTTCTTTATCAGAACCTTTGAATATAACAATGTTTTCCCAGTTTATTGCTTTCCTTCTCATATTGTCTGCATTAGTTTTATCTGTATAAAACTTAACTTAATATAATCAAAATTATCTATTTTGTGACCAATAATGATCTCTAGTTCTTCTTTGGTCACAAATTCTTTCCTCTTTCACAAGTCTGAAAGGTAAACTATCTTATGTTCTTCTAATTTATAATCTCATTCTTTATGTCTAAGTGATGAACCCATTTTGACCTAATCTTGGTATACAATGTTAAGTGTGGGTCAATGCATAGTTTCTGCCATACTAGTTTCCAATTTTCCCAGCAGTTTTTTTTTTTCAAATAGTGAATTCTTATCCTAAAAGTTGGGGTCTTTGGGTTTGTCAAACACTAGATTGCTATAGTTATTGACTATTTTGTCTTATGAACCTAACTTATTCTGTTTATTGACAACCCTATTTCTTAGCCAGTACAAAATGGTTTTGATGATCATTGCTTTATAATATAGTTTTAGATCTAGCACAGCTAAGCCACTTTCATTGGCATTTTTTTCCATTAATTCCCTTGAAATTCTTGACCTTCTGTTCTTCCAGATGAATTTTGTTATTATTTTTCCTAGATCTCTAAAATAATTTCTTGGAAGTTTGATTGGTATGTCACTGAATAAGTAGATTAATTTAGATACCATTGTCATTTTTATTATATTCACTTGGCCTATCCATGAGGACTTGATATTTTTC
Organism: Antechinus flavipes; assembly: GCF_016432865.1. Classification (NCBI taxonomy): domain Eukaryota; kingdom Metazoa; phylum Chordata; class Mammalia; order Dasyuromorphia; family Dasyuridae; genus Antechinus; species Antechinus flavipes. The sequence continues at coordinate 74,895,100 of NC_067399.1, forward strand.
CAATTGATTAGATCTGACTTTATTTGTGTGGAAATTGTTTTGTAATTGTGTTCATATAGTTACTGACTTCATCTTTGCAGGTAGACTCACAGATATTTTATATTATTGTCAGTTATTTTAAATGAACTTTTGCTTTGTATCTTTTGCTGTTGTATATTGTTGGTAATATGTAAAAATGTTGATGATTTATGTGAATTTATTTTGTACTTTGCAACTTTGCTAAAGTTTTTTTACTTTTTCTAGTAGTTTTTTAGTTGATTCTCTAGGGTTCTCTAAGTATACCATCATATCATCTGCAAAGAGTAATAATTTGGTTTCCTCATAAACTACTCTAATTTCTTTAATCTCTTCTTATTCTCTCATTGCCAAAGCTAACATTTCTAATACACTATTGAATAGCAATGGTGATAATGAGCAACCTTGTTTTACCCTTGATTTTATTAATAATGGCTTTAAGTTGTCCCCATTATAGATGAAGCTTGCTGATGATTTTAAATAAATGCTACTGATCATTTTAAGGAAAACCCCATTTTTCTTATACTTTCTAGTGTTTTTAATAGGAATGGATGTTGGGTTTTATCAAATGCTTTTTCTGCATCTATTGAGATAATCATATGATTTTTGCTGGTTTTGTTACTGACTGTTATGGGCCAGAACTCTGTACTTGAAACAAGGATTCTTACAAGGTATTAAGTCCGTGGAATTGATAAGACAATGGATATCTAGTTTAGCATGGTGATTAATAGTTCTCTAATTCAGTATGATTGAATTAATCTTACAACAAATAATGGTTCCCTAGTGATATAATGATTGGCCTATACTCAGTATAGTGCATATAAACTGGGACAAACTCAGCCAAAGAAGAGGACTCAAAGACACACTTGGAAGAGGATTGAAACAGATTTGGAGAAGACAAAGGGCTGGAGGTTGGAGACAAGCTGTCAGACTAAGACAGACTTCAAGACAGAGACTGTTGTGGTGATTCTCCTGCCTCCCCACAAAAACCAAGACACATTCTGGAGCACCTCCAAAAAGCTAATCAGGCCCTAGGCAAGGATACAAGACTTTCAAAGAGATAATAAAGAATTTGGACTTTATCCCTGGCTATTCTCATGGTGATTACTCTGCTGAAATGAAGGCTAGTCCAAAGACCTCCAGAACACCAACCTGAACACTGGTTTTCCTAACATTGAACCATCCCTGCATTCCTATTATAAAGTCTACTTAGTCATGTGTATTATCTTGCAGGTGACTTCCTGTAATCTCTTTGGTAATATTTTATTTAAGATTTTTTCATCAATATTATTTAGACAAATTGGTCTATAATTCTCTTTGTTTTCATTCTACATGGTTTAGGTATCAGCACCACATCTTTTGTATAAAAGGCATTTGGTAGAATTCCTTCTTTCCCTATTTTTTTTCAAATAGTTTGTATAGTATTGGAATTAGTTCTTTAAATGTTTTGTAGAATTCACTGTAAATCCATCTGGCCCTGGAGATTTTTTTTCTTAAGGGGTTGAGTGATAGTTTGTTTTATTTATTTTTTCTAAAATGGGACTATTTAAGTAATTTATTTCCTTATCTGTTAATCTGGGCAATCTTTATTTTTGCAAGTATTATTTCATTTCACTTAGATGATTATCATACTTATTGATACAGTTGGGCAAAATAACTCCTAATTATTGCTCTAATTTCTTCTTCATTGGTGGAAAGTTCTACCTTTTCATTTTTGAATGAACAATTTGATTTTCTTCTTTTCTTTTTCTAATCAAATTAACTAGAGTTTTACCTATTTTTATTGGTTTTCTTTCCATAAAACCAGCTCATTTTAATTTATCAATTCAATCTGTTTTTTTTTTACTTTTAATTTTATTAATCTTTTTTTTTGTTTTAAAAAATTAAATTTGGTATTTAATTTGGGGTTTTTAATTTGTTTTTTCTAACTTTTTTTAGTTGCAAGCCCAATTCATTAAATTTCTCTTTCTCTATTTTATGCAAGTAAGCATCTTGAGATATAATTTTTTTAAATAAAAGCTTTCACTGTATCCCACAAATTTTATCTCATTGTCATTTTCTTGGATGAAATTGCTGATTATGTCTATGATTTGTTCTTTAACCTACTCATTCTTAAGGATTAGGTCATTTAGTTTTCAATTAATTTTTGCTCTATTTTCACCTGGCTTTCCATTGCATGTAATTTTTATTGTATTATGATCTGAGAAAGATACATTTACTATTTTTGCCTTTCTGAATTTGTTTTTAAGGTTTTTATGCCCTAATACATGGTCAATTTTTGTATAGGTTCTATATACTGCCAAGAAAAAGATATATTTTCTTCTATCCCTATTCAATTTTCTCTAAAAGTCTATCATCCCTAATTTTTAAAAAGATTTTATTTACCTTCTTAACTTCTTTCTTATTTATTTTGTGGTTTGATTTATCTAGTTCTGAGATAGTCAGGTTGAGATTCCCCACTAATATTGTTTTGCTGTTTAATTCTTCTTGTAAGTCTCTTAACTTCTAGGAATTTGGATGTTATAGCACTTAGTACATACATGTTTAGTATTAATATTTCTTCATTATCTATGGTACCTTTAAGCACAAGATAATTTCCTTACTTATCTTTTAGTTAGATCTACTTTTACTTTTGCTTGCTCTCAGATCAGAATTGCTACTCCTGATTTTTTTTCTTGTCTCAGCTAAAGCATAAGAGATTCTGCTCCAGCCTTTTACCTTTACTCTAAATGTATCATTCTACTTTAAGTGAGTTTCTTGTGAACAACAGATTGTAGGATTCTGGCTTTTAATCCAGTCTTCTATCTATTTCCATTTTATGGGAGAGTTCATCCCATTTATATTCACAGAATAACTATTTCTGTATTTTCTGCTATCTTATTTTCCTCCAGTTATATTTTTCCTTTTTTCCCCCTTTTCTTCCTTTCCAGTATTTTGTCACTGATAGCCCCCTCCCTCAAACAGCCCTCCCTTCTTATAGCTCCCCCCCATTTTATACCTTTCCCCTTTTACTTCTGTTCTCCCTTCTTGTAGGCTCCCCCCTTTCTTTCCCCCTTCCCCTGCTACTTCCCTATAAGGTGAAAGAAGTTTCTCTGTGAAGTTAAATGTGTTTGATAATCTCTCTTTGAGCCAAATTTGATGCAAATAAGATTTGTACAATGTTCATCCTCTTCCCCTCAATTGCAACAGGTCTTTTTTCTGCCTCTTTATGAGATTTAATTTACCCTTTTAAACTCTGTTTTCCTCTTCTTCCAGTAGAATCATTGTTCTTCCTCTAATTTCTTTTTAAAATCATCACAGTAAAATCAAATTATACCTACCCCATCTAAATATATGCATAACAGAGATTCAGATCACAAGAGTTAAACACATCACCTTTGCATGTAGGGATATAAGCTTTAATGCTTCTCTTGAGTTCTGTATTTGAAGATCAAATTTCCTATTCAGCTCTGGTTTTTTTTTTTTTTTTTTTGTAGTGTTCTGGTTAGCTTTCTGAAAGTCTTGGGACCAGCCTTTCTTTCATGTGAATAATCACCAAGAGAATATCCAGGGATAAAGTCCAAAAGTTTTTATTGTCTTCTTCACAGTCTGTCTCCTTGCTTGGGGCCCAGCTAGCTTTCTGGAGGTTTTTCAGATGGGACTTGATTTCAGTGGAGAAATGAAGGAGGACAGGCTAACCACCACAAAGGTGGGAGATGGAATGAATGTCTCTTGTATAATCCTTGTTGGCTTTTATATATTCTATTATAATTACATCATCATAAGTGTGAATCTTGTAGAATGGGTATCAATCTTGTAGAACTATATTAAGTACTAAGTACTTGTATTGAATTAGAGAACTATTAATTACCATGCTAAATTAGATAACCATTGTCTTATCAATTAGACTGAGTTAACACCTTGTTGTAAGAATCCTTGCCTAAGTATATGTCTTCAGAGTTCTGGCCCATTACACTTTTTTTTTTATCAGAAATAGATCAAATTCACTTATTTCATTGAATGTCCATCTTTTCCCCTGAAAGATATTGCTCATTTTTGCAGGATAATTGATTCTTGGCTGCAATCCAAGTTTCTTTGCTTTTGAAAAATCAGATCCAGGGCCTTTCAATATTATAAAATAGCAACTGCTAGCTCCTTGGATGGTCCTGATTATGGCTTCTTGATATTTTAATTGTTTTTTTTTTTCTGCCTGTTTGCAATATTTTCTCCTTGACTTGATAATTCTCCAATTTATCTATGATACTCCTTGGAGTTTTCATTTTGAAGTCTCTTTCAGGAGGTGAATGGTGAATTCTTTCAGTGGCTATATTATCCTCTGGTTCTAGGACAAGTAGGCAGTTTTCCTTGATGATTTCCTGAAAAATGATTTTAGGCTTTTTTCTTCAACATGGTTTTAAGTAAATCCAATAATTCTTAGATTATCTTCCCTAGATCTATTTTCCAGGTCAGTTATTTTTCCAATGAGATATTTTATATTTTCTTCCATTTTTTTCTTTTTGGTTTTGTTTGACAGATTCTTGAAGTCTCATTGATTCATTTCCACTTGTTAAATTCTAATTTTTAATGAATTATTTTCTTCAGTTATCTTCTTATCTTTATTTGCATTTGTCCAGTTGAACTTTTATATGAAGTATTTTGTTCATTATATTTTTTTTTCATTTCACAAATTTGTTTTTAATTAATTGGTTTCTTTTTCATATATTATTTTTAAGGAGTTATATACTTTTTTTCCATTTCACCAAGTCTGTGTTTTAAGGAGTTTTCTTCAGATAATTTCTGGCTTTCTTTTTCATATCCTCTTGCTAACATTTCATTTTTTCCCATTTTTCTTCTAACTCTTTTGTAAAATACTTTTTGAATTCTTTTAAGAGAGCCTTGTGAAATGAGGACCAATTCATATCAATCTTTGGGGATTCATCTGGAGCTGGCTTGCATTTAGGATTCTCAGGGTTTGAGGTCTGTTCTTCTCTTTCACCATAAAAACTGTCTATGGTCAGAGTTCTTTTTTCTTTTTTGCTCATTTTTTAAAGTTGAGGTCTGCTCTTAAGGCAAAGGGGTGATAGCTGCTTTAGTTTGCTCTGGGGCAGTTCTGCTGATTTAGTTCTAGGCTAGGTAAGCATGAATCCCAAATTCTTCTTGGCCTCAGAGGATCTCAATTTGCCCTTTGTATTGGCTTTTAGGTGTGTCAAGGGAAAACTTCTAGAACAGAGTAGTCTAAGAGCTTCACAGTAGATTTCCTGCCCTGGCTCTTTGTCCTGAGTTCCCTGTGCTTCCTTTGGGCTCAGCAGACTCTTCTCATGTCTGATTGAAACAGACCTTTTCTGAAGTTCTTCCACAGTATCTTCTTCTGAAAATTTGTTGTACTCCAAATATTTGTATGTTCTATCACTCCAAAAGCAGTTCAGAGGCTCAACCTGATATGTCTTTGAGGGAAACTCAAAGGAGGTTACAGAAAGATGTGTCTGCTCTCCACTATCTTGGCTCCACCCAGGATGGCTTTTGGGCAAAAAATATATGTATGCTTTGGCAAACTGGGATGGTAGGGAAGAAGCTGGAAGGGGAAAATTTATTCTTGTTATGTTCATTTTGTTTCAATTTTTACATTTTAGGCATCAGTAACAAGATTTAAGAAGAAATAAAACTCTAGAATCAAGATGTATTCTTTCTTATCTGGGCTGTCTAAGATCAGACTTCTCTCTTTCTACAATCCTATGGCTAATTGTAAAATTTCTCTCTCTTTCATCCTTTTGATTAGATTTGATTCTTTGGGATCTTCAGAGAAGCACATAGAAAGCACAGATCTGAATTAAAATCCAGTTTCACAGAATATCTACCTGTGTGACCCTGGACAAGTCATTTTAATCTCTGCTTAAATTTCTTAAACAATAAAATGGAGAAAATAGTGCTATCTGCCCTTCTACGGTTGTTAGGAGAGGAAAAGAGAGACTCTGTGTGTATGTGTGTGTGTGTGTGTGTGTGTGTGTGTGTATGTGTGTCCCTTAGTCTAGTGTCTAGTATACAAAGAACATTTAATGGAATGTTGGCCAGTGTCTAAGATCACAATGAGAGTGATTTTCTTGGTGCTTATTGACCTTAATGAAGTTTTTCTTATCAAAGTATCTAAATATTTACACAGAAGCAATTTGCATTTTCTTGGTTTTATGCATTTTATTTGAAGGTAACATAGGCTGTGAGACTCTACAACAATTATGATCAGTTGAAAAAAAATGGGACTGTTTGGCCATTAGAAAAGACAATTTTGTCAGGCACTGACACAAAAGGAAGGCAGAGTAACTATTTTTGCTGCTCTTCATCTTCTTACTGTTTTAGCATAACACCTGGCACTTAGGAAGCACTTGATAAATACTTGTTGACCAGACTTCATGTTTTTTGAAGGGCTGTTACAGTGAAGCAGATTTGAACTTGCTTTATTTGGCCTGAGAGGGCAGAATTCTGAGCTATAAGTCACAGAAAGGCAGATTTGGGTTTGATGTAAGTATGACAAGTTTTGTCCCTGTTAGGAATAGTAGATCATGACCAGTGATTTTGTTACTAGATGTGTATAGAAATGTGTTAACTGGTAAACTTATTTAGAATGTTTTTAAAGTCTAAGTTAGAGCTTGAGGCTTTGCTTCTACACATTCTCATCCCTCCTCCCTCTAGTTGTTTTATAAGACAATCAAAAATAACTATAAGGATAGAGAACACTCTCATCATTTCTACTTTATATAATCCCATTTAGTTCTGTTAATTTGAATCATGAAATGGCTCAAGGAACTATGGTCTGATATTCAGAGGTTTAAAAGACTTAAAAGGAATTTTGTAACTCCTGTTTTGAACAAGCACAACTGAAGAGATGCGACAGAGAGAAATTTTGTCTTGAGCAATTAACTATGAAAAAAAAGATTAAAAGAAGAATAATTCAATAGGAGGTTGGTGATCCAGGCTGTGCAAAACAATACCATAGCGAATTTTTAATATTTTTCATTTATTAATAAGCTAGCTACCTTGTATTGTATTCATATGTGGTATTTCAGATTGTCTCCATGTGTTTTATTTTATTGGGTGTGGAATGGGAATAAAGAATAGATGAAAGTAAAATGAAAAACTAAAAAGTCTTCTTGAGTTCTACTGCAGAACGTAGGGGAATGTTTGTAACTTGATATCTTCATGGGTTAACAGTGAGACAAAGTTTAGTTTTCTTGGTAGGTAAAAATAATAGCTTTATAGAGTAAAGATTGCCTGTGCCTCCTGGTTTACAAAAGGTTAGGAATTTTTATTAAGACCGAATTTTCCTTGAAAAGAAGTGATTTGGTCCATAGCTTTATGTATTTTTAAGGTAAATTATTTTCCAAATAAATTGAATTCAAATGCACATTACATAGAATGAGATTGGCTATGTGCGGCTTGGCAATGTGTATTTCAATCTCATGTATTTGACAAATATATTCTGATATTGTAGTAGAAATCTGTACACTTTATAGAAGTTTAATATGGCAAAACATGCGCAGCACTGCTTTGTAAGCACAAGAATTCTTAGAATGTGCATTCTACCTTATACATGCAATTGACAACATTTTAAAGACCACTGAATTTACAAGAATAATTCCAATGAAATATGTGTTTTCTAGTTGTATTAAGAGCACCAGTAGCTAACATTGGTCCTTATTGAATTAGAATAATTCTCTCAATAACATGCATGATAGATAGGCTATAAGAAGGAAAGAGAAGAGTCTAGTTAGGAAACTAGACTTTGTTTGTTCCCTTGGTGCTGCTCTTTTCACTTTATATCAGCTCATACAAGTATTTCCAAGTTTCTTTGAAACCACCCCTCTTTTTTCATTTCTTATGACATGATAATATTCCATTGTGCTCATCTGCTATAAGTAGGTGGGGAAAAAGGTAAATACTTGTTAATGAAAATAAATTAAAACCATACAAAGGAGATTCTTACAATGAATATGGGTTGGAAAGAAAGAGAGAATAGCAAATAGAAAGGAAAGGTATTATAACTGAGGTTGATAAATTAATTTTTGTTTCATTTCCCTCTTTCTTTTATATCACTTCTTATCCCCATCAGATGAACAGAGTAGTAAAAAAAAGAACTGGATTTGAATTACATTTTATGGATTTAAATTCCATATTTGGGATTCCAGAAAAGTTCCTTCAAAACTTTGTAAGAAACAGATTTCTAATTTGTACAATAAAAGGTAAATTAGATAAATTCTAATCAATCTCAACCTCTGGTTTTAATACTTTATATCTTACATTCCAAGACAGTCATGAGAAAAGTGCTTTGTATACTTTAAAGAACCATATAAATGTGAGTTCATATTTTTAATACAACCTTTAATGTGACTGATACTGTTCTATCACCTCCTCCTGCTATGGTGGAAATTCTGCCAGTAGAGCTCATTCCAGCCTTTAAAATATCTTCACAAAACCAAACACAGTTCAATTCAACTCAATAAACACTGCTTAAATTCCCACCAGTTTCTTCACACAAGAAGCTTACATTCTATTGGAGGATACAAAACATACGTGTAAGTAAATATAAAATAATTTAAGCAAAAATAGAATGTTAAAAACTTAAGGGATTCTAGAAAAGGTTTATTTAAGATGGAGCACCTGACCTGACTTTTACAGAAAACTGTGGTATAATTAAAAGGTTATCTATTCAAAGTATGAGAGACCAATTGTACAAAGACATGGAAAGGAGAGCTAAAATCTCATATCCAGAGACCACCTTATGCATAGTTCCATAACAGTACTTTGAAACCCATACTACAAGATCAAACAATAAACAAGACAAACAAATATTGGCTTTTGTTAATTTTATAGGAATAAGTGATACAAGAAGCACTAACAAAGAAGATGTATGATTAATATAGAAAAGATAAAATAAGTAAATGTAGTATGACAAAAGCCCTTTTTCTTGGGCAAAATAAAACTATCTCTGATTGGATATATACCATGTAAGTGGAAGTGAGGACTAATTTATCCCTTTATCATTTATCCATGATAAAATACAATATGGTATAGTCAATAGAACTGACCTTCATTGTAATGGTCATTCCAATATATTATTCTGCCACTTCTTGCAAGCAGTATTCCAGTTTGTATTATCTAACTTACTCAGAAAGTTCTTATCCACATTCATAGAAAAGGTCTTCACACTAATGGCACACATTAATTCTTCATACAGTAAAAAAAAAAAAAAAAAAAAAAAAAAAAAGCTGGTAGCAATGAAACTTTCAGACTTTCCTATTTTTAAAACTTTTATTTTGGATTTTTTAAGTTGGCAGTCATGGCACTTCATGTAATCATTCAAAAAATTATTCTTTTTTAATGATGTTAGATAGGGGTGCATTGGTTTATTAGATGTCCTCAATATCACAATCTTATAAACCTGTAAGGATCCTTAGAGATCATATTCCATATTCTATGCTACATGAATTCTGAAACCTTCTCCATTTAAAAAAAAACCCGGAGTCTGTGAGCTTTTAGAAGAAAATGTTCAATGGTATTTCAGCATAATTGGTTTCTTTTTTGATCCTACACATTTTATTTTATACATCTATATTCTGAAATAGGGTGTTTAAGCTTTGTTATACTGCCAAAAAAGCCCATAGCAAGTACACCAAGATAAGATTGCTCAATTTATCAGAATAGGCTTCTATTTATTGGGAAATCCATATTGCTTTCTTTTAAATCTAGACATACATATCATCTTACCTTGGGGTAGTTATTTTCAAATTTAAAATTCAAAAAAAAATTTCCCATTAAAGATAGGATGAGAGATAGTATAATATAGAAGTCTTGCCTTAAACTTGGGAATGCTTGTGATCAAATCCTGCCTGTAATCAATTGTAAATATAAGACTACACAAGAGGAATCACCTCTCATTTGTCTCTGGCATCTCTCTAAGATAACAAAGTACAGGTTATAAATTGCATTAATGAAAGAAATGACTGCATCTGGATTTCCCACTTGGATGAAATTACAGATCCAAAAAAAAAGGTGGTTTTATTCTAGTCAAAAGTGATCTCTCATTCCAGAATTGGCTTTGTATGAACAGTTGTTATAATGTGAGCTTCTTCTTTCTAGTGTATAATAAAGGGAAAGTGCTTGAACAATTTTTTTCTTATGCTAAGAGTATCTGTTGTTATGTAATCTGTTGTCATAGAAATTAAAACCCCAAAGATTAAATATAATTTTATTCAACAAATCCAATAATTCTTTACTAGACTATTTTACTTGGCCACAAAGATGGTCACATATTTCAATGCCAATAAAACATTCATATATGCAACTCAATCAATGCTTATCATCCTATCATTAGTAGACATAGCTAAACCTGGATTTTCTTTTGGAGGAAAATGATTATGGAAAGGGCTTTGGAAATCATTTCCATGTGAAATACTTTTCTTTCTCTTTAAATAAAATATTCTAGACAGTTAACTTGGAAGGGCTGCTACATAGTTATGCCCTATCTATGCTGCTGAATTTTATTTGATTGTCACAAAAATAGTATAACATTTTATTACAGCCCATTGAGAGAGGTTTTTTTTTTCCTTACACATGGCCTTCTGGTTCAGTTCATAGAAATCCTCATCCATCATTTAAAATCTTTGACCACATCTTTTACTTCCTTTTCAACCCTAGTTCATACTGAATCTTTATCATTCTTTAAACAACTTGACATCTTACATGCAAAACAATTTATTGTTGTTCTAGAGATATCAACACTTTCCTTCTGCTGAGATAAACCATACAACTGCTTTAAATCTTCCATTTTCTGCCTTGTGTTTATTGGATAAAAAAAGACAAATATTCACAGACCTCAATGCTACCTGAGCCAAATAATAGAGAAAACATTTTTTAAAAAGAGAGAGAAGCAATGTTGTTTAACTATTTTTATAGCTCCTCCATGATCTCCCTCCTCTGTGCAATAAGTTCTTCCACTTTAATATGCAGATTTTTGTTTTCTCTATTGTTGATGTTCATTTTTGGAACAAAAATCTCACATGGAAAATTGTGCAAAGGGACTCACTTCAGTGGAAGACCTTCTGCTAATCCCATTCCACTTCAATCAGTTCCATTGTTTTTTTAACTCATAGCTCAGTACTCCTTATATAAAAATTTCCTCATTAGTGGACAGTTATAACTCAATACTTAGCATGAAGCTTAGGGCTCAAAGCTTGAGAAAAACAAGGTTTGGCCTTCTGGTTTCTAGCCTCAATAGAGAGAAATTGATGGGTTGAAGTTCTTTTCAGGAAGAGATTCCTGAAAGGAGAAAAAAGACTCTGAAAAGAGTGCAAACACCATCATATCCATATCCTATACTGCTATACTGCTATACTGGAGATTTTAAGGAATTTCTTTCTGTTAGGTAAAATCTGGGAGTTTCTCAGATGACCTGATATAGCATACTTACAAGAGGAGACCTGGTTCATTTTGTGTTTTCATCTGGTGTATTCCATCTTTCTACCTCCACTGATTTCCATTTAGTATTGAACTCACATATTAGGAAAAAAGAATAAGCCTTTATTAAATGTCTGCAATGTGCCAAGTATCACATGTGTATATGTAGTATATATGCACATCCATTTATATATATGCATGTATGTATACACACATATTTATGTGTTAATTCTCATTTGATTCTTATAACAAGAAATGTCAGGCTAAATTTGAATACAGGTCTTTCTGACTGCAGTGCTCTAGCCACGTGCAATCTAATTGAATAAATGGATTTTTTTTTGTTATTTGCTATGTGTTTTCATTGTGGAAATGGCAATTGATAGCAAGGGAACTCATCTTGAGATTTATAGTTTAGAGAACTCCTTCCTCTTTAAGGGATAGTGACCAGGAGCTCATCTTATAACTAATAATTATTTTCTTTAAGCCCAGCTTCTTAAACTGTGGTTCTCAATTCCATGTGGGGTTCTTATAACTGAATTTGGGGGACATGAAATCAAGGTTTATTCTTAGCAAATGTTTGCTTTTATACCTGTATACCTGGGGTCACATAAACATTTCTCAGGTCAAAAAAAGATTGTGAGTTAAAAAAAAATTGAAGAAATCTTGCTCTAGGCTCATGAAATTTTTGAGGGGAGAGGTGCAAATTAATATAATACCACAAGGCTCTGAGGAGAGAATAGAAGCCAGAGTCTGGGGCCAATCTCCTGTCTCCCTTGGAGAAGGGTAGAAAGAGATGACTCCAGAGATATTTCTTCATCAACAACACCTATACAACCCATGTGGATAAACATAATCTAGATGAACAACACAAAACTGACATTCCCTATACAATCAATAAGTATTTATCAAGGGTTTATTATGTGCCAGCTTCAGTGCTACCTTACTTGTGAAATACAGTCAAAACAGTTCAGTTCCTCACCTAAATTTGCCTGTTATCTTTCCTTGTGTTCAGGAATCTACTTATAGCCTTTCTTTATATTCCAGTGGTTAGTAAAGATAATAAATGCTTATTGACTGACATAATTGCTTTGAGGTGGATTAGTGATACCCAGGGCAATCCCCCTTCCAATGCAAATAAAAAAGACTGATCAGCCCCCTTTTACTCATTCAACTTGTGGGGGAATGGGTATTATGGAATACTACTTACCAGGTAAAAAGACCTTCCATGTATATACCATGAAAGCCATTCAAGAGAGAAAGAGTGGAGAGAAATGAGGCAGATAAATAGGCAAAGAGGTGAGAGATTGATAGATGGTGATTAGATAGACACATACATACATATATACATGAGAGATAACTAATATAATTCATTTTCTTTGTAATCTATTGTATTTTATACTTTTAAAAACCATTATCTTGAGGAAAGCATAAGCTTCAACAGTACATAATATAATAAAACTTAACAATGACTGCTTTCACAAACAGCATTTTTTTGGTCTTGTCCTTTTTCTTTACTTAGACTATTGAGCAACACTCAATCATAGACTATATTCAGGGAATAATACTGTCCAGAATAAATAGGAACTACACTAGCCTCACTCTACTCTACCATGCTAAAATTATAAATGAAATATTGTGTTCACTTATGGGAACCATATTTTTAAAGGGCAATTGGCAAATTGGAATATCCTGGAAAGCTACCAGACTGATGGATGAATTGGAAAGTGTGCCATATGAGGATCATTTTAAGAAGCAGGGTGTTTTATGCTGGAAAAGATAAGAATTAGTTGTTATAGGATTATCATATTTAAGTTTTTGAAGAGCTGCAACAATAAATAAACATTTATTATGTGCCAGACATTGTGCTAAGTGTTGGGGGTACAAATATGAAAAACTAACAATAGACCAGGTCCTCAGGAAGCCTACACTCTAATAGGGAAAAAGGTAAAATACAATAGGAAACTGAAAATTAGAGATGATATGATACGGTGGAAGAGTGAGGAAATCAGAAAAGTCAAAAAGTAAACTTGGTAAGAAATAGGATCATCTCTTAAATAGAATTTTGAAATTCATAGGCCTCCACAAATAAGAGAGGTTGAGAATAAGTATGGTATTAAATAAATACTGTCATAGGGAAAAGGGAACAGATTTGACTTGTGGGGGCCAAGAAGGTAGTATTAGGAACATAATCTGGTTTACTATGTTTTTGTACTAGCAGTTTCCCACAGCTGGAATATATTTCTTCCCCACTTCCATCTCTTGTAACTGTTTTCCTTTTTAAAATTAAAGCTTTTTATTTTCAAAACATGTGCATAGATAATTTTCAGCATTAACTCTTGTAAAACCTTGTGTAGCAATGTTTTTCTCTCTCTCTTCCCCTACTCCTTCCCTAATATGTTAAATTTAATATATGTTAAACATGTACAAGTTTTCTATACATATTTCCACAATTATCATGCTGCACAAGAAAAAGCAGATCACAAAGGAAAAGAAATGAGAAAGAAAACAAAATTCAAGCAAACAACAACAAAAAGTGAAAATATTATGTTGCGATCCACATTCAGTCTCCAGAGTCCTCTCTCTGGATACAAATGACTCATTTCATCACAAGACCATTGGAACTGGCCTGAATTACATTACTGTTGAAAAGAGCCATGTCCTTCAGAATTGATCATCATATAATCTTGTTGTTGCTGTGTACAATATTTTTCTGGTTCTATTGAATTCACTCAGCATCCATTCATTTAAATCTCTCCAGACCTCTCTGAAATTATCCTCCTGATGTTGTTTCATAACATTCAAACACCATAATTTATTCAGCCAATCTCCAATTAATGGGCATCCACTCAGTTTCCAGTTCCTTGACACAACAAAAAAGGCCACTGCAAACATTTTTGCATATGTGGATACTTTTCCCTTTTTTGGATCTCTTTGGGATACAGACCCATTAGAGACACTGCTGGATCAAATGGTATGCACAGATACTGCTTTCTTTTAAAACGTGACCCAACGTTATTTCCTATATAAAGCCTTTTAAAAATAACACATTTCCTCCTATTACTACACTCCTTTCTCATATAGTTGTATGTATGCTCTGTATATTGTTATAAGTATATATGTGGTTCCCCCTTTTGACCTATAATCTTCGTAAGGACAGAGGATGTTGTTGCATTTTTTTTTTGTTTGTTTGTGTAATTCTAGCACTTAACAGTGTTTAACACATGGTAGGGATTTGCTACTTAATAAACATATGATGATTGATTGATTGATTGATGATTTAACACATGGTAGGGATTTGCTACTTAATAAACATATAACAATTGATTAATTAGAAAATTGAACAGAAATAGAGAAGCCCATTATCTTGGTAGTTCAGTAATCCATGTTTCAAGCATTAAGTACTTAAATTAAGGCAGGGAATTTTGGAAAAAAAAGGGATGAGTATGAGAAGAGTTATGGTGATGGAATCAATTAAGGTTAGAAAGTGATTGACTATTAGGATGGGAAGGGTTAATGGTAGGGAAGAGGAAGAAGTATGAGTTCCATTTTGAAGGTATTGACTTTGAAATGTCCACGGATCACAACTAGAAGAAAGTTGTAAGTGTGGAGCAAGCATTCAAGAAAAGGATTAGAGGTAGATAAATGATAAACAGAGAGAGAGAGAGAGAGAGAGAGAGAGAGAGAGAGAGAGAGAGAGAGAGAGAGAGAGAGAGAAATATTGAAAGAGACAAAGACAAAGATTTACGAAAGACAGACACAGAGAGAGAGACAGAGAGAGAGATGCCTCTACTGAAGTGTATGAGATCAATGAGAGAAGGTGAGAAGAACTCAGGACAAAATCTTTTCATGAAATTACTGAGGAAGAACCTATAATGTAGGAAGATAGGAGGAGAATCAAGAAATAACTGTGCCACTGAAGCTAGTGTGTGAGGCTTGGTTTTAAACTCAGATCTTTCTGACTATAGGTCTAGTGCCCTATCAATTGTCAAAAGGACTGCCATGTTGCTTTAAAACAAATTTTAAAAAAGACCATGTTCTCAAGAATTTATATTCTACTGGGGAGAAAAAAGTTAAACAGAAATATATACTAATTTCTAGAATGTGTTGAACATGAAAACTTTGGACCCAAATTCTTAGAGTGAGTGGAGTGAGATTTTATTATATTTCTTGCAAGAAATGGGTTTCATACCTCTTTGAGAGCACACAAATCCAGTTTACAGAGGCCAGAGGTAGCAGTTATATTCTATTTTCTAGCTCTGCCTTTTCTTCTCTGAATCAGAATTTCCACTGGAGGAGACTCTTTCAAAACCTAATATTTCGTGACACTCCCACTACATGCATTCCTTGATATATTTGCATGTTCCTCCCTGTTCTTGCCACATCATCATATAGAAATGGTAGATAGTAGATATTTCTTCCTTGAGGGAGGAGTTTAATATACATGAGGCTTATTAAGCATGCTCACTTAAACGTGTATCTTGCATAAAGCCAGGTCATGTGTACTAAACCAATAACTGTGATTACCTCTGTTGACATATGACATTCTTTAATTTTCAGCCATTGTGGACTGACCCTAAAACTTATATCACATTTTTTTCTACCATGGCAATAAAAGGGAAACTGTGAGACTCTGAAACTTTTCAACTGTGGAAACAAAACTTTACAATTTTACTTCTCCCTAGTGTATAACGAAAGTAAATTAAATTGACTGAAATATTCCACGTGGGAAGTGGAGTAATCATCAACAAGTATTTCTTTATCATCAAGCCCTCTCCTGGGTGAATAATATGAAGTAATTCCTCATCACATTCTTGTGATAAAAATATTATAAGTATCATTCTCTTTCCATCTTCCAGATAAAGTAACTAAGGAATCTGATGAAATATCAGAATTCTCAATATTAAAATTGGATTAAAAATCTTATTTGGAGAACAGAATGAGACTTTTTCCACCTGAATTTTAATTTTTATTTTTCATGCTATATGAGCCACAAGGTTCCCAAGTTATCTGTGATTCTCTCTGGGCTTGGATCTGGTCATTAGATCATTATATTCACACATAGCATTCCTGTTCAAAGGAGCATAAAATCTTTACTTCAGTGTTTATCAGTGATGTGAAACTCAAATAGCAAAAGGGTCATTAATCCCCATACATAAGTATCCCTGAGGGCTACATATAGACTTAGTTTAAAGTGTGATGTTATCTGTATTTTATTATATTTTTATATATTTTGTTAAATATTTCCCAATTTTATTCTAATCTGACTCAAATCATACTCAAAAATGTCACAGACATACATAGCCTATGGGGCTTGTATTTGAGCTATCTGGTTTTCAATACACAGACTTCTTTTACAAGTCTCACTTTAAAACAACATTTGGTTCATTTGTTGTTCACTATTAACTATTAACATATAACTATGTAACCACCACCACCACCACAACCACCACCACCTAAAAAAAGAAAAAAAGAACTCTTTCCAATCTTATCCTGGTTCTTCACCTTGATGTGTTAGATATAATTCAGTGGGTGAGTATTTTTCAGTTCATAAATCATTGGGAAGAAAATACAAAGAGGCAGTAATTTAGAATTTCTAAAGTTAAATGAAATTAAAATAGACATGATTTAATTTTTGCATTTTCTTCTGAGAATATGAAACTATAATCTTTTTTCCAGATTGACCTAAATAGGATCTGCTCCAGAAATCCTGTCATCTTGACAGCAAATTTTCTTGTTTTATCTTTTTCTTTACTTTTTTTTTTTTAGTAAATTATTTTCTTTATGGTTCTGTATCCTTCTCACAGAAAGTATAGCAGCTACATCTGGAAGACTTCTTAAAAGTCATCTAATTCAATCTATTCTTTCTAGACATTAGGAAACTGAGGTGCAGTTTATATCCATGTGCCTGTCTCACAGGTATAGCAAGTAGCACAGCTGGGATTTAAATGCAAAATCTCTGACTTCCAGTTCAGTCTTCTTCCCACAGTATCATGCTTCTCCTCAGGAAGATTCAGAAACCTTGTATTTTAAATTTTGTCTTTTGTGTTAACTACTTGCACAGCCTTGGGCAATTAACCACTTTGAGCTTCAATTTCTCATCATGAAAATGAGTTGCTACTTGAACTTCCCAAATCAATAAGTTGCTGTAAGAAAAACACTTTGTAAACCTAAAATTGCTACAGAAATGAGAATTGTAAGCTAGGTACTGATTAGTGTGGATAATGAATCCTGTTAAGTGGTCATATGCATTTTAATTTGTACTATTCAAAGTTAAAATTAGGTAAAATATGGTCAGTACTTCAAACACATTGAAAATGTGCAGCCCAAGTTAGAATAATGTCACCAACTCACAGGTATTCATAATTTGTACTAATCAAGACCTCACTGCATTATTTTTCATTTGCAAATAATAGTTTATGCATCCAGCTGATATGCCTTTATCTTGTACTTTGAATTTTAGTTGAATTTTAGCATTTAAATACTTTCAGTAATTAATGATTTCCACTGGGAGTAAATGGGAGTGAAGAAGACCACTATCCCTCTTGGTTTACTACAAGTAAAGGAGATTATGGATTTCTTTGGTTAATAATAAGATAAAATTCATTGTCTGGTGGCCTAGAACATGGCATAATACATATCATCCTAGACTTGAGGTTAGGAAATTTACAATTTGAATTCTGCCATATATACTTACTAGCTAGGTGATTATACCTATGCCAAATAATATTTTTGAACTGTCTCCTTAACTATGAAACTAAAATTACTTCATCTAATAGGGTAGTTGTGAGGAAAGTATTTCACAAAGTATTTAGTATTTTAACTGAGAAATTGAGGAGAGGATCACGATGCTTTTCTTCAAGTATTTAAATGATTTTTAGATGGGATATAGATTAGGTTTGTTTTCTTTGGTCCCAAATGGCAAAATCCAGAGTAATGGGTAGAAATTGTGAAAAAAAAAAAAAAAAAAAGGACAGTTTGAACTAGAGAACTAGAGATAAGAACAAATAACCAGAACTGTCCAGAAATGGAATTTTCTACATTCATCAGTCACATAGTCCATCATAAAGTCCCTATTTGAAGTCTTGGCAGCACTTGCAAGAGCTGATGCTCTATTGTCATAACCTCTGAGATTTCAAGGTCATCTCTAATAGGATCAGGAATTTGAGTAGGATTTCTCTGGTAATAGGAGGAAATAGAAAGATGTGGTCATTAAGTCATGATTTGGAGAAAAAATAGTTATACATGTTTTAATGTGGTTGCCAGTCAAATTTAGTCTTAATTATATGTTATGTGGTTTCTGTTCAGTATTGATTTCCACAGTCCTCACAATATGTTTCAGTATTTTTATTGATTTGAGACAAACATCTGGTTATAAAATAATGATTCACTACAATCTTAAATTTACTATACCAAGTGCTCCTGAAATCCTGATATACTGTTGAAAAGTCTAAGATGAAAAAGAGATTCTGCATTTGACAAGAAAATAAATAGTGAGCAAGCTATGGTAAACCTCCAAGGTTTTACTTCTTTGCCTTCCCTTCCTCTGAGCACCACCAGGACACCTGGAAAAGTCAACCATTTCCACTGTTCACATGTTGTTGAAAAGAAATTCTGATTCTTTTAAAAGAATATCCAAATTTGTAGAGTTAGAACCTTCAATAGAAACTGTAGTTTCAGGCTAAAAACATCCTCAAACATTTGTTAGGATGCTGCATTGTGGTGATAAAGATGTCATCTAGTAGCAGAGTCTTCAGAGAGAAATGCCTGATGAAATTATAAATTAGTTTGTACAGAGGAAGATCACTTAAAGAGAGATTTAATTGTTTAGCAATAAAAATCTATTTCCTTATGATTTCAGGGTACAATTTAAAAGCTCTGTTTTGTTTTTTTATTTTTAAAACTATTAAAATAGCTTTTTTTAAACCCTTCCTTTGTTTTGCAAATTACTCAGTGATATTTGGAGTTTTTTAAGGAGTAAAATTGAACTTTTAAAGTATGCTTCCAGTGATATTTATAAAACTTCTTATGAAGAATTAATAAAAATAATGACACAATATGGGGAGGAGCCAGAATTCTGAAGTTCATTTCCAATGAAGGTTTAGACTCTCTTTACTTTCTAAAACAAATCAAACTCTTCTTACTTGAGGCAGTGTGGAAGAATAAAGGTAAAAAGGACTATATTTAGACAAAGAGATGCTTAAGGCCAAGTCTAGCTTCTGCTATTAATTAGAGAAAATTAATTAATTTTGAAGATTAAATGTGATAGCATATGTAATGGTGTTGAAGGAGATTATTATTATTAGACTTAGCATTATTATGATTCCAATGAATAGTTTTATCTATAACAACAAAAATGCATATATAAATCTACAAAGGCTTTATATTAACCAAAGGATATCAGTTTCTAAAGAGACATATGGTGGATTTTTTTCACTGCTCAATTCTCTGTTCTACTTTGTTGAACATTGATTTTTCAGTGATTAAGATGAAGGTATAGCCATCCAAAATGTATGTGACACAAAGCTCTGGTAGAAGGGATAGCTGGATGAAAGAATGAAAGGTAGTAACATGCCAAGATAGAACAATTTTTTCAATCTAAGATAATGAACTTTAATAGGAATAAATATGTGCCTAATTGTGGGCACCACATTTCAGGAAAGCAACTATAAATTTAAGGGCAGCTAGGTGGTTTGGTTTATATAATGTGAGACTTACAGCCAAGAAGGCTCATCTTCCTGAGTTTAAATATGGCCTCAGATACTTATGCTGTCTAAGCAAGTCACTTAACCCTGTTTCCTCAGTCTTCTCTATAACAAGAACTGGAGAAAGAAATGGCAATTCATTTCAATTCTTTTGCCAAGAAAACTCCAAATGGGATCATGAAGAGTTGAATACAATTGGAACCAATTTAAAGGAGCAGAGTCAAGATAGGGATGTAAAATCATATCATATGAAAATTTGTTAAAATGATTGGAAATTTTTACTTAAAGACCAAAACTATTGGAGATAAAGAATAGGGAATGTATATATCTTGAAATATTTTTACATTGATTTTTATTTTACCCAGGAATTTTAGCCTCTACCAATTCCTGGCTGAGAGATAAGACCTTTTTCCTGCTTTTCAAATCATATTGTACTACATGGAAACATTGAAAACCCTGTCTCCAGCTTTCCTCTCCCAGAAAGTGTTGTAAGAGAAAGAACATTTATATTGTTTGGCCACAGATGAAGAAAAAAAGGTGAGCAAAAATTAAAAGAAGATTTAGAGTCAATCTGAACATTCCCGCATTATTAAGACTGTATAAAAATGGAATGAATTAATTCTCCCAGTAGTGGCTTTTCTATTTATGGATATTTCTAACAAAGAGACTACTTGTCTATGTTTGAAGAAGGGCTTGATTATAGCTTAACCAACCCAACTCCCAATTCTTAAGCTTTCTTTCCATGTCAATGCTTCCATGATATCATGAAACAATTGCCACAATTATCCTGTTGCCTTATTCACAATGGTTGTTGTTAAAGGAAAAAAATAATAAATCCAGCCCTACTATGAATTAACCCTCCTCCATTGATCAACAGTAAAATAAGCAATGCCATAAATTGACAAGGAAATTGAAATATAAATCCTGTTTTCTTTTAACTCAATTTGCAATAGGAGAAAGAACTACTTTTGTTAGAAAAATAAGGAATAGGTAAACATATGGTAGTTGTTATAGTACTTTATAAATCCTTGATTACAGTTTGCTTGATGGTTTTAGTGATCAGACTTGTAGAAGATGAATTTGGAAGGAATTAGGTGTGGAATGACATTTTATGGGATATTTCTTCTTAAGTTGGTGTATATATTTTGGCTTTTAGTGATGTGGCTCCTAGAAGGAAAAAAAAAAACACCCTCAGTAGATAACAGTCATATAATCAGTTAATACGCATTATTATATGCCAGGCACTTTGATACGCATTGAAAATTCAAAGAAAGATAAAAGGAGCTCCCCTAGAAACTCACAGTCTGCCATTAAACAGGAGAAAACTAGAAATAATCAACAAAGAGAGGCACTAAAATTAAGAAGGATTAGGCAGCCAAGATGGCATAATAGAGGAAGAATTCAACTACATTCGCCTAACATTCCTCTCTAAACAACTTTAAAAGAACACGTTAAATCCATTTCTGAGATGGCAGAACCAACAAAAGAACTATATTCCAGCACTAGACAATTTAGGAGATTGGAAAGAGAGATCTATGGCATGGGTATGGTGCAGATTATCCTATAGGCTAGATGGATGAAACACAATGGTGGACCAAGATGATAGCAATAGAAACAGGAGCTTTCAAGCTATAGATGATAAAAAAAGACCTGGTTAATTGCTCAGATAGATATTACAAACAACACCTGTGCTAAGAAATAATATCAAAATGGACACTGGTAACTTCATTACCTATACCTACTTTGGGTTAATAGTTCAAGGATCATTAAGAGCCTTTTCAATTAAAAGTAAGTGGGGATCCTGAGAGGCAATATAACTTTTGGTCTCAAGGGATCAAGAATTCTGAGGAATAGAATCAATTCTAATTCCAAAGAAACCGGGGACCTGAGGAGCAATATCATTTAGGGCCCCAATGGAGCAAGGGTCTTGAGGAACAATATCAACTATAACCCTAAAAGATCAGGGTCATTTCCTCTATTAGAACCAGAGTGCAGGCCAGGAAAGCAATGACCGTACATCTCCACAGATCATAACTAGCTCTGAAAATAGCAGTGTGAAAAAGCCTATAATTTGAAACAGTATACCTTCCCCTTTCATGCTGGGAATAGAAAACACTTTGAATAATAATTTTAAAATTAAAGCCAAGAAATAAGGTGGGAAAATAAGCAAGCAATAAAAAATGAACCTGACTGTAAAAAGTTAATATGATGACAGTAAAAATTAAGACAAACTCATAAAAAGAAACAAAAGAAAAGCCTCAAATTAAAATGTGAATTGCACACAAGCCCCAAAATAATCCCTGGAGTAACTAAAATGATTTTCATAATCAAAGTGATAAAGAAGAAATTAGGTAAATAAATGAAAAACAGGTAGAAAATTGTGAAAGCAAAATTAACAGTTTTGTAAAAATGAGGTGCAAAAATATTGAAGATTCTCTTAAAAATCAGAATTGGTAAAATGGGAAAAAAAAGGTAAAATGTCTCACTGAAGAAAAAATCTTTAAAAAGTAGAATTTCATATATGGGAAATAGTGACGTCATGAGATTAAAGAAACAAAATAAAGTGAAAAGAATGAAAAATAGAAGAGAATATGAAATATTGCATTGTAAAAACAACTAACATAGAAAATAGATCAAAGAGAAGTAATTTGATAATTAAGTCATGATCACAAAATAAAAAAAATAACAACCTAGACATCATATTTCAAAACATTTTCAAGGGAAAGTGTTGCAATATCCTAAAACCAGAGAAAAAAAGAAAAAAATGAAAGAAAAATCTACTGATCAACACCTGAAAGAGATCTCAAAATGAAAACTCTGGGCAATATTAGAGACAAATTTCAGAGCTCCTATTTCAAAGAATACTTCAAGCAGTCAGAAAGAAACCATTCTATATATATATATATATATATATATATAAGCCATATTCAGAATCATACAAGACTTAACACCTACACACCTACTACTTTAGGAAGTAAAGGACTTAGAATATAATATTCTAGAAGACAAAAGGATCAGGGTTACAACCAAAAATAACCCACATAAATAATATTTCAAAAGAAAACTTTTTTCATTTTTAATGAATTAGACAACTGGAGGAAAAAAAATCAAAACTGAATAGAGAATTTGACTATCTTATACAAGACACAAGAAAATCATATAAAGCTAAATATGAAAGAGAAAACATAAGCAACACAATATTGTTAAAATTGTTTACATTTCTATATGGAAAGATGACACATATAATATAACAGAGATTTATTATTCATTCAGTCAGGTAGAAGGCTTCTAATAGAAGGAGGGTGCACAATGCATCAATTATGTTAGGATGATGTGAAAAATAGATTGGCAAGAAAGAAGGATCCTCTAGAAAAAAGGAGGAGGGGAAAAAAAGGAAATTTTCTTACATAAAAGGCACACAAGAAAGAACTTTTTAAGTGGAAGTGAAAATGCTGGGTGGGAGGGCAACACTTGAACCTTACATCTAAATTGTTTCAAAGAAGGAAATATAAGATATGTGTGCATACATATATGTAGGTATATACATATGTATATAGACTAGATATAATTAGTAATAAAAGTCTATAGAATAGCAAAGAATATACTTTTTTTCTCAGTAGTATGACACCTTCATAAAAATTGACCGTGCATTAGAGCAGTAAAACTTCACAACCAAATGCAGAAAAGCAGAAACAGTAAAAAAAATCATTTTCAAACCATAATTAATAAAATCTAAATTCAATAAAGACATGTAAAAGAGAGAAAGGGCAGAACAATGAACAGGCTATGAAATTAAAATGCTAAAAAGATTAAAATCATCATTTAAATGTAAATCTGGAAATCCTGAAAAAGAAAGGAGGAAATAATAAAATGAAGGTCAAAAATAACATTGAGATAAAAAAGTACAAGTAGGAATTGACTGTTGACTTTATGAAAACAAAAACAATAAATCAGAGAAGCTTGATTAATTTGATCAAAATAGAAGAAAACTAAATTATCAGTATCAAAAAGGAAAAGAGATGGCACTACCGATGATGATGAAATTAAAGCAATTATAAGTTATTTTGTCCAATTGTATATCAGTAAAACCAACAATATCAATAGAGTGATTGAAAAATATCAAAATTATAAAATGTGGCAATTAAAAAAGAGGGAATTGGATACTTAAATAACCTTATTTTGCAAAAAGAAATCAAAACAAATCCTCATTGTGCTTCCCCAGAAAAATGCCCAGAATCAGGTGAATTTACAAAAGCGAATCATACCAAACATTTAAGGAGTTCCAAAACTATATGCACTACTTGAAAAAATAAATAAAAGAACCCTGCCAAATTCCTTTTAGGACAGAAACATTGCTTTGATACCTAAGCCAAGGGGAGAAAAAAAAAGAAAACTATAGACACAATTCTTTTTTAAAAAATGTTCTGTTTATTTAAAAAACAGAATGGAAAAAAGAAAGACAAAAAGAAAAATAAAATCTGACAGAACTATTTCAAAAACATAATAGAAAAAAAGAAAGACAGAAAAAGAAAAATTAACAAAATAGAACATTGTCATATGCCCAGCAGAATATCAAGGAGAATTCAAGATATATAAAAATAGTGACTCATTATCATTTTCTTGGGTGAAGTTATTAATTATGTCTATGATTTGCTGTTTCACCTAATCATTCTTTAGTATGAGATTATTTAGTTTCCAATTATTTTTTGGTCTACTTTCCCCTGGCTTTTTTTTTTAATTTAAATTTTATTTTATTTAATAATAACTTTGTATTGACAGAATCCATGCCAGGGTAATCCTTTACAACATTATCCCTTGCATTCGCTTATGTTTCGTTTTTTTCCCCTCCTTCCCTCTACCCCCCCCCAAAGATGGCAAGCAGTCCTATATATGTTAAATATGTTGCAGTATATCCTAGATACAATACATATTTGCAGAACCGAACAGTTCTCCTGTTGCACAGGGAGAATTGGATTCAGAAGGTAAAAATAACTCGGAAAGAAAATAAAAAATGAAAATAGTTCACATTCGTTTCCCAGTGTTCCTTCTCTGGGTGTAGCTGTCTCTGTCCATCATTTATCAATTGAAACTCAGTTAGGTCTCTTTGTCATAGAAATCCACTTCCATCAGAATACATCCTCATACAATATCGTTGTCGAAGTGTATAATGATCTCCTGGTTCTTCTCATCTCACTTAGCATCAGTCCATGTAGGTCTCTCCAAGCCTCTCTGTATTCATCCTGCTGGTCATTCCTTACAGAGCAATAATATTCCATAACATTCATATACCACAATTTACCAAGCCATTCTCCAATTGATGGGCATCCATTCATTTTCCAGTTTCTAGCCACTACAAACAGGGCTGCTACAAACATTTTGGCACATACAGGTCCCTTTCCCTTCTTTAGTATTTCTTTGGGATATAAGCCCAATAGAAACACTGCTGGATCTAAGGGTATGCACAGTTTGATAACTTTTTGGGCATAATTCCAGATTGCTCTCCAGAATGGTTGGATTCATTCACAACTCCACCAACAATGCATTAGTGTCCCCGTTTTCCCGCATCCCCTCCAACATTCATCATTATTTTTTCCTGTCATCTTAGCCAATCTGACAGGTGTGTAGTGATATCTCAGAGTTGTCTTAATTTGCATTTCTCTGATCAATAGTGATTTGGAACACTCTTTCATGTGAGTGGTAATAGTTTCAATTTCATCATCTGAAAATTGTCTGTTCATATCCTTTGACCATTTATCAATTGGAGAATGGCTTGATTTTTTTATAAATTTGAGTCAGTTCTCTATATATTTTGGAAATGAGGCCTTTATCAGAACCTTTAATTGTAAAGATGTTTTCCCAGTTTGTTGCTTCCCTACTAATCTTGTTTGCATTCGTTCTGTTTGTACAAAGGCTTTTTAATTTGATATAATCAAAATTTTCAATTTTGTGATTAGTAATGGTCTCTAGTTCATCTTTGGTCACAAATTTCTTTCTCCTCCACAAGTCTGAGAGATAAACTATCCTATGTTCCTCTAATTTATTTATAATCTCGTTCTTTAAGCCTAGGTCATAGACCCATTTTGATCTTATCTTGGTATATGGTGTTAAGTGTGGGTCCTTGCCTAATTTCTGCCATACTAATTTCCAGTTATCCCAGCAGTTTTTATCAAATAATGAAATCTTATCCCAAAAGTTAGAATCTTTGGTTTTGTCAAACACTAGATTGCTATAGTTGACTATTCTGTCTTGTGAACCTAACCTTTTCCACTGATCAACTAATCTATTTCTTAGCCAATACCAAATGGTTTTGGTGACTGCTGCTTTATAATATAATTTTAGATCTGGTACAGCTAGACCACCTTCATTTGATTTTTTTTCATTAATTCCCTTGAGACTCTCGACTTTTTATTGTTCCATATGAATTTTGTTGTTATTTTTTCTAGGTCATTAAAATATTTTCTTGGAAGTCTGATTGGTATAGCACTAAATAAATAGATTAGTTTAGGGAGTATTGTCATCTTTATTATATTCGCTCGGCCTATCCAAGAGCACTTAATATTTTTCCAATTATTTAAGTCTGACTTTATTTGTGTGGAAACTTTTTTGTAATTTTGCTCAAATAATTCCTGACTTTCCTTTGGTAGGTAGATTCCCAAATATTTTATGTTATCAACAGTTATTTTGAATGGAATTTCTCTTTGTATCTCTTGCTCTTGGATTTTGTTGGTGGTGTATAAAAATGCTGAGGATTTGTGGGGATTTATTTTGTATCCTGCTACTTTGCTAAAATTATGAATTATTTTTAATAGCTTTTTAGTAGAATCTCTGGGGTTCTCTAGGTATACCATCATATCATCTGCAAAGAGTGATAGTTTGGTTTCCTCATTGCCTACTCTAATTCCTTTAATCTCTTTCTTGACTCTTATTGCCGAGGCTAGTGTTTCTAATACAATATTGAATAATAATGGTGATAGTGGGCAACCTTGCTTCACTCCAGATCTTACTGGGAAAGGTTCCAGTTTTTCCCCATTGCATATGATGCTTACTGAAGGTTTTAAATATATGTTCCTGACTATTTTAAGGAAAAGTCCTTTTATTCCTATGCTCTCAAGTGTTTTTATTAGGAATGGCTGTTGGATTTTATCAAATGCTTTTTCTGCATCTATTGAGATGATCATATGGTTTTTATTTTTTTGGTTATTGATATAGTCAATTATGTTAATAGTTTTCCTAATATTGAATGAGCCCTGCATTCCTGGTATAAATCCTACTTGGTCACAGTGTATTATCCTGGGGATGATTTTCTGTAGTCTTTTTGCTAATATTTTATTTAAGATTTTAGCATCAATATTCATTAGGGAGATGATTAGTCTATAATTTTCTTTCTCTGTTTTCAGCCTACCTGGTTTAGGTATCAGTACTATGTCTGTGTCATAAAAGGAGTCTGGTAGGACTCCTTCAATCCCTACTTTTTCAACTAGTTTATTTAGCATTGGAGTTAATTGATCTTTAAATGTTTGATAAAATTCAGATGTAAATCCATCTGGTCCTGGGGATTTTTTCTTAGGGAGTTGATTGATAGTCTGTTCTATTTCTTTTTCTGAGATGGGAGTGTTTAGGATATTTACTTCCTCCTCTGTTAGTTTAGGCAAGCTATATTTTTGGAGGTATTCTTCTATTTCATTTAAGTTGTCGAATTTATTGGCATAAAGTTGGGCAAAGTAGCTCCTAATTATTGCTCTAATTTCCTCTTTGTTAGTGGCGAGTTCTCCCTTTTCATTTTTAAGACTAACAATTTGATTTTCCTCTTTCCTTTTTTTAATCAGATTTACTAAGGGTTTGTCTATTTTGTTGGTTTTTTCATAGAACCAACTCTTAGTTTTATTAATTAATTCAATAGTTTTTTTACTTTCAATTTTATTGATCTCTCCTTTTATTTTTAGAATTTCAAGTTTAGTGTTTGACTGGGGGTTTTTAATTTGTTCCTTTTCTAGCATTTTTAATTGCAAACCCAATTCATTGACCTTCTTTTTCTCTATTTTACACAAATAGGCCTCTAGAGGCCTTATTACCGCTTTGGCTGCATCCCATACATTTTGGTATGATGTCTCATTATTATCGTTTTCTTGGATGAAGTTATTAATTATGTCTATAATTTGCTGTTTCACTCAATCATTCTTTAGTATGAGATTATTGAGTTTCCAATTATTTTTTGGTCTACTTTCCCCTGGCTTTTTGTTGAATGTAATTTTCATTGCATTGTGTTCTGAAAAGGATGCATTTACTCTTTCTGCCTTACTGCATTTGAGTTTGAGGTTTTTATGTCCTAATATATGGTCAATTTTTGTATAGGTTCCATGAACTGCTGAAAAAAAAGTGTACTCCTTTCTGTCTCCATTATATTTTCTCCAGAGATCTATCATATCTAATTTTTCTAGTATTCTATTTACCTCTTTGATTTCTTTCTTATTTATTTTGTGGTTTGATTTATCTAATTCTGAGAGTGCAAGGTTGAGATCTCCCACTATTATAGTTTTGCTGTCTATTTCTTCTTGCAGCTCTCTTAATTTCTCTTTTAAGAATTTAGATGCTACACCACTTGGTGCATATGTGTTTAATATTGATATTGCTTATTGGGCTTATACCCCAAAGAGATACCAAAGAAGGGAAAGGGACCTGTATGTGCCAAAATGTTTGTGGCAGCCCTGTTTGTAGTGGCCAGAAACTGGAAATTGAATGGATGCCCATCAATTGGAGAATGGCTTGGTAAATTGTAGTATATGAATGTTATGGAATATTATTGTTCTGTAAGAAATGTAAGAAATGACCAGCAGGATGAATACAGAGAGGCTTGGAGAGACTTACATGAACTGATGCTAAGTGAAATGAGAAGAACCAGGAGATCATTATACACCGACAACAGTATTGTATGAGGATGTATTCTGATGGAAGTGGATTTCTTTGACAAAGAGACCTAACCGAGTTTCAATTGATAAATGATGGACAGAAGCAGCTACACCCAAAGAAACTGGGAAACGAATGTGAACTATTTGCATTTTTGTTTTTCTTCCCAGGTTATTTTTACCTTCTGAATCCAATTCTCCTGTGCAACAAGAGAACTGTTTGGTTCTGCAAACATATATTGTATCTAGGATATACTGCAACATATCTAACATAGATAGGACTGCTTGCCATCTAGGGGAGGGAGTGGAGGGAGGGAGGGAGGGAGGGAGGGAAAAAATCGGAACAGAAGCGAGTGCAAGGGATAATGTTGTAAAAAAATTACCCTGGCATGGATTCTGTCATTATAAAATTATCATTAAATAAAATAAAAAGAAAAAAAAGATATATAAAAATAAATTTCCAACTCAATAAAATTATATGAGTAGAAAAAATTATATTCATGAATGTCTATCTTTTCTTGCTTCCCTATAGATTGTACTTTTGTCCTCTGCTGCACACTTTTTTATTTTATTCTTTTCCCCCCTTTCCCCCATGCCTCCAAGCACAGATATATTTCTCTATCCATATCTATATATATTATACACACACACAAGTTCACACACACACACACACACACACACACAATTAGAAAACACTTTTAAGAGAAATAAAAAAAATCGAAGTAACTGGAGGAATATTAATTGGCAATTGGTTGTTATTCAGTCATTTCAATCATGTCTAACCCTTTGTGAATCAAATAGGTTTTTTTGTTTTTTTATTTGTTTGTTTGTTTTAAGCAAAGATACTGGAATGTTTTGATATTTTCTTCTCCAGATCATTTGATGTTAGATGTGAAAACCTGAGGAAAACAGGATTAAGTAATATTTCCTGGATCACATGTTTAGTGTCTGAAGTTGGACTTAAACTCAGAAATACGAGTCTTCTGAACTTCAGATCTGCACCCTATCTACTGTGCCATCCAGCTGTCCCATGATCATAGATAGGCTGGGTCATTACAATAAAAATAACAATTCTATTAAAATAAATATACCTATTCAGTGCCATGTCAATCAGAATCTCAAATCTCAAATCAAATGGAAATCAAATATCAAATATTAAATCACAATTATGTTAATGATTAGAAATAATAACAAAATTTCCCTTAGACAGTACTCCAAGAATATCAAGAGAATCAACAGACAAAATGTAAAGTAATTTGACTTGCCAGTATCAGATCTCAAATCATATTGCACAATGGTAATCATCAAAACATTCTGGTGCCAGCTAAAAAATGGAGTAGAGGACCAGTGAAATAGATTAGATAAATAATATAAATGTGCATAATCATCCAGTGTTTAGTAGATTACAAAAATCCAAGTTTTGGGGGAAAGATCTCACTATTTGACAAAAATTAATGGGGAAAATGGAAAACAGTTCAGAAAAATGGTATAAATTGATATCTCACATTATATAAAATGATAAATTAAAAAGGTTAAATGATTTAGACAGAAGTAAATAATTCAGGGAACATGAAGGGTGCAGCCAAGGTGGCAGTATGAACATGTCTTTGAGCTTATCCTGGCTTCCCTCAGATCAATACCAAATCAAGCCTCTGAATTGGTTTTAGAGTGGTAGAATATGCAAATATTTGAAGTATAACAAATTTCCAGTGGAAGATATTTTGGAAGAACTTCAGAAAAGGTCTGTTTTAATTGGTTATGGGGAGGAGGGAATAGGCAGCCAAGCAAAGGCACAGCACAGGGACCTAGGGTGGTGTAGTGTTCACTTGCCAAAAGAATTTACTCTAGGATCTTAGGCATAATGCAGCAACATTGACTATTCAATCTTGATTCAGAAGCCAGTGCATCAACAGACTAGCTGTGAGACATCCAACACAACTACAAAAGGCAAATAATGAGCCACTGAATCCCAGAGTAATGTGGGACTTGGCCACACTTACCCAGCATGAGAAGGAAATCAATAGAACTGGCTGAAGTGTAGTATGGAGTTGCTGTGCTTCTAGAGGAAACTTGAGACAATCTCTCCTTTGCCCTAATAATAGACCTCAATCTTTAAAAATGAGCAAAAAAAGCAAAACAAAGCTTTAAACATAAATAGCTTTTCTGGAGCTAGAGAACAGATCTCACACCCTGGGGACACGAAAGGCAAGTCATCTCCAGATGAATTCCCAAAGGGTGATAAAACTTGATCTCCATCTCACAAGCTCTCTTAAAAGAAATCAAAAAGGATCATAAAAGAGACTAAGAAGAAAAATGGGAAAAAGGAAATGAGAACTTTGCGCAAGAGTTTGGAAAAGGAAACAGAAATTATCTTAAGAAAACTTAAAAATAGATTTAGCAAAGTGGAAAAAGCATATAACTCCTTCCAAAATTGATTTGATGAAATGGAAAAAGCATATAACTCCCTTACAAAATAGTTTTCATGAAATAGATAAAGAAATCAACTGGTTGAAAAAGAAAATTTGTGAAATGGAAGGAAAAAAAAACAACAATGAACAAGATAACTCATTGTAAAGTTCAATTGGCCAAATGCAAAAGAAGATAAAAAAAGCTAACTGAAGAATAATTCATTAAAAATTAGAATTGAACAAATGGAAGTGAATGACTCAATGAGACATCAAAAATTAGTGAAGCAAAACCAAAAAAAAAAATTTAAAAATAGAAGAAAATGTAAATTATCTCATTGGAAAAACAACTGATCTGGAAAATAGAGCCAGGAGAAACCTGAAACTACCTGAAAACCTGAAAACCATGATTAACCTAGATGACATCATTTATGAAATCATCAAAGAAAACTGCCTGTTTTCCTTGAACTAGAGGGTAAAACAGGCATTGAAAGAAATGTATCCATCAGCTCCTGAAAGAAACAAAAATGAAAACTCCAAGAAATTTCATAGCTAAATTTCAGGATTTTCAGATCAAGGAGAAAATGTTGCAACCAGCCAGAAATATTCAAATATCGAGGAGCCATAATCAGGATTATCCAAGATCTAGCAGTTTAAAGTAGAAACTTTGCAAGGGTCCTCAAACTTTTTAAATAGGGGGACAGTTCACTGTCCCTCAGACTGTTGGAGGGCTGGATTATAGTAAAAACAAAAACTTTGTTTTGTGGGCCTTTAAATAAAGAAACTTCATAGCCCTGGGTGAGGGAGATAATCATTCTCAGCTGCCGCATCTGGCTCGCGGGCCATAGTTTGAGGATCCCTGCAAGGATTAAAGGGCCTGGAATATGATATTCCAGAGGACAAAGGAACTTGGATTAAAGTCAATAATCAACTTTCCAGAAAAAGTAAGCATTACCTTTCAGGAGAAAAGATGGACATTAAATGCAACCAGTGAATTTCATTTATTTCTGATGAAAAGACCAAAGCTGAACAGAAAATTTGATTTTCATATATAGAACTCAAGAGAAGTATAGGAAAGTGAAAAGGAAAGAACAAAATAATTGTTTCTTTTAAAAGGTTAAAAATTTTGCATCCCTAGTTGGGAAGATAATATGTATAAACCTTGAGAAATGGTGTTTGCTATGGGTATACTTAAAGAGTACAAGTATAATTTGATTTTATTATGATGAGATAAAAATAAACTAGAGGTGGAAAGGGGATTGTACTGGAAGAGGAAAATGGAAGTAAATAAGGTAAATTACATCTCATGAAGAGGCAAATAAAGACCTATTACAATTGAGGGAAAGAAGAGAGGGGGATGATTATTGTGTGAATTTTAATCTAGTAAGATTTGGCTCAAAGAAAGAATATCAGACATATTTCACCTTGTAGAGAAAATTTCTAATCCCATAGGAAAGTATGAGAGGAAAGGGGAAAGGAAGAGGGAGGCTAATAGAAGTAAGAACAGAAGTAGAAGGGGAAAAGGATAAAAAGAGGGAAAAGCTGAAAAAGTCAGGGTTGTTTCAGAGAGGTGATAGAGACAAAACACTTGGGAGGTAGAAAAGGGGTAAAGAAAAGAAAAAATATAACTTGGGGAAAAATAAGATGGCAGGAAATACAGAGACAGTAATTTTAACAGGGAAGGTAAATGGCACGAATTCTCCTATAAAACAGAAGCAGACAGCAGATTGGATTCAAAGCCAGAATCCTACAATATACAAGAAACATATTTAAAGCAGTGATTCACACAGAGTAAAATTAAAAGGCGAAGCAGAATCTATTATGCTTCAGCTTAAATAAAGAAAACAGAGTTAGTAATCCTGATCTCAGATCAAACAAAAGCAAAATATATCTAATTAAAAGAAATGAGGAAGGAAATTACATTTTGTTAAAGTATAACATAGATAATGAAGTAATATCAATACTAAAAATATGTGCACCAAATTATATAACATCTAGATTCTGAGAGAAGTTAAGAGAGCTGCAAGAAGAATTAGACAGGGATAATTTGTGGTGCAGTTGATAAAGCACCAGCTCCAAAATAAGAATGACCTGAGTTCAAATCTGTCCTCAGACACTTAACACTTCCTAGCTGTGTGATCCTGGGCAAATCACTTAATTTTGCCTCAAGGAAAAAAAAAAGATAAAAGAAGAAGAAGAATTAGACAGCAAAACTCATAGTGGGGGGATCTCAACCTTGCTTTCTCATAAATAGATAAATAAATAAGAAAGAAATTAAGGAAGTACATAGAATTTGAGAAAAGTATATATACCTTTGGCGAAAATTGAAGGGAGATAGAAAGGAACATACTTTTTTTTTTTCAGTAGTACATGAACCATACACAACAACTGACCATGTGTTAGGGCAGAAAAAAAAAAAACTCAAGATCAAATGCAGAAAGGCAGAAATAGTAAATGTATCTTTTTTAGATCATGATGGAATAAAATTTTCATATAATAAAGGACCAGGGAAAATTAATTGGAGACTAAATAATCTAATCCTAAAGAATGAGTGAAGCAACAAATTATAGACACAACTAATAATTTCATTCAAGAGAATGACAATAATGAGACAAGATATCAAAATTTATGGGTTTCAGCCATCGCAGTTGGTAGGAGAAGTTTTATCTTTCTAGATACCTATTTGCATAAAATAGAGAAAGACAAGATCAGTGAATTGTGCATGCAATTAGAAGTAGGAAAAAAAAACAAATTAAAAATCCCCAATTAAATAAACAATGTGAATTTTGAAAATAAATTTAAAAGAAAATTATTGAACTAATGCCAAAAATAAGAGTTGGTTTTATGAAAAAAAAGCAAAAAAAAGTCTATTTATAAATCAAATTAACAATTAGAAAAATGAAAGAAAATCAAATTGTATCAAAAATAAAAATGGGTGAACTTTCCATCAATGAACAGGAAATTAGAGCAAAATTGGAAACTATTTTGTACAACTATATGCCAATAAATCTGATAATATAAGAAAAATAGATGAATACATAAAAATATAGATTGCTCAGATTAATAGAGGAGGAAATACATTACTTAAATTGTCCCATTTTAGAAAAAGAAATTGAATAAAGCTATTAATCAACTCCCTAAAATAATTTCCAAGGCCAAATGAATTTACATGTGAAATCTATGAAACATTTAAAGAATAATTAATTCCAATACTATGCAAGGTATTTGTAAAAATAGGAAAATACAGAGTCCTACCAAATTCTTTTTATGAAATAAATAGGGTACAAAGAAAGAAAATTATAGGCTAATTTCCCTAAAGAATATTGGTTTAAAAAATTAAATAAAATATTAGCAAAGAGAATACAGCAAGTTATTACCAGGATAATACAACATAACCAAAAAGGATTTATACCAGGAATACAGAGGTGGTTCAATATTAGGAAAATTATTAGAATAATCAACTATTATCAATAACCAAGCTAACAAAAATCATATGGCTAACTCAATAGATGCAGAAAAATTACTTGACAAAATCCAACATCAATTCCTATTAAAAAATGCTAGAGTATAAGAATTAATGGAGTTTTTCTTAAAATGATCAGTAGTGTCTATTTTAAACCATCAGCAAGCATCATATATAATGAGGATGATTAATACATAATAATACAATGAGAATAAACTAGAATCATTCCCAGTAAGATCAGGAGTGAAACAAGGTTGCCCAGCATCACCATTACTATTCAATATTGTATTACAGATTTTAATTTTGGCAATAAGAAAAGAAAAATAAATAAAAGGAATTAGAGTAGGTAATGAGAAAACCAAATTATCCCTCTTTATAGATGATATGATGATGTATTTAGGGAATCCTAGAGAATCAACTAAAAAACTACTAGAAACAATTCACAACTTTAGCAAAGTTGCAGGATACAAAATAAATAAATCCATATAAATTATCAGTCTTTTTATGTTTCCAAAAAAGTTATACAAAGAGAAATTCTGTAGATAATATAAAGTATTTGAGAGTCCACCTGCCAAGGTAAAATCAGGAACTATATGAACACAATTACAAAATACTTTCCACACAAATAAAGGCAAATCAAACCAAATGGAAAAATATCAAGTTCTTATGCATAAGTTGAGCTAAAATGCTAAAAATGAAATAATATCTAAAGTCATCTACTTATTCAATACCATACCAATCAAACTCCCACAAAATTATTTACAGAGCAATAAAGAAAAAAAAATAATAACAAAGTTCATCTAGAAAAGCAAAAGGTCAAGAATTTCAAAGGAATTAATGAAAAATATGCAAATGGAGGTGGCCTAGCTGTATGAGACCTAAAACTATATGATAAAGCAATGATTATCAAAACCCTTTGGTACTGACTAAGAAATAAAGTAGTCATCCAGTGCAATAGATCAGGTTCACAAGACACAATAGTTAATGTCTAATCATATGAAAAAATGCTCTAAATCACTATTGATCAGAGAAATGCAAAATAAGACAAATCTGAAGTACCACTACACACCTCACAGATTGTCTAAAATGACAGGAAAAGATAATGATGAATTTTGGAGGGGATGTGGGAAAACTGGGATACTAATATATTGTTGGTGGAATTGTGAATTGATCCAACCATTCTGGAGAGCAATCTGGAACTTTGCCCAAAAGGCTATCAAACTGTTCATATCCTTTGATCCAACAGTGCTACTACTAGGCTTATATCCCACAGAGATCTTAAAGAAGGGAAAGGAACCTGTATATGCACGAATGTCTTCATGTGTATAATTTGTGGCAGGTCTCTTTGTAGTGGCCAGAAACTGGAAACTGAGTGGATACCCATCAATTGGAGAATGGCTGAATAAATTGTGGTATATGAATGTTATGCAATATTCTTTTGTAAGAAATGATTGGCAGAATGAACTGCTAGTAAATGAAGTGAGTTAAACCAGGAGAACATTGTACACAGCAACAGCAAGATTATGCAATGATCTATTCTAAAGGATGTCTTTCTTTTCAATAGTGAGATGATTCAGGCTTGTGATGAAGAAAAATATCTGCACCCTGAGAAAGGGCTATGGAGACTGAGTGTGGATCACAACATAATATTTTCACTTTTTTTTTCTTTTTGTTTGCTTGAATTTTATTTTCATTATCATTTTTTGTTTTGCTTTTTAATCTGAGTTTTCTTGTGCAGCATGATAATTGTAGAAATATATGAAGAAAAATTGCACATTTAATATATATTGAATTACTTTCAGTCTAGGGAAGGGAGTAAAGGAAAGAGTGGGAAAAATTTGGAACATAAGGTTTGCAAGGGTGAATGTGGAAAACTATCTGTGCATAGTTTTGAAAGTAAAAAGCTTTATTAAAAAAAGAAAAAAAATCACCTAAGAAAAATAAAGCTTAAAAGAGGGAAAAATAAATAGGGAGTATGGAAAATTGTTCTTGTCTGATCTATGAATGAGAGAAATGCTTATAATGTAATGAGAGATAAATAAGAGAGTAAAATTGATAATTTTTATTCTATGAAATAAAAATTCTTTTACACAAACTCACTGAATTCAACCAAATTATTAAGAAAACACAAAACTTGGGGGTGGGAAGGTAGAACTTACCACAAATTTCTCTTTTGTCACAAGACACAATAGTTAATGTCTAATCATATGAAAAAAATGCTCTAAATGACTATTGATAAGAAAAATGTGAATTAAGACAAATTTGAAGTAGTAGCAAAAATTTGATGATGCTCATCAAATGAAGGATAATTGAACAAGTATTCTTGTGATGGAATACTATTGTGCTATAAGAAATAATCACTGGGAAGATTTCAGAATAACCTGGGGAGACCATCTGAACTTACAAAAATTGAAGTGAGTTTAGAACCATGAAAACATTCAATACAAATAACAGCAATATCATAAAGATGATCAACTATGGGAAAATTTCACTACTTATATCAAAGCAATAATCTAAGACAATTCTAAATGATGTATGATGAAAAATTCTATCCACTTTCAGTGAGAGAATTAATGAACTCAAAATGTAAGTTTTGGTTTTTTTTTTTAATTTTTTCCCCTTTTTGTCTGTATTTTTCTGGGCAATATGATTAATATGGGCATATGATTTGCATGTCTTCATATGTATAATCAATATCAAATTGCATGCTTTTTCAAAGAGGGGGAAAGTTAGGATGAAAAGAGAAAATCTGGAATTCAATATTTTAAAAAATTAATACTAAAAATTTTTACATGTAGTGATAAAATATTTATCAAAATGAATAGTATTTTTTTAAAGAAATATTAGTTTCCTGTAGAGAAGAGAATTTTACCTGGGACTGGAAGGAAGCAAGGAAACATAGATAAAAAAGGATAGCATATCAGGTATTGGAATAGTCAGTGAAAATGCATATTGTGTCTTGTATTAACAACACAAAAAAGATAGTGTCATGGATCATGGAATACATTTTGCACTGAGTAGAGTAGAATGTAAGAAGACCAGAAATATGAGGTGGAAATCAAGGTATGAAAGGCTTTAAACACCAAACAGAGAATTTTGTATTTGATCCTGAAGATGATAGGGTGTATATTGAATAAGAGGGTGAAAATGGTCAAATCTATACTTTAGGAGGAACACTGGTAACTGAGTGGAAGATCAAGTGGAGTTGAGAGATACTTGTGGAAAGCACACCAACCAGGAGGCTATTTCAATAGTCTAAGCATGAGGTGATGAGGTCCTGCACCAAAGTCATAACATGTCAGACAAAAAAGGCATATATTTTACAGATGTTAGGGAGGTAAAAATTGAGCATCTTTAGCACCAACCTGAATACGAGAGTGACTGAAAAATTGAGGATGATATATGGGCTTTGAGTCTGTTTAATTGTGATCATGATACTGCTTTTGATAGTATTAGTAAAGTTGGAAAGAATGAAGGGCTGGGGATCAGAATGAGCTGAGTTTAAGATATGCTGAGATTATGACATCTACAGACTATTCATTTTTAGATGACTCAGCAAAGAGATTAGGGCTAGACTTCTAAGACTTCTCTACCATGTCCCCAGCAACCTTATCACCAGGAAATTTTAGCATCCTGCAAAATTTAATTCAGCTTGGTACTTAGATTTCATCAGTATTCTTTGCCCCTCTCATTAGAAGGTACAGCCATAAACTCTAGATCTCCATTTAAGGACAGAACCTAAGCTATCTAGTCCCTCATTTTCTACCTAGCTATATACCTTTTGGACTTCTTTGGACATCATTCTTGCCTAGTTTAGCCTTTGGAGTACATTTCCATCTCCTCACCTCTATATTTCAGATTGTTTTGTTTGTGTTGTCTCCCTTATTTGGTCTCCTTCTTCTTCTTCCTCTCCTTCTTCCTCTTCCTCTCCTTCTTCTTCTTCCTCTCCTTCTTCCTCTTCCTCTCCTTCTTCCTCTTCCTCACCTTCTTCCTCTCCTTCTTCTTCTTCCTCTCCTTCTTCTTCTTCCTCTCCTTCTTCCTCTTCCTCTCCTTCTTCCTCTTCCTCACCTTCTTCCTCTCCTTCTTCTTCCTCTCCTTCTTCTTCCTCTCCTTCTTCCTTCTTATTCTTCTTTCTCTTCCTTCTTCCTTCTTCTTCTTCTTTTTCTTTTGTATTTATAGCCCTAGTATTTAAGAAAGATGTAGAACATAGTAGGAAATTAAAAAGTGATTTTTCAATCATTAGCAAAGAGATGGTAATTGAATCTTTGGGAGTTGATAATATCATGTAGTGAAATATTATAAAGAAAGAAGATGAACAGGCTTAAAAAGAGCTCTTTGGAATTATTAATAATTAATTAAGTGTGTTGAATGATGATCAAGTAAAGGAGGGAAAGGATTGGTTATAGAGGTAGACAGGGACTAAGGATAAATGTTGTCATGGAAACTTGAAAGAAGAGAGTCTCAAGAAGTACTAATCACCAGTGTCAGAGACTTCAGAAAGATCAAGAAAGATGAGGATTGTGAAAAGACAATTAGATTTGTCATTTGAGAGATAATTATATAACTTGTGAGACAATAGCTTTGGTTGAATGATGATGTTGGAAGAAATACTTTTTTTCCCCTGAGGCAATTGTGATTAAGTGACTTGCCCAAGATCACACAGCTAGGAAATATTGTGTCTGAAGCCGGATTTGAACTCATGTCCTCCTGACTACAGGACCACTACTTTGCCATCTAGCTGCCCTGGAAGAAATATCATAGAAAGTTAAGAAAAGAGTGAAATGAAAAGAGGTGAAGGTACCAATTGTAGAACTCATGTCCTCCTGACTACAGGGCCACTACTTTGCCATCTAGCTGTCCTGGAAGAAATATCATAGAAAGTTAAGAAAAGAGTGAAATGAAAAGAAGTGAAGGTACCATTTGTAGATGATCTTATTAATGAGAGTCTAGTCATGAAGGATAGAAGATATATGAGATGGCACTAACAGGATAGGATTGATCACATAAGGAGTTTTTAAGATGAATGAGAGATGGGCATGTTGATAGAAAGAGGGAAAAAGACAAGATATGGAAATATTAGTGATAATTAAGAGAGTGTGGATGATGGAGGAAACAATGTGTTGGAGAAGAAAAAAATCAGAACAATATTACTTGTGCATTTGGAGGTGCTAACCTCAGCAAGGAAATATACTTCTTCATGTGAGAAGTAAGTTAAAGAAATAGAAGAAAGCTTCTGAGTGAAAGAAGATAAGGCGGAAAGGAGAAGAAATAGATATTGTGAAAGAGTCAAAATTTTTTGGGGAAAAGAAGAGGCTAAATTTTCAGTGAAAAGGGAAGGGATTATTCAACAGCAATTGTATAAGCATGGAGACAATAAATGGTAGAAGTGCTCTAAGATGGAGGCTTAACAAGGCAAGATCAGTAACATAACAAAGGGAAAAAAGACTCAAGAAAAGAGGACATTGCAGAGTTGAATTGATTCACTGTGGAGTCAATATGGAAAAGTGAAGTGAGTATGTAGTATGTAGATGATGATTGGGGAGAAAACTGAGGCATATATATATATATATATATATATATATATATATATATATATATATATATATATATATATATATATATATATATATGTATATATATATATATATATATTATGAATAGTTTAGGAATTATAAGAAAGAGTGGAATAATAGATTGTGATCTCATAAGGGAATTTTTGAGTTTGAGAACATAGAACTGTTATATTTGTGGGTGATTGTAAAATTAGGAATTTCACCTTTTTTGTAGTTGAGATGGTGTGGAAGTAGATGTTATAGGAAATAAGTTCAGGAACTATAAATTTAGTGTTTGATCAAGGCTCAAAATGTGTGTGTGTGTGTGTGTGTGTTTATGTGTGTATATGCAAGTGTGTTAAAGAAGTTGAGTATAATGACATTAAAAAAGAAAAACTATTAGTTAGGTACTTCCCTCTTTGAAATAAGAAGAGAAGTATCTCTGGGTTCAGTTAGACAATAGCTCTCAGGAATTTGATTGGATAGTAGACATGATCTGAGTGAACATCACAAAAAGAGAGGTTACTAAGTGAGGATTCTAAACAGAAAAGCTGGAAGTGGTAATGAATATTCTATCTCATATCTCAACCAACAAATTGGGGATAATGAGTGTTGGAAAGGTGATTGGGGAGGATATGTAATCAGAAGAGAGCCAGGTGTGGACCAAAAGATGGAAGGACTGGGGAGGAAGATTTAAAATATAAGGAACTTCATTGTTTATGGAGAAGGCATTTTAAAAAGTACAGTAGAAGAAGATATATATTAATTATTAATTAAATTATTAATAATTAATTAAATATTAATTAATTTAAATTATAAAAAATAAATAATAATTAATAATGACTGATTAAATTAATTAATAATTAATTAAATATTTAAATATAAAAATATATATTAAATAGAGTTTGAGGAATTGGATAGGAGAGAATTGCAATAAGGATTTGGGCATTTTGAAATGACAGAGAATAGAAACCATTGGGTATGAGCATGGGAAAGTTTCTAAATGATTGAAGAGAGGTTTTAGATAAGATTTTCAACATCCAAGGTGTTTTCAGTTCAGAGTAGAATCCTTTTAGAGTCTTAGGCTATTGATAAAAAGGAGCAAGTACTTGAAATAAAAAGAATGGTATTATTCTTCTCCCAAAACAGGAGTCTAGAAGGGAAG
The DNA here is from genome assembly GCF_016432865.1 of Antechinus flavipes. Classification (NCBI taxonomy): domain Eukaryota; kingdom Metazoa; phylum Chordata; class Mammalia; order Dasyuromorphia; family Dasyuridae; genus Antechinus; species Antechinus flavipes. The sequence continues at coordinate 74,936,729 of NC_067399.1, forward strand.
TCTGATGGAACAGTACTCTCTCCCCTAGTACCACAGCAGGAGACTTAGGATGACTAAAGAGACGGCACATTTTAACTCTTTGTCAATTTTCAAAGGAGAATGTATGACCGATTGCTATGTATGTTACAATGGGGATTCATTTTGTGCATGGACTAAGCTAGATGATTTCCAAAGTCCTTTCTAAATAATGTGATTCTGTAATCTAATGCAAACCCTTCATTTTACAAATAAGAAAGCTGAGGCCCCAGGAATTTAATTGACTCTCCTAAGATCATATAGCCTGTAAGAGGAAATTTAGATATTTTAGTCCCATGTCCAGTGTTTTCTTCACAAATCCTTGATGGAAGATTGATCCATGGAGATAGAATATAGCCTGTAGAGCCTGAAATAAAGGTTCTACCTGATAGTTACCTCTTGAATCAGTCTTTTTATAATTCTACATAAACTTGTGCAATGATCTGTCATACTTAGCTTTTTTTTCTCATAAGACCCAATGCAAATAGCAGCACATATTTGAAACTTCCCTTGATTATGCTAGTGCTGTTAGCTGTCTCTGTCTTTTCTGAACAGTTTTAGGATCAGTACTAACAATACAGAAAAAAATATGGATCTTTTTGTTTATTAATATGGAATCATAGACTTAAAGTTGAAAGAGTGCTTAGAAATAATAAAGTATGACTCCTCAATTTAAACAAAATGAAAGTCTTAAAGAAATATGATTTGTCTATTTTCACATAACAAGTTGCAGTCATACTCAAAGTCATTTCTTTAAATTCTCAATATAATATTTTTTAATTATACTATATTGTCTTTTTAATTAAAATATAAATTTATTGAGGATAGATATATCATATTTCCATTTTATCACTATATCTAATTCAATTCCACACATATAGTAAAGATATAAAATTATTCTTAATATATGCATAAAGGTTCACTACAATTATATGAAAACATAATAGCTTATACTTGTATAGTATCTCATTCTTATAGAACTCTATTTACTTTAAATTATTTGCTTCTGACAGTAAGCTACTGCTGGGGAGAAAGGTGAAAATCTTATGATGCTTTCTTGATAAATGAAGAAACTGAGACTTATCTTCTTTCCTAGCACTATGTCTCAATGATTTTGGGTTAAACCAGAGATGTACCTCTCTCTATAAAAGACTAATCTGAATTATAGAAGACATTTGAGTTCTGTTTCTTTGACCATCAAAGTCCTTGCTTGAACTAAGGACATCATCATTGGGAGTGGATTTGTGTTAAACTTCAGTAGCTCCCTGAATAGAAATTCTATATCTAAATAGAAATAGAAATAGAAAAGCTCCCCTCATATAAATGAAATATCTCATTATATGAACTATTCATAAAAATGAATTCAACATATTACTTCACTTGTAGCATTTTTAAAAGTCTGGAGACTCAGGAGAATTAAAAAGTAAGTTGGAAAAACAGAATAAACATAAACTTAATAGTGCCTTTGTTCTTTTTTTTTTAATATTGTACTCCTTGAGCCTTAAGTTCTCTAATGAGCTTTAGTTACATACCTGGAGGGCTGAGTATCTGAGCTCTCTGAAATTTAGAGGTAAATGTTTCTCAATGTCCAGTCAAAGTCATGAAAAAGAACCTAGTATGTTTCAAAGTCAGACACAGACTAAATTAGACTCTTCCCCCAACCATGACTTTCATTTTTTTCTTTTATTATTTACTCCATCAAATAACTATAATGTACAAAGATCCCAAAATGTAAGTTTTGGAGCAGCAATAACAGCCAAAATAAAATTCCTCTAACATTCATCACCCTGGATCTCACAAGATCAGAACAGTATAATGAATCATGTTGAAGATGGGAATTATCTTTTACAGAGAAGAAATTAAAACCATCTCTAATGCTACAAACCTGATATGCTACTATATAATAGGAGAATACCCATGTTGCTGATGGAGGGCCAACTCAAGACATATTCCAAATATTCACAACAGTCCTCTACTTCTTAAAGAGAAGGTTGAATGTTAATTTCTTAGAGATATTCCAGATAGAATTAAAAGGTGGCATGTGATATGGACACTAAAACGCTAGACTTTTAGTTAAGAAAACTTTGCTACAAATCTCTCACCTCAGATATTTCTTTTGCTATGCAACAAGAAATGTTATTTAAACATCTATCTAAACATTTAAAGATATTAAACATTTCTTATTTTGTAAAAAAAAAGAGATATTGATATCTACAGTGAATTATGAGGCTCAAATAATAGAATATATGTAAACAATTTTCAAATCATTAAATGTTATATAGAGATTTGAGTTAGCCTTCATTACTTCATCTCACATTATAGATTAGGTTATAGTAGACAAATAAGTTGTTAATATTCTTCTAACTTTGAGCTCTTATTATTTTATAATTGATTTGTTAAGATCGCATATCAAGACCTGCGACTCACACTAGGTTTCTGCTTCTATGTTCAGTTGTTTTCTGCAATGTATCTAAGTCTTTCATCTGCTTGTTGATTGAGTGACTGATTGATTCATATGTCTATAGTATTGAGGAATAGTTCAGTCTTCCTGTGAAAGCCTCAGGAGATAACACAGCTAATTTGTATTAATGTATATGGGTAAATCACACTTAAAAAAAGGGAAATTGAAATTCTCTCAGGTCACCAAAAGAAATTGGAGTCTTTTCAATACTTGGTATGGTTGCTACCATTATGTAAACTGTTTTATTGGCAGGCTCAGACTTAATGCCTCTTGCTTTGACCCTATGGCAATATGAGAAGTACAGAGCAACTGAGAAAAGCATTCATTACTGCCTTGAATAAAAACACAGAAGTAAAAATTGCATCTGTAGCTAAAAGCAATTTATTTTTAGGGTTTCCTTTTTTTATAGAATAGAGAAGACTTTTTTGCTTTTTCAACCTCTGGTATAGAGGCACCATTAGGTTCTAAGGTTTGTTTAACTCCAGATGGCTACAAGCTGTTGTACTGACTTAAGAACTTGAAAAATGCCAGGTTCTTCCTTTAAAGTTACAGTTAAAACTATATTTTTAGAGACATAAATGTCTCTCCTGTATACACATCCCTAAATTCATATGAGGTTCATGCATTCATTCTGTAATTTTAGCAAGAAGTTTGTCCTCTGGAGTACTAGTTCTCTCTATATGTTGTAAGAAATGGAGGTATTATTCCAACACCATCATTGACCCAATTAAAAGAAGTCTCTTTTAAATCCATAACACTATATACACATTTTAATTTCACCACATATAATGTGATAAAAGAAAACAATACAGGATTCTTACCTCAGTGAATTTCAGGCTGTGTTCCAAGGTGGCAAGAGACCATCTCCTTGTGTAGTGACAAAATTAAAATAACCCCTAAAGCTGATAACAGAGGGAAATAGACTGCATGGAAAAAAAAAAAAAACAACAAGAGATAAAATGTGTTTTAATGTGCAGGTTGGAAGGAGATAGACTCGATAATTTTTTTAAATAACTTTCAGACAGTGAAGCTACAGAGGGAAAGACAATTTTACCTCAAGGGTGTTGCTGGTGGAAGGAGACAGATGTTAGATAAACCCAGAGACGATCTTTTGACCTAAACACCACATTTCTCAAATGTGTCTAAGAATATCTTTACTCATGTGAAGATTTATTATTCTTGCTAAAATGTGTGGGGAAATGTCAGAACCCTTTTCTGGGGTCCAAAGATTTCTCACATAGTTGGTTCTGCCCACTTCTCAGCTGGGTTTCTTGATACTCAAATTACAGTACCTTTTTTTGGCATTTCTGGAGTGATTGTATCAAAAGATACTATGAAGTCTTATCATATGGCTCCCTTAATACACATTTCATAGGAGAGTTTTTGAAAGTTATCTCTTTTCATAGCTCCAAATTGCATAAAATGAGGGGATTAGACTAAGTGTTTTTTTTAGTTCCTTCATGCTATATTTCCTATGAACTATGAACTACTAAATAGAGCCTCATATTTTTCTACTTCTCTGAATTCCTATTTGAAACCAAAAATCATAGTTAAAATATATAAATAACATAAACTCAATTTTGAAAATAAATCACATATTTCAGAAAAGCAGAATAATCTCAAGCTTCCCCAGCTGAATTTCATTTTAAGTACCTGCTACATGTGAAGCCAAGAATCTTCAAAAAAACTTGATGCCAGTGAATAGTCAAAACTCATAAATATAAAGATTAGTGATTAGGCATATTTTGAAGAGTTTTTGTAGAAAACTATATTTTGCTATTGTAACTCATAAATGGATGAGAAGTAGGGTAGTGAATAGAGGGCTGGCCTTCAAGAAAGGAAGACCTGGAGTCATCATACCTTTGACACTTATTAGTTGGGGGACCATAGATAATTTATTGAAAGTCAGTTACTAAGACAGTCCTCTAAGACGATAAGTTATAGATGAGTAAAGATCCTATATCAATGAAAAGAATTTCTGTATTTGGAAAGCTTCACCATATTGGAAATACATAAAGAAGAAAAAGAAGGAGGAAGAGGAGAAGAAGGAGGATTACTTTCAAGCCTCTTGAACAGTAGCAAGATCATAGCGAATGTTCAACAAATATTTTTGATTTAAGGAAGTCTTCATAAAAGTTGAGAGGAAATATTGACTGTAATTTCAACTACCAAAGTCAAGGGACAGCTGGTTGTTCAGTCGATAGAGCAATGAGTCTGAAGTCAGAAAAACTTAAGTTGAAATTCTGACTCAAACATTTTTTAATTATGTGGCCATGGACAAGCTACTTAATTTCATTTCCTAACAAAATGAATCCACTAATCTATTGCAAAAGAAAATGGAAAACTATTTTAGTATCTTTGTCAAGAAAACCTCAAATATGGTCATTAAGGTTTGGACACTACTGAAAAACAATTGAACATTAAAATTGTTTGGAAAGATCTGTGTTTGGGGTCTGTCCATTGGTTGTCTAGTGTGTCTCTCTAGTTACAAATAAATTGATTTTGTTATGATATATGTCACAATTAGAAATTGTAATTTTTCTGGGCTTTGTTTTTTATCTGTAAAATGAATTAGATTGAGTTGACCTCTAAGGACCTCTCCACCATTAGGATTAAATATGGAATATGGGTTGAGTTTTCATGTATTTACACTTGGAACCTTCTCTTTAAAGGGATTCAGAGCTATCAAAGGGACTGTAAGTCAGTTCTGCTTTTCATTAGCATCTCAGCATGGGTTCTCACCACAGCAAGGCTCTAATGTGTTGCTAATATTTTCAGAAACCTTTGCCATGTTAGGTTCCTGGTTAGCTGCCAAAAGAACAAGAAGGATATTCCCATCATTATTCACTACCATTTCATAGAATTAGGAGGTTTGGTTAAGTATTCTTTGCATCTTTAGTTTGAATGTTTAATTTTGTTTAAATTCTGTTTTGTTTTGGAATCAAAACTTAAAGTAACTGATGAACTTTGAAGCTTTAGTGTTTTTATCATTAACTCTCACAACTCATTAATGTTTCCATAAAAAACCAAGGACTTTAAGTCTTGAGTATGGGTGAGAAAAATGTAGCCATAAATTATTTGAAAAGCATCTACTCAGGGGCAAGACCAAGATGGCAGAGTAAAGCCAGAAAGGTGCTTAAGCTCTGCTGGTTTCCATTGAAAATCACATGAAATAAGCCTCTAAATAGAGTCTGATGGAATGAAATCACTCACCAGTTCAAGGTAGATTGGAAGGACTTCAAGATAGATCAATCTCACTGGGGTGAAAGGAGTTTCCAACTCAGCTCAAACAAAGTCTGTGAAAGTCAGTGAGAGGATCTCAAACATAGCAATCAGAGAATGAGTCTCTCAGTCTTGGTTTAGTAGTGATGCAGATCAGTGGGGCAGCCTACAGTCCCAGCTCAAAAGGCAAATTCCTGAGAAACTAGGCTGTTTCCTGGGGAAAGCAGTTAAAATTATCCCCTGCTGTGAGCAAAACACCTTTTTGCTCAATGGCTTCAAGCCAAGGCTTAGAGCTGCACAGGAAGCCTGGGATCACCCTACAAGAGAGATCAACCTTAAAAGTCATAAAAGAGAAAATACAAAAAGAAAAGGAAAGAAATGAGCAATAAACAAAAAACCTTGACTATGGAAAGCTATTATGGTGACAAGAAGACCAAAACACCAACTCAGATGAAGACAAAAAGCTCACAGAGGAAATCACAAAGAGTGATATGAATTGATTTCAAGCCCAAAATGGCATCTTGGAAGTGCTCCTAAAAGATTTTAAAAGGCAATAAGAGGTAGAAGAAAAAAATGAGAAAAGAAATGATAATTATGCAAGAGAGAGTTAACAACTTAGAAAAGGAAGTCAATTAAAAAAATACAATTGACCAAATACAAAAAAAGAAAGAAAGAAAATATATTGAAGAAATTAATTCCTTAAAAAAAAACACAATTGGATAAATGCAAAAACATCTAATCAAATGGAAAAAAGATGCAAAAGTTAATTGAAGAAAATTGCACCTTAAAAACTAAAAAGGGGCAAAGAGAAGTTAATGATTGGTTGAGACCTCAAGATTTAATCAAATAAAATAAAGACTAAAAATGGCAGAAAATGTAAAATACCTCATTGGAGGTAATACCTAGCAAAGAACTTGCATAACATTCTTCAAGAGATTGTCAAGTAAAACTATCCTGCTATAGTAGAACTGGAGAGGGAAATGGTGAAAGAATCCATCTGTCATCTCTGGAAAGAAATCCCATAAGGAAAATGTCAAGGAACATTGTTACAAAACTCCAGAACTATAATCTCAAGGAAAAAATATACTGTGAATTGCCAGACAAAAATAATTTAAATATAGTGGAGCAATAGTCAGGATTACCCAGGACCTGGCAGATTCTAAAATAAAGGATTGGAGGGCCTGGAATACTAAATTCTGAAAGACAAAGGGTCTGGGGTTATAACCAAGAATTAGTGAGGCAGTATTTTCTTTCAGAGGAGGAAATGAATCTTGAATGAATTAAGATATTTTTAATCACTTCTACTGAAAAAACTAAACTAAACCATTTCATCTTCATAAAAGAACTCAAGAAAAGCATAGAAAACCTAAACTAACTAAAAACTAAAATAAAACCTAAATATCCCTAAAAAAGTCTACTCAAAATATATTTTCTCCATCATCCTTTCCCCTCTCTACTCCCAAAGGATTAGCACAATCTCATTCATAAAATCTCAGCATGTTAGAAGCACAAGACAAGTTAATAAGCATTGATTAAGTGCTTAGAATCTGTCCCAGGTGTGGTGCTCAGCTTTGAAAACCCAAAATGCCAGCAGAAAACAGTCCCTGCCTTCAAATAACAAAATAACAAAATCCAATATGGAGATGGAAGGGATCTCAGAGCTATTATTAAAAGCTATTTGGTACAAGCCACCCACATCTGACCACTATTTCCTTCTATCCTATTCCCATTAAATAATGAACTAGTCCATGTTTAAAGACTGTCAATGAAAAATCAAGTGATTCATCATATGATGGCCCATTTTTTGGAAGGTCTTTTGGAAGATTTTGTTTTGTTCTGGTTTCCTAAAATAAAACCTAAATTTCCCTTTAAAAGTGTCTATTCCAAATATATCTTCTCCATCTTCCATTTTCTTCTCTCCCAGGGGATTAGTACAGGCACATTAATAGAAACTCTGCATATTAGAACCACAAGGAATATCAAACACAAATCCAGTCCAGTACTCTTATTTTTCAGATAAGGAATATGAGATCTAGAAAATAAAGCAACTTGTCCAAAGATGATATATGTTACTAGTAACAGAACCAAGGTTCAAAATCATATATTCCTTGTTTTGGCTTTTCAATATTAAGCCTACTTCATTACACATCCTCCCTTCCAAAAGTGCTTTAATAAATGGGAGAAAGAGTAAAGAAGGAAGGAAGGAAGGAAAAGGGGAAGGAAGGGAGAGGGCAAAGAAGGAAGGAAGGAAAATGCAGGAAAGGAAGGAGGAAGGAAAAAAAGGAATGAAGGAAGAAAGGAATAGAAGGAAGAAGGCAGGGAGGGAAGGAGGGAGGAAGGAAGGAAAAGGGAAATATGAAAGGGGGAAGGAAAAGAAGAGGGAAGAACAGAGAGCAGGAAAGAAGGAAGGAAAAATAAATGAATGAACAAACAATGGAGGGAAGAAAGGATGGAGGAGGAGAATGAAGGGATGAAAAAAAGGAAGGAGGGAAGCAAGGACTCAAAGAAGGGTTCACTAGCTAGCTGATAGTAAAACCCTGAAATGTTTTACCTTCCTTTGATTCAACCTCTGTGTGTCTTGAGAAAGATTTTTGTTGCCATTGCTTCTGTCATCTATAGCAAAAAGCCTAGTCTGTCCATAGCCATAGAGAATCCTATGAAGTCATTTGTACCATTGTATACAGAAGCACAGTCAGCTTTGGAACTTTGGCAAATGGTAATCTTTTGGGTGTCCATGTGTAAACATGGTTCGGTAACTGGGAAAACCACATTATCAATACTTTTTTCTTGTGACTCATCATTCAACACAGTTGTATTATTTTGTATCCTATCTAAGTGTTATGGCTTTTTATAGCATTCAGCAGAAAGAAAGAAAAAAAGAAAACTCAATAAATTCATGTATTTTTACTGTCTTTGCCAAATTTGACATCTTTCAAAGTAACTGTGAGAAGCATGCACAATTTCTGCCAACTGCATGATTTAGTGGCTATAAAATCCCTCTGAATCAAACTCATTTTGAAATAAAAAAGGAACCTGCTTGAGAATTTCATTGCCCTGTTGGATATCCACTCAAAGATCAATCACCTCTCTTTATTCTGTATTCCTGGTATATTTTTAAGTTTAATCTCTGTGAAGCTTACCCATTTAGTTAAGAGTAGAATTTTAAGAGACTAGGTATTGAACTTGCAGGAGGAGGATATAGAGTCTGAACAATGGGTGCTTTTATACCCTGAAGAATGGAACTGAAAAAAATGGTCTACTTTTTTCAGTTCCCTGTCCAACTGTTCTTGTCATCCAGTCTTAAGACCCGAGTGTTCTTATCCCAAAGGAAAATAGCATTTCTCCACAGGAAACCTAGTAGGATAAAACAGCTATATTCCCTGCTCTGTGGGGAACTTCACCAACTGGAGCTGTATATTTAAGATCCATGTTGTTATGCATACAGCAGGCTAAATACATTGTTTATAGCCTGACACTTGGTTTCAACTGAAATTTTTCAGACTAAGAAACTTAACTGATAATTTTGCTAACAAAATTAAAATAATACACAATATGTTGGTGACAAAGATTATTGAAGGTGAAAAACCAAAAATTTCAAACAAATAAAAAGAAATATTAGTAAAAAGTTAGTGGGGGAAAAGGGTTAAAACTGTGCACCAATAAAGGTATGATCTTTGAATCTCCTTTAAATATGTTTGATAGCATGGGAAAATATAAACTTTCTCAAATAAGTAATCATTCCTGTATGGTTTTATGAAACATTTTAATTATGATTTTATTTATTAATTTTATGTAAAACAGAAGAAAAGAGTTCCTGATTTGAAAAAAAACTCTATATATAGAGTGCAATCTTTATATTTTGAACCAGTGAGAAATTTCTGAAAGTCAAATAACACTAGTGAAGTTCTTATTAAAAGAGAATAGCTTCGGGAGTCTTGCTAGCATTCACATAATAGCACTGTGAAATGCAAAGTCTTTGACTTTGGAAGTGGAATATGAGAGGGGAGAAGGTCGCTTATTTAGATTTTTTTCCTGTCAACCACTTTTCTTACCCCTTGATTCCTATAGAACTCAATAATAGTAACTAATTGTTATCTGGAAATTGACCCCATGCCAGAACAAAACTATTACTGTTCTATAATTGAAGGTTGAAATAGATCAACATGGTGCTCATGTCACAGTAACAGCATGACCATACCACTAGTGTAATTTTAATAGTACCAATAGAGGGACAGATATTCTGATTTTGTGCTATTGCAATGATGCCTGTATGATGTGGTTAAGATTATCACCTTGGCACAAAAGTAATTATGTGATATAATCCTATTTAACTTCCATATAAAAGTCAACATGAATATGAAAGTGTACATTAGTTTGTCAATAAGTATTTATTAAGCCCTTATTGTGTTTCAGAAATTGCATGAGATGTTAGGGACATCTTTAATATTTTAATAAGGAAAATAATATTTCCCCCTTTAAAAATTATTTTTAAAAATTTAATATTTTAATAGGGAAAACATGTATAGATGTATATACAAAATAGAAATGAAAGGTGATAATTGAGGGAAAGTATTAGCAGCAGGGAGCAGTGAATGTGTGTATGTGTTTGTCTTTCTGTGTGTGTGTGTGTGTGTGTGTGTGTGTGTGTGTGTGTGTGTGCTGAAGAACTGATAACAGTTTATCCCTGTATCACAAATTAATCAAGGATGTATCATCTGAATTGATGGAAATTCTTCTAATAATTGGGACATATGCTTTAGATGAGCAATAGTGCTTTTTCTGAGAATCCTGAAAACCTGCCCCCCCAAAAAAAAAATTTATTTGTTGCTAAAGTAAAAGAAACCTTCCTCAACCCTTCCCTCAATGAAATTCTAGATGGATGTTTTTATTATGGCAAATTCAATTCTTTAGTAAAAAGTGCTATAGTATAGTGTTTGCTTGTTTTTCAATTAAGCTTATATATGAGGTTTAATTTTTTAAACAATGGAATTAATCAATAGAAAATATATAAAATGAGATTTCCATTCCAATTTCCATGGAATTGAATAGCGTCATAACTAGGGCATGATAACTTGTTTTGTTTTGTTTTGTTTTGTTTTACCAAAGTGATGATGTTGAAGGGTATATTATCTCTATGCTGCAAGTTAGAGACTATGATCTCATGATTCATGATCCACCATCAGCTTGTGTCCAAACAAAATTTGAAAGGTAGCTTTAGGAGAAGATTAGAAGGTAGAACAGCAACAATCATTGAAAAGGCAGGAAAAAAATGGACTTTTTCTTTCCCATCATGATCGCATCAGTAGTTCAAATGTATTTGTCAGGGATAAACCACTTTCTTTACTAAACTCTAGGATGTATGGGGTGCTCAGGAGGCTGAGTTTCTCTTTTGTAAAGGTTTGCTGAACTCTGCCTCTCTACCTTTGCTATCCACCTGATTCACCCAGCTCTAACCAGCTGCTTTAGGAAGCTATTGAATATACACTGGTCGCACTCCAGTAAACCATATTGGCAACCTAAATAAATTGGATTGAGGCTAACAGATAGGCCCCAAACCAGTGAATGAAATAGGGTAATGTCTACCACAAGTAAGTGAAATCACAGCAGAATGGACAAAGGAGAACAGTTAATTCCAATGGCAATAATGGTGGTTAAAGCAGGTGCTGTGGAGTGCTTAGAGTTGTGGAGTGTAGATGAAGATACCACGGTTATCCATTGCATTTCAGGCCTTCATCAGCCATTGTGACTTGTGTCCTGTCACTGGACTTTAGTAACTTAGGAAGAGAGAATAAGGCTGATGATTTTGTTCAACTGCCTTATTTTAATACAATGCATGCATAAATCATGATATCACACCAAATCATTGTTTCTCTTTAAAAATAAAGGACAAACAACAACTATTAAACTCTAGGAATATAGCCTGAACTTAATGCTTTGTTCCACAATTTAATTTACTGGAGAGCCAAGCCAAGATGGTAGACTAAAGACAAGAGTTTCCCCGAATTCTATTAATTATCTACCAAATGATTTTAAAATAATATCTCCAACTTAATTCTTGAGCAGTAAAATCAAAAAAAGGCAGTTTTTATTTCCTAGTCTAAGACATCTTAGAAGGTCTGCAGGAAAAGTCTGTGTCCCTGGAGTGAGAGTGGACTTTGAAGCACAAGCCATGCAATGGCAAGCCAGCAGCAGACCTTGAGGACAATTGAATTGGCAGTGGTAACTTTGGGAGCTGTTGGGCACAGACAATGAAGGCATTGGACAACTGGTCAGCAGAAAATTACAGGGAAATCCTTGTTGGCTCTAGATAGAGAGCTCTGTAGTACTTAGTTTCCTGGTGCCAGGGTAAAAAGGAGCACTAGCACATTGAAGAATGTGACTACAGGGGTACAAGGGTCCAGATTACAATTCTAAAATAGAAAAGAGTACTTGTGGTCATTCATGAATTAAAGTGACCACATTTCTCCTTAGATCATGCAATATTAAAAGAACAGAAAACTTACAGACCTCCAGAATTTGCTCTTAAAACAACAGAACAAAAACCTGAAGCTTGGGAGAGTGTTTCCTCCAATCCAAGAGTAGAGCCTAACTTTAACCTAAAAATAAATATCAAGAAATCGGCTATAAAAGTAAGCAAATGACAATAACAAAAAGAATCTGACTGGAGAAAGTTGCAAAGGTGACAAGAAAGCTCAAAATACAAATTCAGAAGACAAAAAGGTCAAAACTGCAACATTCAAACCCTCAAAGAAAAAAAATGTGAAATAGTCTTAGGTCCACAAAATAATTTCTGGAAAAACTCAAAAGGGATTTTGAAAATTTAATAAGAAAGACAAAAAACAATTTGGGAAAAAATGAGAATAATGCAAGAAAATAATAAAAAGACAGTAAATATCTTGGTAAAGGAGACATAGAAAAAAAATCAAATCTTTGATCAAATGGCAGATCAAATGGCAAAAGATGCACAAAAATTCACTTTATAGAAGTGCTTAACAGGAAGAATTGGCCAAATAGAAAAAAAGATACAAAAATTTACTGGAGAAAAAAAGTCTTTAAAAATTAGAATTGAATAAATGGAAAAAGAGATACAAAAACTAAAAAATGATTCCTTAAAGATTAGAATTGGGAAGTAGAAGTTAATGACTCTAGGAGATATCAAAAAAAAAAATAGAACAAAATCAAAAGAAAAAATGATAACATGAAATATCTCATAAGAAAAACAACTGGCTCTGACAAAAATTTAGAAAAATTCTAGAATTTTAAAACTCTCAAATTCTAGAAAAATAGAATGAGAATTATCAGACGACCTGAAATCCAATATTAGAAAAAAAGAGCCTACAAAACAATTTTCAATAAATTATCAAGAAAACTATGCTAGACAAAGAGACAAAAAATAAATAGAAAAAAATACACCAATCATCTCCTGAGAGATATCCTAAAATGAAAATTCCATGGGGTGCACTTTGATTAGTGAAAGAAAGAGATAGAATGAGGTAAGTTTTTTTTTTTTATTTAAAGAAGACATACAAGAGCTTTTTACCCTGGAGAGGAAACTGAGGCTATGTGGAAGGTAATGCTTGGTGCTTATTTTCATTGGAATTGTCTCAAAGAGGGAATGATATATACATTCCCTTAGATTAACTTACCCTGCAGAAAAGTAGTAGAGGAATGGGATAAGCAAGCAGAGCTAATAGAAGAAAGAGTAAAAAAAGTTTTTGTACAATAAAATCGATCCAGACAAATTCCTTTGATAAAGGCTTCATTTCTCAAATATGGAGAACTGAGTAAAATAGTGAAATACAAATAGTTCTCCAATTGATATATGGTCAAAGTAAAACAATAGCTAGTTTTCAGATGAAGAAATCAAAATGATCTATAGTCAAATGAAAAAAAAAAAAGTAAATCATGCTTGATTAGAAAAATGTAAATTAAAACAACTCAAGATTTACCTCATACTCATCAGACTGGTTAATTTGACAAAAAAAAAAATGACAAACAGAGAAGAAGTGGGAAGACTGGGATATTAATGCACTATTGGTGGAATTGTCATGTGATGCAACAATTATAAAGAACATTTTAGAACCATGCCCAAAGAGCTATAAAATCATGTATACTCTTTGACATAGCAATACAATTACTAGATCTGTATATCAAAAAAGTTTTTGTTGCTGTTGTTTTTACAAGAGAAAAATAACCCACATATACAAAAATGATTATACCAGTTTTAGAAGCGATACCCATCAATTGGAGAATGATTGAACACTCTTTGTTGTGTGATAATGATGAAATGATCTGAAGATTCCTATAAGAACTGATGAGCAGGATGCTTTCAGAAAAAAATCTGGGAAGACATATGACTTCATACGTAGTGAAGTAAACAGAAGTAGTAGAACATTGTACACAGCAATAGGAATATTGTACAATGATCAACTATAATTAGCTGTTTTTGCCAATTCAATGATCTAAGATGATTCTGAAAAATTTTATGATGAAAAATGTTATCTACCTCAAAAGCAGGTGCTAATAAAAAATTGGTATTGGCTAAGAAATAGAGTAATTGTTCGATGGAATAGGTTTGATAAACTCAAAGACCCCAGCTTCTGTGATAAAAACTCACTATTTGACAAAAATTGCCAGGAAAATTGGAAAACAGTGTGGCAGAAACAAGGCATTGACCAATCAAGAGAAGGTTGAAATAGGTTCATGATTTAGACATACAAGGTGATACTATAAGCAAATTTAGAGAACTAGGCATAGTCTACCTCTCAGATCTGTGAAGAAAGAAGGACTTTATGGCCAAAGAAGAAATAGAGAACATTACAAAATGCAAAATGGATAAATTTGATCATATTAAATTTAAAAAGGTTTTGTACAAACATAAACAATGCAGACAAAATCAGAAGGAAAGTAGAAAACTGGGAAATTTTTTACATCCAAGGGTTTTGATAAATGTCAAATTTCTAAAATATATAGAAAATTGACTCAAATTTATAAGAATAAAAACCATTCTTTAATTGGTAAATGGTCAAAGGATATGAACAGAGAATTTTAAGATGAAGAAATTAAAATCATGTCTAGTCATATGAAAAAATGCTCTAAATCACTGTTGATCAGAAAAATGCAAAATAAAACATATCTGAGGTGCCACTGTATACCTCATATTGCCTAAGATAACAGAAAAGGACAATGATAAATTTTAGATGAAATATGGGAAAATTGGGATGCTAATACATTGTTGGTGGAGTTATGAACTGATCCAGTGATTCTGGAAAGCAATTTGGAACTTTGCTCAAAGGGCTATAAAATTGTGCATATCCTTTGACCCAACAGTGTCTTTACTGCATGTATCCCAAAGAGAACATAAAGAAGGAAAAAGGACGTACATATACAAAAATGTTTGTATAAGGAACTAAACACTAAATGGATGCCTATCAATTGGGAAATGGCTAAATAAGTTATGGCTAAATATAAACAAATATAACACAATAATATGGCATATAAATGTTATGAAATGTTGTTCTATAAGAAATGATCAGCAAGATGATTTCAGAAAGGCTTGGAGAGATTTACATGAACTGATGCTAATTAAAGTTGAGTAGAACCAAAAAAACATTGCACACACCAACAAGATTATGTGATCATCTCTGATGGGTGTGGCTCTTTTCAACAATGAGGCTATTCAAGCCATTTCCGATTGTCTTGTGAAGAAGAGAGCCATCTGCATCCAGGTAGAGGAATGGGGGAACTGAATGTGGATCATAACACAGTAGTTACACCTTTTTTGTTGTTGTTTACTTGGGTTTTGCTTTCTTTCCCATTTTTCTTTTCTTTTTAATTTGCTTTTTCTGGTGTAGCATGATAAATGTGGAAATATATATATATATATATATATATATATATATATATATATATGAATTGCATATTTAACCTATATTGGATTACTTGCTGTCTAGGAGAGAGTGAGAGGGAAAAAGAAGGAGAAAAATTTGGACACAGGGATTTGCAAGATGAATGTTGAAAATTATCTTTACATATATTTTGAAAATAAAAAGCTATTTTAAAAAATTATCTTAATTGAAACTGCAGACTAAAGCATTATTTTATTTTTTACTTTATTTTGTTTCTTTGGTTTGATTTAGTCTTAGTTTTTTATCTATTTTTTTTCACAGTGTGATCAATATGAACATGTGGTTTTATGGCTGCATATGTATAACTTATATGAAATCCCTTGCCTTCTCAAAAAGAGGGGCAGTGTGGTAGGAATAGAATTTAAAAATAAAAAAAAAACTAAAAATTATTTTTGTTTGTTTTACATATAATTTGAAAAATTTTTTTCAAAGTAACTAGTTGGTTGATTATGTCTCATACTCTCCCTACAAATCCAAGTCTTTTGTTAATTCTTGTCATGAAATTATCAATGCATCTCTGATATGGACCTATTTCTTTTCATTCACATAGTTATCATTACAGTACTGGCCTTTATCATCTTGTACCTGGCCTATTGAATAAAACCTATTGGTTGATTCCCCCTGCCCCAACTCTCTCCAAACACCAATCCAGTATTGATTTAGCTAACAAAATGTTTTTCCAAAATTCAGTTATGACCATGTCACCCTCTTGCTCTGTTAAATTCAATTTCTATCTATTATCTTCTGGATCAAATATAAAATTTTAATTTTGTCATTAATAGCTCTATAAAGCACTCTATAAAACATTTCTCTCTTTTCCTTTTTTAGTTTTCTTATGCTTTTTTTTCTTTTTTTTTAAAACCATACTCTATTATCCAGCAACACTACCTTAATTGATGTTCCTAGCCCAAGGTTTCCAACTTATGATTCTGTGTCTTTTCATCAATTGTCCACCATACCTAGAATGTACTTACCTTACCTTCAACTCTTGGATTCCCTGGCTTCATTGAAGACTTAGCTCAGTTCACACACTATCTTCTGTAAGGACACTATTCCAGAATTCTGCTTTCCTTTTTCTCATCTCACTCCCACGTCTTCTTTAAAATCATATTCCATTTTCACTGTAAATATCCTGTGTGTAGTCTTTTCCATGTGTTCTCTCCAATTTGAGTGTTAACCTTTTCAGTCAAAGAACTGGTTTTTGCTTTTCTTTGTAACTCCTGAGAAGGTATATGGGACGTCCAGGGAGGACTAGCATCTTAGATGTGAAAGCTTGATGAGCCTTTTAAGGGATGATCATTTACTTTTGGTGTCCACCTTCACTTAACTTTCACCTGTGACTACAAGATGTTTTAGCATGCATAGCAGCCAGATACAACTATCTTGTCAGATGGACTAAATCAGGTTGAGGTCAACTGATAGGCCTCTAAACATTGGTGAATTAGGAGGATGTCTACCCCAGTGAGTGAAGATCTTCCTTAGGGGATTGGATGGAAATTTGTTCCAGTTCTCACAAAGGAAGCTGGAATATCACCATGGAAATGCATTCATGGAAAAATTCCAATTCACATGTGAGTCAAGACATCACCTCACAATGTCATTGGAGCTCTTTAAGGCCAGGGACAAACAAACAACAACACTAATCCTTAGCACAGGACCAGATCCATAGCAAATACTTCCTGAATGATTTTTGACTGACTTATTGACAAACTGGTTGCCTGCATTCATTTTCACTTTAATAGTTACATAAAATATTGGTAGCTTCTTTTTACATCAAAATATTGATGGAAAAATCCATTTGGCAGAACTTTTGCTTAGGATCTAAATAAACTTGATTAAGAGTCTAGATTTTTTTTTATATATTCCATTTATAAGTCCTGTGGTATATAGCTTAATATGCATGAGAAAAGAATTTTTCAAAAATATTTCATATGGACAAAGAAATTATAATTATTCTGGACATAAATGATCTAATTTCTATGCAAGCTTTCTTATGAGGTTAAGCCTTATCTACTATTAGTTAAATTGCTGGTTTGCACCAATTATTTGGAATCAAAGAACAAAATTTCAGATTAATAAAAAGATGTGCTTCCTTGATTTGCATATTATGGATATGTAATTAAACAACAAAAATGATGGGTACTACTTGAACTATTTCAAGAATAAGGAATTATTAGAAATTAATTTGATGGTTCACTCTCTCAAACACTCATAAAGAGTCCTTACAGAAGCCCACCTATTAAAATGATTATCACTGTGATTAGTAACCAAAGATCTAATAAGTTAAAATCATTTCATTCTAATGACTCATAAAATGAGAAAGAAACTTCTTAAATTAAGCACAGCAAAATGTTTTGTAATTTTGTTTCCAAATAAACTGCCTAAACAATATGTATATGCCCATATATTATATGAAAATACTAGATGCATTTACATATATGCATATATACACATTAAAGGTTTTATATGTTTGTATACATATACATATATGTGTGTGTATCAAATGTCAAGTTTTTACTTGAAAAATACACCAACATCCATTGCAGAAAGAATTTTTTTTTTGGAAAAACTCACCAATCAGATTTCTAAAACCCAACCTGATTTAGTCTGTTAGCAGTAGTTACTCAAATTATTTTTCATCACTCATTTAGAATATCTGATTACTAATTTACATAGGTAAGGCAATAGCATATAATGAATGTTTAAATCACCTTTAGAAAAATTTCTTTTCATAATTGAAAGTGAGCATCACCTTGCATTCATCCTGAGAATATGACTGATGCGAATTTATTTCTAGCTCTGTGCATACAAGTTATAAGAGTTCTAGGAAGTTGTTATATATTAATAAAAGGAAGTATGGAAGATAAAATAATCTTCTGTTCTTTGATTGTGAAGTGATTGTACTCCTAATTTCTGAAATTGTTCATTTAATAATCATTTGGATTGAGCATTGATTACCAAATATGTTTTGAGAGTCAACAACATTATTTAATATTAAAATGGTCAATTTTACAATGTTAATTTGAATACAGTAAAATATTTTATAAGAACACAACAAGCCTTCCAAATTTTATTCCTTTTTTTCCCCAAAATGCATTTCCTCCTTCTGATTGTGTCTATCTAAGGCATCAAATAGGCAAGATATCAAATATGAATCATGGTAGGAAATTTTCAGGGAACATTTTCTTACTTTTAACACATTTAACAACTACTCACATGATATTCAGAAATTTATAGCCAGGAATCAGGATGTGATTTGTGATGAAACTTATCTCCAAACTTTGAATTCCCTCTGGGCTCATTCTCCCCAAACAAAAGCACCACAGTCACTCCTAGTTGGATTGACACTAGTGATGGAAATGTGCTAATGTTCTATCTAATTCATAAGAAAGAGTAAATTCAAGCATGCTATAATATCTACAGATAACTTCATTGACCAACCCCTCTTATATAGTGTGCCTAGTTTGACTTGAAGATTGGGATTGAATTTCATAAATTAAAGTGGGAAACTCTTATGGATTTAAAATTTCATAAATATGGGAAGCTCTTTGGGAAGCTCCTATACTAGAGCAGATCATAATCTATCTATGGTCTACTCGTTACATTTTAGGAATATGTTTGATAAGTGACTTTCCTAGTATCATGCAATTATAAGAAATGGATTTTGACTTTAGGTCTTCCTAAATCTAAATCAGCACTATAACAACTATATCATTCTTCATCATTAATATGAAAACACAGATATATAACAAGTTATTTATTTCCAAAAACTTCCTTGTCTTCATGCAGAAAACCAATAATTTGAGTCACTCATATTTGTCATTTTCTCTACTGATAGCTTTTGAACAGTGGTCTTCCTTAATCCAGTTTATAGATTCTGTATAAAGTGGTCACCATCAGGAAAAATTCTTTAAAGCAAATGGGAAAATTTTGTGGAAAACAGAGAATCAGACTTCAAGGGAGACATCATTGATTTTAAAATCATGAATTAGTTACCATAAAATTACATAAGATTATTTGGATTCTGAGTAATTCCCCAATTTGATTAACTAATAGAATCTCAGTACATTTCCAAATATTAAGAAATTACATGGCCTCTAACAAAATAGTTACCACTTATTTGGCAGTTAGCTTAAATTGACTAATTGAGAGATTGGTATTCATTTCTCCAAAGAAAGCAATATATAACATGGGCCAAGAAAATAACTGGCTAGAAATACAAAACAAATTTCCAAGAGTAAGGAATTGGTTCCAAAATCTTTCAACTGAATACATAACTTCTATGAATATTTACTGAAAAGATGAATGTCAAGGAAATAAAATATATCATTTGTGATTGCATATTCAATCTTCTTTTATTTTCTTTAAAATATAAACATTAATTTTAAGGAGATGACAATTTCCTATATTTAATTATAAATTATTTGTCCACTTCTAATCAGTATTCCTAAGTATTATCATTTTTCATGAAACATGTGAACTAGGTTATATATGTATTTCTAACGTGTTTTCTAATAGCCATAAAATAAATGTTCTACTCTGTTTCATTACTTTATTTTTTCACATCAGTGGGTTATTCTAGTCTGCCACTATCCAATACAATGATTTTTAAAGTCTCCAGACTTGCAAATTTTAAGAATCATCTATATTTCATTTTATGCCTTAAGGATGAAGTTGATTTATGGAATGTGCCCTCTCTTGCCAAGAGTCAAATCAGAAACATAACTTACATTGCTTCCTTCTCCTTCAATTAATTTATTGACTGATACTTTCCACCTTTCACCTGCTATTGGACTGTTTTTTCCCCATTCATTTCTTTCATGTATTATCATTCTAACCCATACTCTTTAAAATACTTTTACAAATGAGTTAGTATTCCACAGGCAGAAGTTAATAATGCATGGAACCTAGAAAAGTGTCTCATGTCTTAATGGCAGATCTCATCTGTAATTCCACTTCCATTACCGACTTGCTTTGTGACCTGTGCTAAGTCACTTAACCTTTTTGAAAGTCACTTAACATTTCTTCCATTCCCTCCTCTAAAAATGAGGATAACAATAGGTAGTGTGCTTAGTTTGGAGAGATGGCAGGTGGATTAATTAACTAATGTTTGTTAAGAGCTATATAAATGCTAAGTATGATGATTTTTCTTTACTCATGTTATCACTACAAAATGTCACAGCTTTCACTGTTTTTGTTGAGAGGGAGAGGAAAATGAGAACAAAAAGACCTGCATGTAATATGACTCTTTTATTCATTTTTTTTCTCTCTCCAATGAACTGAAGTAATTTTTTTTCCTTTAGAAGCCAAAATTTAGGACTCTGAAAGTCTAAAAAGATAATAATTACTATAATATCAAATTTCTACAACTAGAAAACAGTTTTCAAAGGAAAAGAAAGTTTTACAATTAATCTGACATTGATAAATCTACCATTTCAAAGGTTTCAAAGGGTTAGGAGAATAAAATACATGCTAGATAAAAACATGGAGGTTTTTTTAATTTTAGAAAATCCAATTAGTATATGAGTTTTGTGCAGGGACTATTTTTGCCCTTTTTTATACTCATGATGAACAGCAGAGCTTAACAGAAGTAAGGACTTAATAAATGCTTACTTACTTTATTTTATTTGACAAACTAGAGGAAATTAGGCTTAATATGGAAAATGTGTTGCATGCAGTATTTTCAATCCATATATAATTTAATGTCATATTTCAATGTGGAAAATATCACTATTATCTATATTTTCTCAAGTAACTATACTATTCATATTTCATGAATAGTGGAGAAAACAGTTTAGGACATCATGATGCTCTAATCATTAAATCGAAGTAGATTAAAATTATACCCTGAAGCCTACAAATTACCCCAATTCAACAACTTGGATTTATGCAGCACTTTAAGATAAAGAACTTTTTTCACAAGTCAGGAAAGTGTGTGATAAAACACTATAACCTCTATTTTACAAATAAGAACATGAAAGTTCTAGGAAGTTAAATGACATTCAGAATTATTTAACTGGTAAATTTCATAACTGGGAATATAACCCATTTCTCCAGAGTAGAAGGAAATGAAAGTATTCCTTATGCTGAGGACATACAGAACAAAAAGGAAGGAAGCAATGATCTCATTGGCCATTGTTCTAGTCAACAAATAATTGGGAAAATGGTGCATTTCTATGTATTACATTGTAGTGGAATGTGGAATGGAATAATAAGGGACACTTTATCCAGAGAAAAACGATTATACTGTGCCAAAGGGGACACGAAATTTTTTATATAACAATCATTTGAAGAAATTGGGAATGCTTATCCTGGAAAACAATATATTAAAGGAAAGTATGTTCTATATATTTATGTTTTTGAAAGACCTATGTTGAAGAGGGATTAGACTTCTTTTTCCCCTCTCAGTTCCAAATGCAACTAATTGCAATGGATGGAAGTCTCAGTTAGGGATGGGAGAATTTCTCCTTAATGAAAATAAACCCTCCTAATAATATGAATTATTTAATTATATTAGGAGTTAGTTCCTCATAGCTATAACTCTTAGTGACCACTTTCAAGGGCATAGAAGACATTCAGAGGTATAATTCAAATTAAGTGACCCTTTTAAATTAGTTATTTTAAAAAACTCTTTGATACTTTAATATTTCTCCCTGCTGTCATTGTTCTCTTTGAGAATGAAGGGAAAAAAAAAAATCTCTGTGAGGAATAGTAGGAGCTATTCTACTAGGGACCAAACTGGAACTAGCTAGTTGGACAATATAGGTCTTCCCCTTTCCCTTCCCTTCCCTTTCCCTTCCCTTCCTTCCCTTCCCTTTCCCTTCCCTTCTTCCCTTCCCTTTCCCTTCCCTTCCCTTCCCTTCCCTTCCTTCCCTTCCCTTCCCTTTCCTTCCCTTCCCTTCCTTCCCTTCCCTTCCCTTTCCCTTCCCTTCCCTTCCCTTCCCTTCCCTTCCCTTTCCCTTCCCTTCCCTTCCCTTTCCCTTCCCTTCCCTTCCCTTTCCCTTCCCTTCCCTTCCCTTCCCTTCCCTTCCCTTCCCTTCCCTCCCTTCCCTTCCCTTCCCTCCCTTCCCTTTCCCTTCCCTTCCTTCCCTTCCCTCCCTTCCCTTCCTTTCCCTCCCTTCCCTTCCCTTTCCTTCCCTTCCCTTCCCTTCCCTTTCCTTCCCTTCCCTTCCCTTCCTTCCCTTCCTTCCCTTCCTTCCCTTCCTTCCCTTCCTTCCCTTCCTTCCCTTCCCTTCCCTTTCCCTTCCCTTCCCTCCCTTCCCTTCCTTCCCTTCCCTTTCCCTTCCCTTCCCTTTCCCTTCCCTTCCCTTCCCTTCCCTCCCTTCCCTTCCCTTCCCTCCCTTCCCTTCCTTCCCTTCCCTTTCCCTTCCCTTTCCCTTCCCCCTTCCCTTCCCTTTCCCTTCCCTTCCTTCCCTTCCTTCCCTTCCCTTCCCTCCCTTCCCTTCCCTTCCCTTCCCTTTCCTTCCCTTCCCTTCCCTTTCCCTTCCTTTCCCTCCCTTCCCTTCCCTTCCCTTCCCTTTCCCTTCCCTTCCCTTCCTTCCCTTCCCTTCCCTTCCCTTCCCTTCCCTTCCCTTTCCCTTCCCTTCCCTTTCCCTTCCCTTCCCTTCCCTTTCCCTTCCCTTCCCTCCCTTCCCTTCCCTTCCCTTCCCTTTCCCTTCCCTTCCCTTCCCTTCCCTCCCTTCCCTTCCCTTTCCCTTTCCCTTCCCTTCCCTTTCCCTTCCCTTCCCTTCCCTTTCCCTTCCCTTCCCTTCCCTTCCCTTCCCTTCCCTTCCCTTCCCTTCCCTTCCTTCCCTTTCCCTTCCCTTCCTTCCCTTCCCTTCCCTTCCCTTCCCTTCCCTTCCCTTCCCTTCCCTTCCCTTCCCTTCCCTTCCCTTCCCTTCCCTTCCCTTCCCTTCCCTTCCCTTCCCTTCCTTCCCTTCCTTCCCTTCCCTTCCCTTCCCTTTCCCTTCCTTCCCTTCCTTCCCTTCCCTTCCCTTCCCTTCCTTCCTTCCCTTCCCTTCCCTTTCCCTTCCCTTCCCTTCCCTTCCCTTCCTTCCCTTCCCTTCCCTTCCCTTCCCTTCCCTTTCCCTTCCTTTCCCTTCCCTTCCCTTCCTTTCCCTTCCCTCCTTCCCTTCCCTTTCCCTTCCCTTCCCTTCCCTTCCCTTCCCTTCCCTTCCTTCCCTTCCCTTTCCCTTCCCTTCCCTTCCCTTTCCCTTCCCTTTCCCTTCCCTTTCCCTTCCTTTCCCTTCCCTTTCCCTTCCTTTCCTTCCCTTCCCTTCCCTTCCCTTCCCTTCCTTCCCTTCCCTTCCCTTTCCCTTCCCTTCCCTTCCCTTCCCTTTCCCTTCCCTTCCCTTCCCTTTCCCTTCCCTTTCCCTTCCTTCCCCTTCCCTTTCCCTTCCCTTCCCTTCCCTTTCCTTCCCTTCCCTTTCCCTTCCCTTTCCCTTCCCTTTCCTTCCCTTCCCTTCCCTTCCCTTCCCTTCCCTTCCCTTCCCTTTCCCTTCCCTTTCCCTTCCCTTCCTTTCCCTTCCTTTCCCTTCCCTTCCCTTTCCCTTCCTTTCCCTTCCCTTTCCTTCCCTTCCCTTCCCTTCCCTTCCTTCCTTCCCTTCCCTTCCTTTCCCTTCCCTTCCCTTCCTTTCCCTTCCTTTCCTTCCCTTCCCTTTCCCTTCCCTTCCCTTTCCTTCCCTTCCCTTCCCTTCCCTTCCCTTCCCTTTCCCTTCCCTTCCCTTCCCTTCCCTTCCCTTCCCTTTCCTTCCCTTCCCTTTCCCTTCCCTTTCCTTCCCTTTCCTTCCCTTCCCTTCCCTTTCCCTTCCCTTTCCTTCCCTTTCCCTTCCCTTTCCCTTCCCTTCCTTTCCCTTTCCTTTCCCTTCCCTTCCCTTCATTGGCTCAGAATGAATGTAAATAACAATTGTTTCTGTTTTGTCCAGAAAACCTGAGTGTCTTTCCCTTTAGCATTGATTTTTTTGACTAAGTTAAAAAAATTTTCTGACTCACTTCTTAATCACAGAATAGGCATTGTGTCATTCAAATTGGGACCTGTTAAAGATCTTAGCTTAAAAAAGCTAAGGTTTCTCACTGTATCCAGGACCTTTTCCAGTCACTCTTGATCAATCTCTTGCACTGGAACCAGATGACTTCAGAGGAAAAAGTGAGACTGGTGATTTTGCACTTAAATCCAATTCACTTGCATGAGATTACATCACTTCCCTGATGTTATGGTTCTCTTTGAGAACAAAGGACAAATAGAAAAATTAGCTTGCTCTTTATACATTATAGTTTTTGAGATATTTTTCTCAAAAAAGCTCTAGAAGATAGATATTTTAACTATTATTATCCATATTTAAGTGAAGCTAAGTGATACAGTGGATAGAACACAAGGCCTGAAGTCAGGAAGACTGGAGTTCAAATTCATCCTTACATACTAACACTGTCTCTTAACCTCGTTTTCCTCAGTTCATTATCTATAAAATGAACTAGAGAAGGAAATGGCTAACTAATTAAGCATCTTTGCCAAGAAAAACCCAAATGAGTTCATAAAGCATCAAGCATGAAACAACTGCACAATAACAATCTCTACTCAACAGATGAGGAAACTGAGGTTCAAAGTAATGAATTAGCTTACCAAAAATCACATGGATATTAAGTGTCAGAATTGGGAGACAAAGACACATTGAATTCTATCATTATGCAAATTAATTGAAATTGTAATTGATTAAGAAATTATGCAATTACCTAAGTACCTAAAATGAGAGAATACTATGCTGAATATTTTTAAAATGATTGGCTTTGGTCAAAATCATATACCAGCACAGTGACCAAGTAATACTTATTTGCCCAAATAAATATTCTCTTGAGATATACAGATCTAATCAGTGGGCATAAAAATGGGTAAAAATGGTTTTCTTACATAATCAATTCCATAAGGAGATAAAACAAATGGATTCCATCAAGATGCACAATGAGCAAGCCATGTTCTGTTTGATGATGGACTCCTTCAGCTTTTTAAATTATATTTGAAGAGATTACATAAACAAAAGACTAAGTGGGCTTTATTCATAGGCTACATAAGTAATTTTCATGAAACTGTTGACATTGCTTTTGAGATAAAAACTATAATAAACATAAAATTAAACATTTATGATTTTCCAATTAACATTTATTGACGTGGAACAAAAAAACTATTAGGCTGAAACCCAAAGGATTATCAATTTCTATTTTTCATTCCTTCTCAGTAAGGAAGAATGGTACAATAGTAAGACTAGAATTTGGAGTTAGAAGACAGGGTTTTTTTTAAATATATAAATTATTTATTTAATTAAATTTTTCCTAATTACATCTAAAATTACCATTCACTTTTTAATAATGTGAGTTCAAAATTGCTTCTTTGAAAAGGCAAGCAATATACCAGTTATATATTTGAAGTCATATAAAACATTTCAATATTAGAATGCTGTAAAAGAAAATACCAAAAAAAGCAGGAAAAAAATAATGTTTAAAAATTATGCTTTAATCTGCACCCAAAGTTAGTTCTGTTTTTGGAAATGGATGACATTTTTCATCATGAGTCCTTTGGAATTGTTTTAAATCAATGTCCTAAATTGAATAGTTAGTAGAAGATTTAGCTTTAAAGCTTAAGCTGGCACCTTGCTACCTCTGTGACCTTGGATAAGGCACTTTCCCTCTTTCAACATCACTTTACTCATATGTAAAATTAAGACATTAGTTACAAAGTCAGTAGAATTTGTATAGAGATAAGACAAAGGAGACAGACTCCTTGACTAGATCAATGAATGGTTTTCCAAATAAAATCCAAGCCAAAAGTTTCTTCCTACTATTTGGTCATGTCATTTTCAATGAATAGTGACTTTCCTTTTGTTATTTTTTGACATATAATAATCTTATCTGGTAAAACACAGTTTATCCCAAAAATGTTTATATTTGTATAACTGAATATTTACATGGAACAACACATAAGCTCCATTGAGTTTTTGCTAAAACTTCTTTTTACATACAAGAAAACTAAGTTCTGGACATATGTATGCTTCCCAAATATCAGAATTCTTATAATAGAAAAAAAATACCAATTCAGGCATTCTGATTCCAGGTATCTTTCTGTAACAGTACAGTTACATCCAAACATAATTGATTAAAGGTAGGAACTGTGAATTAAATGGCACAATTGTTCCATTATATAAGTCTCCATAGGTATATAATCTGTACCTTACTTAACAATTTTCTGATTTATTGTCTGGCTAGAGACAAAAAAAGGGAAGAAAGTTCCAAGATTTTTCTTACTTTTCAAAAATATTACTGAGAACAAATATGCATGGAATTGTTTTTCCTTTTTAATTTAAACAAAAAGTAAAACCAAGCTGTGTTGAAATTTATTATTATAGATTCATTTGTCTTTCCAGTGAAATAGAGTTAATATATGCTACCAAAATATATGTAGAAAATACTTATGCTCTATGAATGAAATTTTTGACTGTAATTAATTCCAACTGAAATAAGATTCAGTGAAAGCATAGTTCCAATTAGAGTTAAATCAAAATAAAATAGAGAGCTTGTTTTTATTTAGTAGAATTGTCTAAGGAGAAAGAGCATTCCCAGGAAGGTGAGAGGTCAAAAGAATGTCTAACTCTTCAACACTCCTGCCCATAAATAGCAATATTAGCAAAAGGGTAGCAAAAACACTAAAAATTCACAAAGTAAAATTTAAGAATTTCTTCCAGAAATGAATACATCAAAAAAGAGCTTTAGAAAATTGAAAAATTCTTGCTGATTAAAATAAGCAGGAGAAAAATAGTGCCAGATGAAAATTTTCTGAAAACAGCAGCAGAGAGATACCTTCAGAAAGTTATGATTTTCTCAAAATGCAATATGGATTAAAAAAATAAGAATAAATTGTTTAAAAACTAAAGCAACAATACCAGCAAAGGAGGAAAGAAATAAGGTCCTATATATATGAGGAAAGAAATAAGGTCCTATATATATAGGACCTTATTTCTTTCCTCATATATATATATATTATATTTAATATATATGTATGTGTGTGTGTGTGAGAGAGAGAGATTTCTTTGTCATATATATATGACAATGAAATCCAAGAACAAAACTATGCTGAATTCTTCTGTGCAGCAATATCCATGGAAAATGCACATACACAGACATTAATACACACACATTACATATTATGTAAAATGATTCTTCTAGAGAAAAAAATGGAGTGATCATAGAATTAGTAGTTTAAGTATTCTGCAGGGCATTAAGTTCAATCTTGTCATTTTATAATTCACTCAGATTCTGTGCTATACAAATAGATCCTAGTGTGTGATGATTAATTAACTTGACAGGTATTCCTCAACATATTGTCAATGGCCATCGTTTACAAAACTACTGGAATAGTTTCATTATATTCATCTTTTGCCTCCAATCATATTAACCTGATCGAACCTCAGGGCCCCTCAAATCATGAAGTTAGCTCCACATTCAGAAACATCCATTTTAAGATAGGAACTATTTCACCTAAATCAGGAAAGATCAAACATAAAAGAAGCAACCCAAATCTAGGTTGATACTGTACTAGGCTGGGTACATGTTTTAGATGCCATGTTAACTTGGGAAATAACATAATAGTTAACCCTCTGTTTTCTGTAAACTCCACTAAGGAGACAACTCAAACTTTTCTAGACATAATTAGCAGCTATAATGGATAGCAACATTTGAATAAATGGTTCCTCCTTTATACATTCAACAACTAATCAGTTCTTCTGTGTCTATAGCCAATAAAGTGAGCTTTTGTTAGATCAAAGTGAAAGCTATCATACTTGCATCAAAAGAAGCCACAAATCTTTCCTGGTCTTTTTTTTTCCTTAATCACAATTATTTTTGTGACTTTGGATTTTCCCCCCATTTATGTTATGTGCTCCATAGGCGATTGCATTGTTATTACTCCACTATTTCAGTGCAATTACCTGAGGAATATTAAAAATGGGACTAGTAATATTTAAATCATTGAATGACACAGGGAGACATGGAAAATAAAAAAAGAGAAAGAAAATAATGAGTTCATTGGTTCTTGTCCTTTGTTCTTGAAGAGGGCCAAAATGTTATCATTATGTTGGTGTCAAGATATGTTATATCCTGCAGTGGCTGATCAAAACAACATGCTCAGAAGGATCTACCACAGGTCAGGCCCATATGAAGTCCCTATGTAGAGTCCATATGAAGATTTGGAGTGGATATATCTTTAAATCTGTGCATCACATCATGTTCTTTTGAGGTATTGCAATCCTGCTGTGTTCGTAGAGCACAAAGCCTTTAAAGTGGGGATACAATGCCAGGTAATTCTTTGCCAGTGTGTTCCATGTGATGCAATCAATTCCAAAATTCCTGAGAGACCTTGAGCATGCCTTGAATCACTTCTTCTGATCACTATGTGACCCCCTGCTTCCAGAAAATAGTTTTTGGGCAAATGTACATTTGACTTTTAAACATATGTCCAGCTCATCAAAATTGTAATCTCTGCAGTAGAGTTTGAGTGTTTGCAAATTAGCTTAAGAAAGGATCTTGGTGTCTTATTTTTCCAGATAATACTCAGAATCTTTCAAAGACAATTCAATTTGGACTAATTAAGTTTCTTGGCATGTCACTGATATACTGTCTAGGTTTCACAGGCAAACAACAATAAGATCAGCACAACAACTTTGTGGATCATTTGTCTGTTAGGCAGTCCAATACAACTTCTTCCCTATACTTTCCTTCAAAGCCTCCCAAACATTGGGATAGATCTGCAAATGCATGCATCAACCTAATGATCTATGTGTATATCCTTAGGAAATATACTGACAAATTAAGTGAATTTATGTACAACATTCAAAATTTCTCCATTGCTACAATCAGTGGTTTCATGTATAGTTGGTATAGCGTTGACTTGTAGAGCTCTTGTGTTTTTTTGATGTTAGGCCAAAATTAGCAAAAACAACAGAAAATTGATACACATTTTTTTGCATCTGTTTCAGAGCCTGCATTAAGTGTACAATCATCTATGGGGGAAAATCATGCACTAAATCTCACTCCACTTTAATCTTGGTTTATAGTCTCTTCAAGTTAAACAATTTGCCAATAAGCACAGTAGCTAATTTTGATTCCATTTTCATTTTCATGTGAGAAGTCTGATAACATCACTGAAAACAACATGCTAAAAATCATAGGAATAAGCATGAAGCCTTACTTCACTCCATTGGTGACCAAAAGCAGCATCTATTATCTAGAACCCATGAAAGTATGTCATCATGAAACTGGAATACAATACTGATTGATTTTTCTGGGCAATCAAATTTCAACATTACATATGCTTGCCAAAATTATATATATAATTTTATAATCCCATACAATTGATAGTATCAGAGGCCTTTGTCAGACTGACAAACTGTGTACACACTTCCATTTTTGCTCCTAATGTTTCCAC
Organism: Antechinus flavipes; assembly: GCF_016432865.1. NCBI lineage: Eukaryota > Metazoa > Chordata > Mammalia > Dasyuromorphia > Dasyuridae > Antechinus > Antechinus flavipes. The sequence goes on from NC_067399.1 coordinate 74,966,781, forward strand.
TGAAGATATTGGGCAACAAACACTATATCAACCTATTCCTTGGCCCTTTCTGAGATCACACTATCTCTCAGGTACATGATCATCTTCCAGTAGAAGAACCAACCTATTAAGAAGGATTCTGCCAAGACTCTGGCCAGCAGTAATTAAGAGAGAGACCCTCCCTATGATGGTCATAGGTCAATCTATTTTTTTTTTACCTTTATAGAGATGGACAATGGAGAGATCTTGGAATTCCTGGAGGATAACCTTTTCTTCCCATATAACCCAAAAAATTCCATCGGTTTTTGTAAAAGTAGTGGACCCCTAACTTGTCAGTCTCAACTGGAATAGAATCAGCCTTAGGCACATTTGTACATTAAAGTTTTCTAATGACATTCAAAACCTCTCTTTCAATTTGGAAACTTGACTAGAGAAGGATTGACTTCAAGCTGAGGTAAATGGTCAATGGTATCAATATTGGTTAATGACCATTTGTTGAGAACACTATGGAAGTGTTCAGTCTATCAATCCCTTTCACTAATCAATATGGCTCCTTCAGCACAGAATACTTAAGTTTCATCATATGTGTTTAGTCCAAAAGTAGTCTTCAGCACATCATAAAAGTGCTCTGGATTGTTATTATCAGTATAAAATTGAATTTCATCAGCATTCTTGCTGAGCCAAGAATCCCACATCTCTTTAAGCTTCAATTGCATTATCCTTTTGATGGTTTTAATTTCAACCTTTTCAGACATGGATGAACTGTCCTTCTGGTAAACCATGTGGAGTTCTTGTTTTTTTCATTTAACAGCTACTGAATTTCCCCACCATTTTTGTTGAACTAATCTTGATGTTTATGAATGTTCTCATTTAGATGAATAAATGCAATATTGTACACAAAATCTCTTAAAGTTGTTCCCTTCTTCTACTTCAGTGTTGCCAACCATGTTTTTATTCAGTTTTCCTTTCAAATTAATAACTAACTGTTCTCACTCAGAGAAGTGGTCTAATCCTATTGACATTAAATCTCACTTGCATTGGGACCATAGCTTTTGTTGATTGCTAATATTTAGAAAGGATTTCTTTGAGAGGATAAGTCTGTGATCAATTCAGCACACTTTAGCACATACTGCCTTCTTCACTTTAACATCCTATCTCTCTTTCTCTCTTTTTTTTTTTTTACAATGGAATAATAAATTTTCTACAAGGTACATCCACAAAGGTTTATTAAGTTTGGGAAAGAGAAATACAGTGTTAGTAATGAGGAAGTCATTAGATATACAAATCTTCAGTAGTGATTGTTATTGCTGCTGTTTCCAATTTTATTCCTCCCCAGGACTCCCTGCCATGTCTAGGAGCCTGATCTACTCTTGCATTAAAGTCATACAAAAATTATAACCTTGTCTTCTTTCAGCACACTGATAATGAGGGTCTCCAGATTTTGATAATTTTTTCTTTGATCTCAGCAAGGTTTAACATGGTGGAAGCAAACACACTGATGTTGGTAACATGGTACTTTCCTGCAAGTGACAATCACATTTCCATGAGTTTGTCATTTGCTCCTTTTAGGAGGCATGCAAGCTTATTAACTAGCTCAGTTTTTTTTTTCTTTTTCCCTCTGAAATAAAATCCTTTTTATTAAAGAGTAAATAGAGGAAATGACAAATTGCTTAAAATTATATATTATTTAAATTTAGAGTTAGGAACAACAGAATTGGCTTATAATTTTTAGCAACATTTCTCCTTCATCTAGTTGAAATTAAAAAAAAAATCTCTTCCTAATTTCCATATTGTTAGAGTCAACAAGTAGGGAATAAGGGATACTGGCAAAAGAAGGATACCAAATGATTCACTTTAAGCTAGTTGACTAGCTTAGTTTTGATTGCAAAATCTACACCAGCTTTATGCTCTTCCTCATTGCATTCAGGAAAAAAAAAAAAAAGGTTTGTGTAGCTCTGACTTTGGTAAGCTGGTGTTCATTTGCTAGCTTTTCTTTTTGACTCAGGGCTGCTTTTTGCATGCAATACCTGCTGAATTCTCTCATAAGAGTTGTTCATCTTTCAGGTTTACTAGATTTCACATTTTCCCTTAGCATGCATATATTCCATGTGCTGATGGTGACTGGAATCATTTTTGCAGAAGTTTTTGTATAAATGTTTGTCTTTTGATTCCAGGATGGGATTCCTGTCACACTGAGCAGGACAAGTGTGAAGGGAAACAGACAATTTTAAGGCACATTTTTCCAGCCCTTTGTACACATGAGGAGATGAATAAAACAGTTCTCAAAATCTGCTCAAATATGCAAGGGGATTACTGAATTTCATGGTTGCTTCCAGTGAGAAAACTACCTTATGACCTGGGCCACCTATGACTAAGACTGTGACCATATCTCCCTATATATCCAAACCTGTGTTTTATCACTTGCTCATTTTCATAGGATTTGAGATAGATAAAAAAGTAGGTATAGAATTCTTACATCAATTGTGAAGGAAAGTTGCAGAAAGTTGTTAAACTCACTCTTTCTTCTAGAATCATGACAATCTAGTGACAAAACAAGTCAAGAAAAGCAGTGGTGGTTCCAGATGAAGTGGATAACCTCAGTGTCATCAAGGTCTAAGCAATCTCTAAGTATTCCATAGTACCTACTTAAGCTTCCTTCATGGCCATCGGAATAACTTTTTCTCATTCACACGTTTCTAATCCTTACAATTTATCACATTTTTAGGGTAAACACTTTTCTAACTCACTAAAGGGCATGAGACCCCTTTATTATCCTCAACCTGGTTTAGTCCATCTGTGGAAATGATTTGCCTTAGTGTGGCTACTGCATATATTAAAGCATCTTGGAGCCACAAATGAGAGTAAGTCCTGAAGAAGGAAAGGAGTCTTGAAAAGGGCATGGCAGTCCTCACAACAGAGGTATCAGTCTTTGCTGACATCCTTTACCCCAATGAGATCATTACAGCATTTTAAAAGAAGGGAAAAGACCATAGAAATAAAGGTGGAAAATAATATCATAGTAAAAATTTTAATACACCACATAGAGAGAGGGATTTTTCAGAAAACATTGAAATTATATGCTGAGGAAGAGGAACTTTTGTGTTAGTAAACTAATAGTTGTATCAGTGGATTATGGATGTACATAAAGATGCAATAAAACATTTACTAAGACTGGAAAAGAGTTTTAGTGAATAGAGAAAGATTGTGTTGCCTCCTGATAACAAAGTAGAGTTTAAGTTAAATTTAGCAATTAGATAATATAACAGATTTGATTATAATTTTATTAATATGAGTTTCCCTTCCATCTGTGCAACAAACAAATTATACATGTAAACTCACCTAATACACTTATTGCTCATGTTCTTCCATAGATCCTCCACAGAGCAGGCATTGAATCTTTTTGGCCTTTTTCTGAATCTTTTAAAAAAAAAACATTTCATAAGTTTATAGATTTGGAAGTTATAAAAAACCTTTAGAGTTCATCTCACAGTCCATTAAAGAGGAACATAAAGCCAAATTATAGAAGTGACATTATGAATCCTCACAGATTGAAGAATAGTTCTAAGATTTAAATCAGTGAAACTCTTGAAAATTTATGACATTTCCAAATATTATCTCTCATAATCTTTATGAAACCATATTTTTATATTATATTTTTCTTGATGATTTTCCTTATGTATCTTCTTGTTTATATATCATTTTAAAAATAATCTTAAACCTAATTGGATCCATCACATACAATTGTTTCAATTTTCCTAAAAAAAAAAGAAAAACAGGAATTGTCAGGTGAATTTAAAAAAAAACATATATTAGTTAAAATTATCTTTACCTCTTCCAAAATTTGTAGTAGATAAGAAGCATATCTCAACATTATGTTTATATATGTGTACATATTATGTATATATAATATACATGCATATGATATGTATAAACATATATGTATATATATATATATACAAAAATATGTTTGCATATATGCAAATATGTTTATGTGTATATTAGTTTCAAATGGTATAATAAATTAAAATTAATTACGCTTTATTTCTCTCCAGAAAATTCAATGATATCTGATAAAGCTCAATTTGACAGAGAAATATCAAGAGATTACCAACAAGGGAAATAAATGTTGTTTAAATAGACCATTTACAATGAGAAAATATAAGCATTAGAATTCTCTCCACCTATTGACATAATGATAACATTTATTGAAAAAATTAACAAATACAAAAAGAATTACAAAGCTAATTCAAATGAGGAATTTCAACATCACACAATGAAATAAGATAAATCCAATCAAAATGTAAACAAGAAGTCTTTGACTTAAAAGGAATATTAAGAAAATATTTTTGAAGATATATGAATATTTGCTTCCCCCCTCCCCCAATAATAACTGTCTGGAAGTCAAAGAACTATTAAAATAGAAATGTCAATACATTTGAATGCAATATAATGCAAAAACAATTTATCCACAAATGAATAAAAAATACAAAGAGTTACAATGGGGAAGAAAGAAAAGACTTATTTAAAGATTCATGGATTTTAGAACAAATTCTAGAAACAAAAATGGAAAAAAAAACATAGTTTGAGTAATATAAATTTATATATGTATAGATACATAATTCAATGACATAAATTTATATGTTTAAAGAAAACCTAAGAAAGGTTATAAAAGAAAAATATTTATAACAAGGTAAGTACCAAGTTGATAAAAAAGAAATAAAATCTAAATAATGAAAATCAAACACATCATTTATAAGCTTCTATATAAAAAGAAACCAGAGTATATCAATGTTAACTTTGCTCTTTTATTTTTATTTAATTTTAATTTTATCTATATATTAATTTTATATTGCTCTAATATATTTTAAATATATTATAATGTATCCATATATGATATAAAATCAATTTAAATATTAATTTAATATTTAATTTTAATCAAACACTTGATTTTTAAAAAATTCTTATATCTTAAACTATTAATAAATAATTCAAATTTTTAATGAATAGTTTCTATATTTTAAATGCTTCTACTCAAAGACATAGTAATCGTGTTAGAAAAAGAGGAATATAAGTGAATACTACAAATAAATATTTATTTAAAAATATTAAAATTGAAAAATTAAAATAAAAAAAATTCATTTCCTCCTGATTTCAGGACTAGAACTCTATCCACTGTGCCATCTAGCTTCTCCAATTCCAATAGACTTGTGATGGCAAGTGTCATCCACATACAGAGAGAGAACTAAGAGATTGAATGTAGATCAAAGCATAATATTTTCTTCTTTTTGTTGTTCTTGTTTGTTTGTTTGTTTCTTTCTCGTGTTTTTTTTTTCCTTTTTTGATGTGATTTTTCTTGTTCAGTATGATGAATATGGAAATATGTTGAAAAGAATTGCACATATTTAATCTATATCAGATTGCTGCTGTCTGGGGGAGGAGGAGAGAGGAAAGGGAAGGAGAAAAGTTTGGAACACAAGGTTTTGCCAAGATGAATATTGAAAACTATCTTCCCATGTTTTTTGGGAAAAAAAAAAACTACTAAAGTTAAAAAAAAAAAGAAAAGAGGAATCACTGAGATGAACAACTTTATATGATACCATATTTGATTGGCACATTTGTTACTTCTGGCAGAATTTTTTTTTTAATTTCTCTTTTTATTACTTTGTTTAGAAAGACCTGCCTGGAAGGAATGGGAATAATATATTCCAACATTTAGACAGATTTAAAAAAACCATCAATGATTTTTTAAGAATTTTTAAAAAGAATATGCTAAATACAAGGAATTTTAAAATCCTGCAATTTACTCATTCTGAACAATTAGGACTTCTGCAAATGAAATAAGGATTATTTAATATAAATGAAGTAATAAATATGGTGAACATTATTGTTAAGAAAAAAATTAAGTCATAAATAACTGGAAAAGTTCTTTGAAAAATCTGTCATCCATATTTTAAAACAAACATTTTAGAGTGGCAAAAATTTTTCCTTAGATTGATAAAAATTCCTCAACACAAAATAAATTTTTTAAAAATGAGAAAGCAAGTGGTTGCTAAAATTTGTAAATGAAAAAAACGAGTAGGGAACAAATCTTTTGTCTTCCACAAGTTTCATCTTTCTTTTTTCCAAAACAAACAAAAACATTCATTAGAAAAGCATTGTATACTTCATGATGCTACTTGTTTTCTCTCACTGTCTTTCAACCACTGTTGAAACAATCCTGTTTGAGCATTCATATATTAAAAATCAGCAAATGGTATAAGTCAATGCTTTCTGTATTATTTTATTGATCATATAGACATAAAGAAGCAATGAAGAAAATGTCAGTTAAGGCAGAACAGACTTTAAAAAGATGACATTTGCATATTTATATCTATCTCTAAATAAATTGATAGATACATAGATACAATCAGAAAGATACATAGATCATCATTTTTTCCCAGAGAGGCAGTTGTTAAGCATTTACCTTCATATCATTTTCTTCTTTGTAACAGTTCATGTGAACCTTTATGAGTCAGCTTTCAAGATATAAAGGAGAATTATCCCACCATTTTGAAGAATTATTACTATTTTATATCATTCTTTACTTAGTTCTGAAAATACAAAGAAAGACAAAAATAATTTCTTTCCTAGACAAGTTTACAATACAATGGGGATAGAGAAAGACAAACAAACAATATCTACAAATAAAAGATATAGAGGATAATCTTAGAGAAAAGCCCTAACTAACAGTAGGAAGCACTGGGAACAGATATTTGCAGAAGGCAAAATTTTGAAATGGGAATATTTAAGAAATTTACTTCATCCTCTGTTAATCTGGAAAGCCTATATTTTCAGAGGTAGTCATCCATTTCACTTAGGTTATCAAATTTATTGGCATAAAGTTGGGCAAAGTAACTCATTATTATTTCAATATCTTTTTCATTGTTGGAAAGTTCTCCCTTTTCATTTTTTAAGACTAACAAATTAATTTTCTTCTTTCTTTTTTCTAATCAGGTTTACCAAAGGTTTATCTATTTTATTGTTTTTTTCATAAAACCAACTCTTAGTTTTATTTATTAGTTCAATAGTTTTTTACTTTCAATAATATTAATTACTCCTTTTAATTTTAGAATTTCAAGTTTAGTATTTGATTGGGAGTTTTTAATTTGGTCTTTTTCTAGCTTTTTAAGTTGTAAGCCCAATTTATTGATCTTCTCTCTCTCTATTTTATTCAAGTAAGCCTCTAAAGATATAAAATTCCCCCTTATTACCACTTTGGCTGCATCCTACAAATTTTGGTATGATGTCTCGTTATCATTATTTTGGGTGAAATTATTAATTGTGTCTATAATTTGTTGTTTCACCTAATCATTCTTTAAGATGAGATTATTTAGTTTCCAGTTACTTTTTGGTCTATTTACCCCTAGCTTTTTGTTGAATGTAGTTTTTATTGCATCATGATCTGAAAAGAAAGAATTTACTATTTCTGCCTTCCTGCATTTAATTTTGAGGTGTTTGTGTCCTAATATATGGCCAATTTTTGTGTAGGTTCCATGAACTGCTGAGAAGAAAGTATACTCCTTTCTGTCACCATTCAGTTTTCTCCAAAGATCTATCATACCTAATTTTTCTAGTATTCTATTTACCTCTTTAATTTCTTTCTTATTTGTTTTGTGATTTGATTTATCTAATTCTGAGAGTGCAAGATTGAGATTTCCCACTATTATAGTTTTGCTGTCTATTTCATCTTGCAGCTCTCTTAACTTCTCCTTTAAGAAGTTAGATGCTATACACTTGGTGCATATATGTTTAGTATTGATATTGCTTCATTGTCTATGTTACCCTTTAACAAGATATAGTTTTCTTCCTTATCTCTTTTAATTAGATCAATTTTTGCGTTTGCTTGATCTAAGATAAGGATGACTACCCCTGCTTTTTTGACTTCACCTGAAGCATAATAGATTCTGCTCCAGCCTTTTACCTTTATTCTGCATGTATCTCCCTGCTTTAAATGTGTTTCCTGTAAACAACATATGGTAGAGTTCTGACTTTTATCAAAAGTCTGCTATTTGCATCCACTTTATGGGAGAATTCATCCCATTCACATTTATGGTTAAAATTACTAATTCTGTATTTCCTGTCATCTTATTATTCCCAAATTATGCTTTTCTTTTTCTTACACCCGTACCACCTTTCCCAGTATTAAACATATAGGCACCACTTGCATCATGCAGCTCTCCCACTTTAGGATCCCTCCCACCTTTTTGAATCCCTTCCCCTTTCTTGTACCCTTCCCTTACTATTCTTTTCCCTTTTTCCTCTCCCACTTTTTAATGTGGTGAGAGAAGTTTCTCTGTAAATCAAATATGTCAAATATTTTCTCTATGAGACAATTCTGATGACAGTAAGATTCACACAGTGTTCCTCCCCCTCTCTAAATTCCCTCAGCTATGATAGGTTTCCTTTGCCTCTTCATGGGATGTAGTTTCCTTCTTTTTATCTCCCCTTTTCCCTACTTCTGATACTAACCCCTTTCCATTTCTACTTCCCTTTTTTATGTTACATCAGTAAAATCAAATTATACACGTAGTCTTTGTGTATATCCATAACAGAAATACAGTTCTCAAGAGTTCTTTTTACCTTTTTCTGCTTCTCTTGAGTCCTATGGTTTAGTTCAAAATGTTTGTTTAGTTCTGTTTTTTTCCTTAAAAACAAATGGAATTCATCTGTTTCATTACATGTCCATCTTCTTCCCTGGAAGAAAATACTCAGCTTAGCTGGGTAGTTTATTCTTGGCTGCATTCCAAGTTTTTTTGTCTTTTGGAATATCAGATTCCAGGCCCTTCGATCTTTTAGTGTGGAAGCAACTACATCTTGAGTGATCCTTATTGTGGCTCCTCGGCATTTGAATTTTTTTTTTTTCTTTTCTTTTCTTTCTTTCTTTCTTTTTTTTTTTTTTGACTGCTTGAAATATTTTTTCTTTAGTCTGATAGTTCTGAAATTTAGCCACAATATTCCTTCGTGTTTTTATTTTAGGGTCTTTTTCAAAAGTTGTTCAATGAATTCTTTCAATGCCTATTATATCTTCTGGTTCTATTACATCTGGGCAGTTCTCTTTGATGATTTCTTGTAAAATAGTATCTAGGCTATTTTTTTCATCATAATTTTCAGAAAGCCCAATAATCCTCAGATTGTCTCTCCTAGATCTATTTTCCAGGACTGCTGTTTTTCCAAGTAGATATTTAACTTTTTTCCCCTAATTTTTCATTTTTTTGGTTTTGCTTGAGTGATGCTTGATGTCTCAATGAATCCTTCATATCCATTTGTTCAGTTCTGATTTCTAATGAATTATTTTCTTCATTAAGTTTTTTCACTTCTTTTTGTGTATGTCCAATTGAGTTTTTAAATGAGTTGTTTTGCTCTATGGAATTTTTTTCTATTTCACTTTTTTTTTTTTTTTTTTTTTACTGAGTTATTTTCTTTTTCCAATTCACAAATCCTACTTTCCTGGGAATTCTTTACCTTTTTCAATTCACAAATTCTGTTTCCTTGCACTTTCTGGGAGTCCTTTTTCCAATTCACATTTCATAAAATAGTTATTCTCTTGCATAATTTCTCTTTCCTTTCCCCATTTTTCTTCTAGCTCTCTTTTAAGATTTTTTATAGTCTCTTCTAGGACAACCTTGTGTGATGGGGACCAGGTTATATCCCCCCCCTTTGGGGTTCTGTCTGGAGACTGTCTACTATTAGTCTCCTTGGGGTTGAAAACCTGCTCTCTTTCTGTATAGAAGCTATCGATAGTCCTTTTGGCTTTTTTGATCATTTGTTTTTAAAGCCCTTGTGGTCTGCCTTCAGGACAAGGAGGTTATCAGCTTCCTTTGCAGAGCTGGGATAGGTATATGGACAGAAGCTGTCTTACCAATGGGCTTCAAAGAGTGGCTGAGTTACAGAAGTGCTCTGGGAAAAGCTCTGCACTGGAAGTGACTCAGGTCTGGGTAATAGTGGCCAACCTGCAGAAGTGCCCTGGGAATAGCCCTGCTGTGCAAATAATGGCTGCCCTGGGGATAGAGGCTGAGTAGTGAAAGTGTCACCACTCCTGACAAAAGCTCACTGTGGGTATTAGCAGTTGCCCTGCAAATAGCCTCACAAAGCACTGGAAGTGTTTCTGCCCTAGGGAGCACAGTCATGCTGTGGAAGTTCTATTGTCCCAGGCTGAAGCCCCCACTGTGCAGATTAGAGGCTGCTCCGACCTACATTCCTTTGCTGTGCAGATTAGTGACTGTCTGCTAGCGCCCTGTGCTGCAGATTGCAGCCACACAACTGTGCTTTGGTCTGTGCTGAGTCACTCACTTCTGGTTTTGGGTGGGTACAAACAGATCCTGTTAGGTTCTGGAGCTTTTTAGAGTACTTTCTACCTTTGGCTTTAATTTCTCTGCTGGTCTACTGCTATACAATCAAAGCAGAGCAGCCAACATGTGGAAGAGTCCACCCTGTAAATTTTCCAGCCATGGAGACTACTCCTGCCCCCAGTCCACTACTTTTGCTAGTCTCTCTTATCTCCCTGCTTGTGCTGGTCTGCTCCCATCACTCAGAACAAACCTTTTCTTACAATCTTCCAGATTATCTTTGGCTGGTAAGTTGTTATACTTCCAATCTTCATGAATTTTACCAGTCAAGTGATATTTTTTTTTTGGCTGAATTTAGTAATTAGTAATGAGGGTATGAGAGAAGCCTAGAAAGTCACGTGTGCCTTTTCCACCATTTTGGCTCTACCCCCAGAAGGCAAAATTTAAATAAAACTAACTGGAAGCCAGGGGACAGAAATAAAGAGGAAGAGGACTACAGATATGGAGGATAATGACTGACTGTCTAAGGAATCAATAGAGACACTATATTGTTCAAGGAACAGCAAAGATGCCAGTATAACTCAATAACTCAATCACAACAAAGGAATCTGTGGGAAAGAGTAATATTTAAGGTTAAAAGGGTCAATTCCAGAGGGCTGAAAAAAGACCCACAAAAATTATTTTTTAATCTGAAGAAAATAGGAGACTATTGAAATATATTGAATATAAGAATAACACGGTGAGACAAGTATCTTGGAAAAGACACTTTGATGTCTGATGGAAGAAAGATGAAGATAATGAAGGGATCAAAAATATTTATTACCCTGTCCCAGATACTGTACTAAGTTTTGTGAAAGACAGACACGAACAGGGGAAAAACAGTACATAAAAGAAACTTCCATGGAATGAGGTTATTACACAGGTGAGAGAGTAATGAAGAGTAGCCAACCTTGGCCCATTCCCAAAATGGAGGCCCACAGAAGCAAACCGCCAATGGGGAAGAAGATTCACATATTGGAGAAAGCCCCACGCACCTGGATAAATTCCATAGTGGGGATAAACTTGAAGTAAGGAAGCTAAGAAGAAGGCTATCAGTGTATATAAAAAAAGTTTGACATAGTGGGGTGAACACTTGGTCTCTTCTCTAATAACTTTTACTAGGAAAAAAAAGCTACACACACACACACACACACACACACACACACACACACACACATATATATACACACACACACACACACACACACACACACACAAATATATATATATATATGGAGAGAGAGAGAGAGAGAGAGAGAGAGAGAGAGAGAAAGAGAAAGAGAGAGAGAGCAGTCTTTCCTACAGTATTTAAATAAAACTTAGTCATTGGCCCATAAATGCATATTATACCTATTACAAATGTTTTTATTTTCTTTCCTGAACCTAAGTGAGTGAATATCTTGAAACAGGAGATACAACAATAATCTATCCATAATTAAACCAAAATATTGATTCCACCAATAACCAGAGTCCCAGAGATATTAGCAACAGTAGCCAAGTTCAGTGAGGAGCTTTCCTGAAGAAATGGTCTAGTTGGCCTAGCCAGTCAAAGAACTATGCCTACTAAGCTAGAGAATGGCATTTTTATTATGTCACACTGAGACATAATTGTGGTAAGGATTCTGCAGAGAGAGAAAAGGATGTCTAGGACCAGGAAGCACCTTTCTGCTCCCTCTCAGGTTAGAGGAAGAAAAGATTTTATATCAACCCACTTAAATTTGATCCTGTCCATAGCAGACAGAAGAGTACATCCCCATTTTGTAGTGATACTATATTTTTGTCCTTGATGTACTTTATAAGTAAATATCTCTTTGTCAAAGTTAGTTTATATTATTTGGTTAATTTCTATTGGAGAGATTTCAACTGGTTAAATGACATATGGAAGCACAATGAATAATATAAGCTCATGAATAATAAGTGTTAAGTATCTCTTGCAGGCCCTAGGGGTTACTTTTGAAAAACTGAGAAGAGTAATCTCCAAAGACCTGGGCACCAAAATAAGTAGGGTCAAAGAATGAGCTAAGAGCTATCTCAGCAAAATTAAGACATGGAAAAATACAGATTCTTATATATATTTATATAAAGTGAGAATGAGAAGTGGTAGTTAATATGAATGTATAAAAGTTACTAAAATTACTCTAGTGCCAGTAATATAAAAAAATTCTGCTTACTGCCATCAGCAAAATTTATGCTTATTTTTCTTCACTCTTGTGCATTTGAAAACTGTTTTCCATGCTTTGATGACATCCAAATTGGATTATCCTAACTATTTATTTCAAACTTTTCCCCAAAGTTAATTTTTTTATATATTGTAGAAAATGTAATTCAGACTTTAGTTGACTGATTTCTGGCACTTTGAATAAAAAATATAATTTAGTGATCCCTAAATATGCTTATTACTTCATGATTTCCTTCCAATGTAACCTTAAAATCAGACTTTAGTGGGGTGGTATTAATTTTGTTATCATAATTGCTATGTGAAAAAGACCTTGCAAGATTTTTTTTTAAACAATGTAGTTCTCTATCAATGAGAATAGAATAATCACATTTGCATTCAGTATCACTATTCCTAGAATGGTATATAAGGAAATAGAAAGGGTACTTAAGAAAAATGGGGAAAATAGCTCTAAAACATATGTACATGTATATGTGTTTATGTGTGTATGTGTGTTTGTGTACGTCTGTATAGTGATAAAAAATTACATATTATTATATACTTGACTATATATTTCTATTTAGGGAAGACCATTTGTAAATATGTGTTTGTGCATGTGTGTATCTATGTGTGTCTGGGTCTGGTGTTTTAGAGAGGTTTGCATTCAAAGTGAGTGACTCAGCTTCAAGTTCTGTCTCTAACACATACTAACTATATGACTCTGGCCAAGTCACTTTACCTCTCAATGTTCTGAAAAACTCTAAGACTATAAATTGCAGAGAAGGGCAAATCATACATTGTTAAAGGGAATTTCTTTATCCAGAACATGGTTTACCAATGAAATCAAAGGCTCTAAAATAGAGACATAGCAACCTCAAAACCATTCTTAAAATGAAAATAACTGTTGCTAGAATAAGAAGATCCATTTAAAATAAAATGGGCATTGCAGATTTATTAGATGTTCTGATATGCACTGAGGGAGATACAAAAACTTGATAAAATATTGGTCTCTGGAAGATTACATATCAGAAGTCAGTCATATAGAGTTATATATTTTTAACCACAATGTATGGCATTATGGTGGGGCTCCAGACAGTCCCTGTCCATGAGGATTTTACTCATGGAAAAACAATATGTTAAGGGAAGCTGATACAGAACTTAAGAGTTGATGACTAGTATATGGAAATGGCCCTGAGGTAGTATCCTATTAAAAAAAAAAAAAAGGGAAAGCACATCTATTATAACTGGGCTACCAGTTCAAATTTGGAATGTGGCAATGAAGAGTATGATCATCAGGCAGTATGGCAAAGATATAGAAGATACCTTGAAGGAACAGATGAGTATAGAGAGGATTTTTAAAATGTTTATTTATGGTTTTTTTCAATTACAAGTAAAATTTTTTAACAATCTTTTCTTTTAAATTGACTTTCAAATTCTCTCTTTCCTGTCCATCCTCTGTATCTTGAGAAAGTAAGCAATTTGATAGAGGTAATATATGTGAATTCATGTAAAACATTTTCTTATTAGCAAGATTGTAAAAGAAAATACAGGCAAAAAAAGAAACAAAAATTATAAAAGTATGCTTTAATCTGCACTTAGATTCTATCAGTTCTTTCTCTGATTAGAAAGCATTTTTTGTCTAAAGAACTTCAGAATTTTCTTGGATCTTTGTACTGCCAAGAACAGCTAAGTCATTTACAATTGAACATCATATAATACTGCTGTTATTATGTACAATATTCATCTGGTTTTCATCAGTTCAGATGTCTTCTCAGAATTTTCTGAAACCATCCTGATTAACACTTCTTATAGTCCAATACTATTTCATCACGATCATATACCATAACTTGTTCAGCCATTCCTTAATTGATGTGCATTCCCCCAATTTTCAATTCTTCTCTGCTCCAAATTTGCTATAAATATCTTAATAAATGTAGATACTTTTCCTTTTTCTTTTATTTCTTTGGGTTACAAACTTAATAGTGATATCAGGATGAGTCAAAGGATATATCCAGTATTATAGCCCATTAGACATAGTTCCTTCTTTCCAGAATGATTGAACCAGTTCACAATGTCACCAATAATACTTTTGTGTCCTCATTTTTTCACATCCTCTCCAATATGCCAATTTCTTTTCCTGTCATGTAAACCAATCTTATAGGTATTAATAGCTCAATTTTTTTTGTTTTTTCTTTTTGCATTTCTTTAATCAATACTGATATAGATCATTTTTATATGACTATGTGTAGTTTGAAGTTCTTCTAAAAACTGCTATATTCTTAGTGCAATGATCAATTATCATCATAAATTTGATTCAGTTCTCTAGATATTTGAGAAACTAGGACTTTATCAGAGAAACCTGCTGTAATTTTTTTCTTAGTTTTCTGCTTTTCTTTTAATCTTAGCTTCATTGGTTTTCTTTGTATAAAATCTTTTAATTTAATTTAATAAAAAGTATCTATTTTATATCATGCAATGTCCTCCATCTCTACTTTGGTCATAAATTCTTCCTTTATTCGTAAATCTGACAAGTAAAATTTCCCATGCTTCCCTAATTTGCTTCTGATATCATCCTTTATGTTAACTCATGTACCTATTTCAACCTTATCTTGGTAAATGATGTGAGTTTTGTTTTTGTTTTTAATGATAGGGAGACTTAATAATATTTGTAGACAGCAGGGAAGAAACCAGTAATAGGGAAAAATCAAAGACTAAAAAACTGCATGGTTGTGGAGACCATAAGCTGGAGAATATAGTTAGGATGAGATCTAAAATACATGTAGACTCATTGGCCTTTGTAAAAATAAGGTTACTTTACAACAGACTAAAATAAATGAACAGAAAACTGAAGATGATACCTAGTGATTGTGGAATGTAGAACAAAGAGAGGGAGCTCACAGCAAATTAATTTATTTTCTCAGTTTAGGATAAAGCAACATCTATAGCTGATAGAGGTGAAGAAAAGAAGGTATGGGGATGGGGGTGAAAGAAAAGGTCAGAAACTGAGTGAGTTAAAAAATAATTGGTAACAAGTATTATCTTGCTGTAGTTGAAGCCCATTTGAGATCTGATAATATAAATTTCAGTGGGCCCATTGAATATAGCTACATGACTAATTCCAGCCCCATTCAGAAGAATAGAAGCAGAATGATGATAATAACACATAAAGGAGAAAGGCAACATGGCATAGTACCTAGAAATTTAGACACTAAGCTAGAAAAATCTGAGTTCAGTTTCTATCACTGATACATCTGTGTGACCATGGAGAAATTGCTTAAAATATAAGCATCCTAGGAAGTTCATGGTTATTTTGAAGATAAAATGCTATGTATGGTATATGTAAAATATTTTGCAAACTGTAAACCTTTGAATAAAGTTAGATCTTAGTAGTATATATATATATATATATATATATATATATATATATATATATATATATATATGTGTGTGTGTGTGTGTGTGTGTGTGTGTGTGTGTGTATGTATTTGTATATGCTATCTATGTATACTGCTCTGCAAAACTTGAAGTGAAATAAATGTGTGTGTGTGTGTGTGTGTGTGTGTGTAAGAGTTAGCATCTTCACAGGTTAGGTTACTTCCATCATCCTCTTCCTTTACTTCTAAGGGTGAGTTAGTGAATGGAACTTAGAAAGGTAATCAGTATTTGTGTTTACTGGGTGAATTAGAGATTTATGTCCTTAACTCAAATGGGCCTTCAGTGTAACTTGAAAATATGTGTATATTCCAAATTGGATAGTGTATAGTGTGTTTGTAAATGAAATTTTGCAAGTGAGGGAATCCAGTTTGACTAGACAGCACAGTGTAGTAGATGGAAAAAATATGCAGTAATATGCAATAAATAGAAATTTGAGGGCCAGATTGTGCCTGACTTTAAAAATCAAATAAGAAAGGCAAACCACTAGCGCTGATTAAGAGAGGGAGTTTCATAGTTAGATCTACAGATGAGGAAATTACTTTGGCATCAATTTTTAGTATAGGATAGAGGGGTGAGAGATTTGTTGTTATAATCTGGGTGAAGAGGGATAAGGGCCTGAAATAAGGATGTAGTTATGTAAGTAGGAAAAAAATCACATAGAGGATATGTAGAGATAGAAAAAAAGAAGATTTGTGAATTGATTGGATGAGTAAGGATTTCTGTAATAAATCAAGATTACAAAATTGAAAAAATGGGAAGATGGTGTTTCATATGTTAGAAATATAGATTCAATTTAGAAAAATTTGGAACACAAGGTTTTGCAAAGGTAAATGTTGAAAACTACCTTTGTGTGTACTTTGAAAAATAAAATACTATTAATTTTTTTTTAGAAAAGAAAAAGAGAATTCTTTAAAGGAGATATTTGAGGATAGAGGACAACAATAGATCAATTTTAGACATATTGAGATTAAGATATCCTCAGTATTTATTTTAATTTGAAATGGTTAATAAGCAACTAGTCATGAATGACTAAAACTCAGGGAAAAGATTGGGACTGTATACATAAATGTAGAAGTCATCTCCCCTAAAATGATTAACCCATAAGAACTGACAAAGTTATTAGGAGAATGTAGAATGAGAACAGAAGATGGCCTAAGAACCTTGGTGAACACCAATAGTTAGAGCACATGATAGGAGTGATTCTCTAGCAAAAAAGATTAAGAAGTGATCAAACAGGTAAGAGAAAAGCAGTATGAAGTAGAATTAAAAAAAAAACTTATAAAATAGAGAATATTCATGAAAAGAGGGTGATTAGCATTGTCAAATGCAGTTAGAATTTAATAAATGTATTTTCAATGATTATTCACATTGGATAGATGAGAAAACTGAGTCAAATGTTTTGTCCATGGTCATATAATCTCCCAAGATGAGTTTTGAATCCAGATCTCTTTTGATTGTAATCCCAATATTCTTTCAAATATACAACATCGCCTCCCCATGAGCAAATTAAAAGAATAATTACATCGACATATGGGAGTTCATTTCATAGTTTGTGTATTTTTCCCTCTGAAGTTTAATTTATATTTCTGATCCCTATTCTCAAGGGTCAACTGTTTGTTACTACTTCAAACTTTAAAACAGTTTTAATGTTGAAAGCTTTTCATCTTCAGTTTTGCAAGTGAAATCATTCTCCAAAGGTACAGAATGCTGCTTAAGTTAAAGAATTTTGAAATGTAAGTTAACATGACATTTTCATTTTGTCGTCATTGAACTTTCCTCTCATGAACAGTGCCAGATGGGGAGCCCAAGAGACTGCAGTCTTCTATCTATTCATAGATTAAATCATACCAAGGACAAATTGCTGAACTTCTTTATATGTCCCTTCCACCATGGATAGGAGAGACTGAAAAGGACCATTTCTTTCTGGGCTACCCTAAGGCAAAATTCCAAAGTGGTATGGATTGCCTTTAGTGAACTCCATTCTCCCTTACATCCAATAAATGTCTCTCTGCCAGAGTTCTCTTTGTTTCTTAACTACTCAGACATTTCCATCTGGCTACCTAACTCAGGCCTAATCTCTCTGGAATTACTCAATAATGGAGAATTTTCCTATCCAATCAACTTGAGTGACCCTTATAAACTGTAGGATCAAAGATATAACTTCTGTTTGATTTTTAAGCTCTTTAACACTCTCCCACCTCATACTTTTCTTGTCATCTTACATTCTCTCCCTCATCCCTGCTTCATTATGCACTCTGCTATCCAGTGACAATGACCTCCTTTCTGTTCCTCACACATGATATCTATCTCCCACCTTTATATCTTTGTGCTATTTGTTCCTTCTGCTGAAATTCTGTCTCTCTTCAATTTTATTATCTGGTTTCCTTGACATTTTAAAGCCCCATTTAAAAGTACACTTTCTAGAAGAAGACATACACAATTCCATTGAACACTATTACCTTCCTTCCATTGATTATCTGCAATTTTTCATATATGTACATATATGCACACATATATAAATTTATATAAAATGTGTGTATGTGTGTGTGGATTGAACATCGGTATTTACATGTTGTCTCCATTAAAATGTTTTGTGAGAGAAGGGAATGATTTTTTGTTTTTGTTTTTGTTTTTGTTTTCCTTGTATCTCCAGTGCTTAGCATAATATCTGAAAAATAGTAGGTACATAATAAATCCTTACTGACTTGATCCTTATCTATTTCTACTTTAATTGCTAAAATGAATTTCCTGAAGCACAAGTCTGACCATTTCACATGCTTGCACTCAACTGTCTCTGCTGGCTCCCTATTCCATGCAGAATCAAATATAAAAATCCTCTTTTTGAATTTCAAAGCACCTCTCTACATAATTTCTTACTATATTTCCAATCTTCTTACATTTTACTTTTTTCTCTGTAATTTATATTGCACTGACACTGCCCTTCTTGCTGTTTGTCAAATTTGAGATTCTAACTACATTTTCACCAGCCACCTGTAAAATGCCTCCTCCCTCACCTTTAACTGTTGGCTTTTTTGACTTCCTTTAAATTCTAGGTAAAATCTAATCCTTGGCTTTCCTGGTTTTTCTAGATGTTAGTAACTTCCCTCTGAGATCATCTGCAATTTAATTCCCCTATCTCTATGTATATTACATGTACACAGTTGTTTTCATGTTTTCTCTCACATTAAAAATTTAACTGCTTAGCACTAACTCTTTTTTTTTTAATCCCTAGCATTCAGCACAGTAGTTTGGTATAAGCAGATACTTAATACATGTTTATTGACTTAAACTGGCTTATTTATAAGTAATAGCTCAATGGATGGGTTGCAATTCTTTTTTATATATCTATCTTATATATAGCTAATATACTAACCCTCATTCCCATGATGCAAAGTAAACCATACATTTTATGATTAAAACATTATGCATAGAATTGTCACTCAATAAAACAGTTTTAATGTTGAAAGCTTTTCATATTCATTTTTGTAGTGAATTCTCCAAAGGTACAGAGAACTGCTTAAGTTAAATAATTTTGAAATGTAAGTTAACATGACATTTTCATTTTATCATCATTGAATTTTTCTACAGAGGCTTAGGTTTAGGTTTGGTTGGTACCCAAATCAGCTTTATCTACACTTAAAAGGCTATATAATATTTAAAATATGCTCAACCACAATGGTTTATTCTTACCCATTTTTCTGTCCTGACCCTAAGTCTTTATTCACAATTTCCCAGATCCATTATGCCTCAAAGAGATCAAATTGCTTTCTAAATATTTTATTTCTTTCTAGCTAGTCAATGTATACTACATATTTATATGAAATGTTTCTAATCTTGGTTTGAACACATTAAACAACTGGACTATAGACATCTCGTAAAATCCAGAGTCATCTTAGAAATTGAAATAGCAGAAGTAGTTAGTTTTCAAGGACAATTGGGAACATATTGTAGAAGAAGAGCAATCCTAAAAACAAAAAAAGAAAAAGATGGAGCATTATTAGATGTGAAAGCAGGAAACCTCTGTCAACAACAGAAATATAGTGATGCTGATGACCTGGTTTTGATCAGGTTTCTTGCCTTAATATTATTTCTGAGGCAAGATACTGTATGTAACAAGTATTCTTTGAGTTTGTTGTACAGTTCTAGATACTAGATTTCAGTCTAAAATGTCTGATAATTCATTCCATCATACTCTACCTGGGTACCAACTCACTGTTACAAACCCAGTTACATTCATACAAATCTCAGTCACATTCTAAATCTTAGTCCACTTTTATTACCCCATCACCATGACCTAAGAATGATCTTTTCAGAGTTCTCAAATTGCCATTTCAAATATAAAGTATTCTATCATTGTGCCTTCTGTGCTATATGTGTCTTACCCTTATCAGTGTGCCTCAAATTATTAGTGACATTGCTGCCTGAGAGGGCACTAGGAATTGCAATCAACACAACAGTTTTAGTGCTTAATTAATAAATGGGATAAGTCAGTCTTTGCCTGCCACTAGCACTCAATTAATCCCTCTAAACGTTATATAACAAAATAAAGCTCAATTTCTTCTCTTCTAGGATCAGGCACAATTTTCTAGAGTTAACCTTGCTCCTAATATGACACGAAATCTGGAGTTTCCTTACCTGAATTATCAGTTACCATTACTAGATATAGTATTCCTCTTTTGTTCCAAAAAAAAAGGGCTAGCATGTCATTATATCACTCTGAACCCAAAGATACCTCTATCTAGCTGATGGATTGACATTTTATTAGATCTCCAAACAGGGGGAAGAATGCAGTTGTGCTGTCCAGCGCCAAACCAGGATTGGGAACTTGCAAAGTTCAGAACAGAAGGCAGTGATAAGATTTCCCCCTAAATCCAACTATTTAGAGCACTGAAATTTTGCAGATCTCTGGCTTGAGATGTCCCTGAGATCCTTAAAGAATATGCAACTCAATACCTTGAGAGAGCAGAAATAAGACTTCAGAGAATATAGATCAGAAATAAATAAGGTTGAACTGTTCCTTAGAACTATACAGAGTTTGGTACTAATAAAACATCCAATTTGGGAAGTAAGGCTGGAAGAATAAAAAAGCAACAACAAATGTTGAAGTTGTTTTTTAGATTAAAGAGCTCTTATGTAACTTCAGATGAGCAAAACATAAACAAAGAAAAAAAGAATCACTGTAATGTCTACAAGCAAAATCTAAAGGAATAATATATCTTAACCAAGTCACCAAGAATCCCTAAAAAGAAATGAAGAGGTTTGTTTTAAAAATCAATTCTATTATATAATAAATAATATCTCTAAAGAAAGAATTAGAAAATAATTGAGAAATCTTCTCAGAAAAACTGAGAAATCTTAGGTCATGGTGGTGGGGTAATAAAAGTAGACTAGGATTTAGGATGTGACTGAGATCTGTAAATTGAGGAAATACTTGGAAGGAGAATCCAAACTTAAATGCAAATGGTACTTTACTCAAATAACCCTAAAAATTATAAGACAAAGATAATAAAACAACATCAACAGGTAGAAATATAGAAGGAAACATGAGACATATAATATAAAAAAAAATCGATCTAGAAACAAGTCAAGGAGAAAAAAATCAAATTATTGCATTATCTTACTGAACTTCACAACTACCAAAAAGATAAGGATATTGAAAAAAAAAAAACATGAATGAAAACCTTCTAGACTTAGTGAGAGAGCAAAGTGAAAATATGAAGAATCCACCATTTCCTTCCTGTAAGAAATCACAAATGAAAAATCTCAGAAATATCACTGATGAAATCCATATCTTTCTAAAGAAAAATATACTGCAAACATCTCGAAAGAAAGGGTTCAATAACTCAGGGCTACCAGCAGGATCACACAAGATTTGGTCATTATTCTTATAAAGCTTGTTGTTGTTGTTGTAGTTGTTTGTCCTTTATTCTTGAAAAGGCCCATGACATCAGGGAAATGATGTCATGGCAAGTAAGTGAATTGGATTTAAGTGAGGAAGGTTGTACAAGGTTATGTATCTCACTTTCTCCTACAGATCCATCTGAATACAATGGCAAGATATAGATCGGAATGACTGAAAATGGCCCTGGATTCATGGGAAACTTTAGCTTTTTTAATCTAAGTCTTCAACTGATCTCAGTTTGACTGAAGCCATATCTATTCAATGATTAAAGTTAGGTAGCAATTAGGAGATTTTTTTTTTTAATAAACTAGATGAAAGAGGAGATTCTTATAAAGGAAGTTAATAATGACTATCATAACTTTCCCAGCAATATGAGTAAAAGGCTACAGGTTGGGAAATGAACTTTTAATTAAATAGAGTATTTCCAATGATTCCTGTAGAAACTGAAGTAAAAACACAGGAGTCAAGAGAAATATGAAAAGATAAATGATTTAACTACATTTATGGGTAAAATAAATGGATAAAAGGTAAATACAATTAAATATATTTTTAAAACTATAAGGATTATAAAAAGACATACATTCCAAAAGGGCAAGAAGAAACAACTATCTGTTCAAATTAGAATTAGATAATTCTAGGGGAATTAGATAAAACATGAGATTTGAAATAACCCAGCTTAAAAATATATTTCACACAATTTTGAATCAAGAACTTAACATAATATTTGAAATACATTCTGCACAGGTCAACCTCAAATTTTAGGTTCGGTTCAATAAGACTGCATCCTATATACACATTCCTGAAAAAACTGGATGAAGTTTGGTAGTCATTGTGTGTGTGGACCGCAGGAAAAAATCAGAACTTTCACATACTCTCATGAAATTTCTTAAGGATGAATTATGACCCTAAACTTATATGGTTATGGCAAGTTGGTGTTTTATAATACAATTGAACTTTCTTTTATCTCTCTTTCTAATGACCTATAAAGTGTGTTGTCTCTCTCATTGTAGAAAAGTGGCTTGAAAGTTTTTTTCATTTTGAAAGCCAGATGTTCAGTGAAGATTTAGGTATGTACAAGTTTTACTCTATGTAATTTTTTAATATATTGACTTTTGACAAGTTCAAGCATTGCATTGTTTATATTTATGTCTTTCCAGCTGCTCATATCCATATTCATGGCACAGTACTTTCACTACTTCATGGAGAAAGGCAGAGGAGGGATCTCTTTGAGCACTATCTAAAAGCCTTCACTATGGTAAATCTCCTATAATCTGGAAAGGTACAGACTGGCTTTGACATTTTATGATTCAAACTGTAAGTCAACCAGTAAAATTAGCCAATAAGCATTAATTGGGTGCCAACTATGTGCCAGGTAGTGCAATAAACATTAGATATACAGAGAAAGGCCAAAAAAAAAGATCCCTGACCTTGCAAAATTTGTCTTCTAATGGGAGATGACAATACACAAATAACTAAGCATAGAACATAGGAAAAAAACAAATAACAACAGCAACAATAAAGCTAATAATACTATGTTTTAATCCATTTTCAGTCTCCACAGTGGTCTCTCTGGATACAAATGATATTATGTATACCAAGTCTACTTGAATTGTTCTAGATCACAACATTGCTGAAAAGATCTAAATTTACCACTGTGGATTATTACATAATTTTGCTGTTACTACATAAGAGTTCTTCAAAGAGGTTCATTTTTAAAAATACATGTTATTAGAATTTTTTTAAAGTTCATATTGTAACTCCCTTTTATCACTTTAATATTTTGGATGAGAAAGAAATATGAAAAGGCTAATGATACCAACACTAAAAGATCTAACACTTTTAACTATATTTTATGTAAATACAGTTGATTCTTAAAGTGGTGGGTTTCAGGGTGAATTTCAAAGAGTTTTGGAGGAAAATTTACAAAATTGTGAAATTCCTTTTTTATGTGTAAAGACTTGTTGGGTGAGGAAATAATCTATATGTGTTTATACATACATGATTTATGGGCATGTATATATGTATAAAATACGCTCACATACATATATACATATATATGTATGTATGTGTATATATAGATATATATACATATATATTTCATATATATACAAATATGAAACAAAAAATAAAGCACACAAAAAATTGTGTTTTATCCTAGATTAATGTTGAAAATATAATGACTGATATATACTTTACCACTTTGATAGGAATAGGAGAAAACTGAAATTAAATCACTGGATTTAAATAACTGATACAAGATAAGATAATGTGACAGTTTCTAGTATGTCAAAGGAGCTTATCTGGTGCTTGTCAATGTATTTCATTAGGAGAATGAACAATACATGTCTATTTTAATTTATATTTAACTGAAAATTTGCATTTCCCTCAAAAACTTGATTCTGAGAAGGGGTCTATCTAGAAGTTTCCAAAGATTAGTAGAGTAGTCCATGATATGCAATAATGGTTAAGAAACTTTTTATTACAGAAAATATGTACATTTTTCTTGCAAGGACTCTATGAGGAAAATAATGCAAATGCTAGTATTCTTAATTTATAGAAAAGGAAGTGAGTTTGAGAAATTAACTGATGTTACCAAGCAATGGTAGAATTGGAGTAGAACATGGTACTTGTGGAAAATAGTACTGTGAGATAAGATTGAAATGAAGTTAACTTTAGAACTTAGAAAGGAAATTCAGGATCATTTAACTCAATAGTCTAGTTTATAGGTGAGGAAAGTGAAATTCAAATAGATTAAGTTGTTTGTCAAAAGTTACACAGGCAGTAGGCAATAGAGCTAAGTTGCAAATTCAGTACTTTCCTCACAGCAGATAGAGAGCTATTCTTTCCTGGGGTTCCATAAAGCTGTAGCATGCAAAATGCCATACTCTGGTAAAACCATCTTGGTAGACAAGTTAAATCACGTTGACTATAACTAATAAGCTACAAACTTGACAGTAAATTGGAGGGATGTCTAAACCAAGCACGAGACATGAAGACAGTTAAAGTAGATGCTATGAAAAGCTTAGAGATTGGTCAGACATCAAAGAAAACGAAGTCCTTCACTCTATCCCAAACTAGATCAGTCTTCTTGACTTTGTCTTGTCACTGAACTCTGGAAGGTTGATAACTTTGTATAACTCTGACACACTTAAATGTAGTTTATGCACAAGTCAAGATATCACCCTAGGATGTCATTGGTCTTCTCAAAAAAATAATGAACAATAACTACAGCTCTTTCCACCATATCATGCTGCTTTGGAAGACCTTGCCTATCAAGCTATGCTATCAAGCTAAGGCATTTTATCTTTATTCCATAGAAAATATGAAGGTATTAAAAATGTTGTGCAACAGAGTGACATGACTAGATAAGAGGAAGAGGATATTGTAGAATAAGTAGATTATAAAGGGAAGAAACTGGAGTCAGGGGTATCCGTTGATATGCCATTGAAATAATTCTTTGGGGTGGTAATAAATTCCTATGATAGTGATAGTGAAGATTAAAAGGAAAGGATTTAGAAATACTATTAATGTGTAATTAACACAAACTAGTAATTGAAAAAAGGAAAAATCAAAGGCCATATGACTGAGTGGATAATAAAGCCATTACCATAAATATTGCTTTTCAAAATTCTTCATTTCTTCAAATGGAAGATGCTAAGATCAAATATAAAGAATGAAATCACCCCCCCCAAATTTTGATAGTATGTCAAGAGTATTGGCTTTAGATAAACATAGATATTTATAAATCAGGATAAAAGAAAAACCACAGACAACACTTAAAGAAACAAATAAATTAGAAAAGTTTTGAGCATTGGTCTGATGGACTGTTTCTATTGCCAGGAGTTTAGACTATCTACGATTATAGTAGCACATTATCAGGCTGTCTTTGAAGTGATGGATGCTTCAGCCATAGAGTTCATGAAGATCACCTATTCACTGATAGAGACACTATGCTTTCCATTGGTGGAAGCACCCATATAGAATTACATGTGCTGGAATGATTGACCCATTGACCAATGACATCTAAAAATGACACTCAAACTACATTTTATAATAGGATTTTAGCTGATTCAATTGATTTCTTTAGTTACTTTTATCTTTCAGGGACTTTGACCACTCAGGATATAAGAGCAACTATAGACAAAATATTGATATATGAAAGCAGTAGGAAAAGTCCTATTTTTGACCTCACAAGTCCTTAAATGTCATCTGATGTTCTTCAATTCCAGACTGACAAGGTTAATTCTGATTCAGACTATCTGATTAAGAATAGATTCTCTCCTCCCTATGAAAAGGCCTCAAAGATCAAAACTTATAAAAATTCATTACTAATGAATATTGAAACATTACAGGAAAATTAATCAGTATTATTAAACATCAAAAATTTAGTGCTGACTTTTTCTACGGGAGGCAAGACCTCTCACTCTAGAACAGACAATAAAAACATCACAGTGGGAGAAAGGAGTGAAAAAGAGACAGAAAGGACAAGAATTACCTTTTGAAAAGCCAGCCAAGGACACATGGTGAAAGGAAATTGAACAACAGGAGAGTTCATTGGCACCAAGGATCTTAAATGGGCTTACTCCACAGTCTTGTCATGTCAGCTAAATTCATATTGACTGTTCTTGAAGTGACTCTTTGCAAAGTAAAGAAAGGGAATTTGACTTTTTGGTTTTGCTGAAAAACACTGTGGATTTAGTGGGTAGCCAATGATATAGGTGAGCCTTTGACAACCCAATCAAATAATGATAATCCCATGTGCTTTTGAAAAAGAAATTACTGTTTTCCTTTGATGTAGATTATGACTTGTTTAAACTCTAGTGGCTGTTCACTTCCTTCTCACTAAGGACAAATATTTGCTAATTAAGGTTCAGAAAGGAGAGCAACAGCAGGTCAATCTGTTTATTTCTTGCTTGAAGTCTATTTTAGAAATTGAAGTTACATTATACATAGGATAACATATCCATATGTGATTTTCTTCGTCTGCCTCATTCTATCCACCATACATATACATATCTTTAGTCCTCAGAATACAAATTAGGAACAAGGGGCATAATTAAAATTAGAATGCCTATGAGTGTGGTGAATTATTCATTTTTTTTTCTAGTTTAAGATATTTTTGCCCATAAGAGTTTGAATGAAAAAGAAAAAGTTGTTGGACAAAGTCACTATCTGTAGTAGGTTCAAGAGTTGCCAAAGGAATGTAAAACTTTTTTTGTTTTGTTTTGCTTTGTTTTTTTTTGCTACATTTACCTCATAATTTCTCAATGTTTAAAAATCCCAGACTTTATTTGATGAATGTTACTGAGGGCAGGGAGCTAAGACACAACAGGTGGGGGCATTGATATCCATTCTACTTTCAGATAGATTCAATTGTGTGGAAGTTTTCTTTTAAACTACGTCAAAATTTGTTTCTTCACACCATCTACTTATTATTTTCAATGTTATTCTTGGATACCAACCAGAATATGTTTAATCCATCTTCTGTTGGATACATTCATACAGTTGAAGAAGCTCTCATATCACGTCAACCTTCTTGTCTCTATGTCAAATTTCCCATGATAAGCTATATAAGATTCATATGGAAAGGTATTAAATTATTTCACCATTCTAATTGTGTTATCTAATTGATGTTCCCCATCTTATGCACAACTTTCCAAAATATGAAAACTACAGTTGTTATTGTTCAGTTGTTTTTCAGCTTTGTCTGACTTTTGTGACTTCATTTGGGGTTTTCTTAGCAAAGGTTTTGGAGCAATTTTCTATTTCCTTCTCCAGCTCCTTTTACACATGAAAAAATTGTGGCAAACAAGGTTAAATGACTTGCCCAGGTTCATGGAGCTGAAGAGTATCTGAGGTCATGGTAGAACCGTGGAAAATGAGTCTTCCTGAAGCTAGGATTAGTACTCTATTCATTGCATCATCCAGTACTCTAGAATCCAGAGTAGAGACCTCCAAATTTGGTCTGGCCATAGCCTTATATCAAGGGTCTTCAAACTACGGCCCGCAGGTCAGATGTGGCAGCTGAGGACGTTTATCCCCCTCACCCAGGGCTATGAAGTTTCTTTATTTAAAGGCCCACAAAACAAAGTTTTTATTTTTACTATAGTCTGGCCCTCCAACAGTTTGAGGGACAGTGAACTTGTCCCCTATTTAAAAAGTTTGAGGACCCCTGCCTTATATAGTAGGACCACCTTCTTCTTATTCTGGGAAGTTTCACCCATTCTAGCTCAAAATTTTAGGGAGCTTCTCTATTAGACTTCTGACTCATAAGTGAGCTCATAAGCCACTAAAACATACTAATCTTTTCCATATAACCTGCTATTTTGTACCTTCCCTGTCTTGTACTTGTGAAATCAATTTCTTGAACTCAAATATAAGTACATTTATTATCATTAAATTTTATGTTATCAATGAGGGTCCATTCTATCTTTCTTAGGTGTCAGATACTTTGCTTTGTGCTAGGAATATAGTTAAACAAGAGACTGATCCTATGTTTAGTTATTCACTCACAGACAAAGCATTATGCCGAGTGCTAGAGATCAAAGAAAAATGAAAATACAACCCTTGCCCTCAAGAAATCCACAGGCAAAAAACATATAACTACTATAAAAAAGAATAAATGGAAAGCCATCTCTGAGGCAATTTACTAGTAGAAGGAAGGAAATGAAGAGGAAGAGGACTAAGATCTTCATAAGGTGAGATTTGAGTCGAATCTTGAAATCAGGAAAGTAGTGGCAAGAAATTAGAAGTAGAGGTTTTATGCAAGAGGGACAGCCAATAAAATATAACAAGAGGCATATGGGATGCTGAATGCAAAAAACAGTAGGTCAGTACAAGTGGATTGTTGGAGAAGACTAGAAAGCATGGAAGGGGTCAAGTTGTGTTATAATGAAGAACATACTATATGCTGAATTTCTTCTAGTCAGAAGAAATTTGTTTTTATATATCCTTCCTAAAATGTAGCATCAAGAACACTGAACATGATATTTTAGAAATGACTTGACCAGTGCATGGTATAAGGTGCATTGATCAGTACAGAGTACAACTTTCCTTTGATTTGGATATTCTATATTTATAAAGTTCCTAAGAGTGTATAAATTTTATTGCTACCAAGTCATAGTTAACTTAAATGGAGTCCACTAAAATGATAAAGTATCTATAAATGCAACACTAGTTGACAAGCTCTCTTATTCCATATTTATATAGTTTATTTGGGGAGTATTAGCCTAGGACTTTATATTAAACTATTAAATTTCAGGCCAATGATCCATCTTGTTTCACATCTATATTCTCTATTCTCATTTCTATCATCTGCCCCCAAATTCATAGAACTCAAAATGATTTGGAAAATCATATTTATGTCATAGAAAAAAAATTGACAGCGCTTCTTCTTTTACCATTTTTTCCAAATAGTTTCCAGAGTATTGGAATTCATTTTTTTTTCTACATGTTTGGTAGAATTCACTTGTAAATCTATCTGCCCTTGAAGATTTTTTCTTCAGAAGTTCATTAATGACTTGTTCAATTTGCTTTTCTAGAATTATACTTTTAGTAATTTATTTTGTCTTCTTTTAATCTGGGCAATTAATATTTTTGTAAATATTCATCCATTTCGGTTAACTTGTCAGATTTTCTGCCATACAGTTGGGCAAAATAGCTCCTAATTATTGCTTTCATTAGTTTAGTTTAGTTTTGTTTTGTTTTTGCTGAGGCAATTGGGGTTTAGTGACTTGTCCAGGGTCATACAGCTAGGAAGTATCAAGTGTCTGAGGCCAAAGTTGAACTCAGATCTTACTGACTTCAGGGCTGGCACTCTATCCATCTAGCTGCCACTTTTAATTTCTTTCACATTGGCAATAAGTTCATCCTTTTCATTTTTGATGCTGATGATTTGTTTTGTTTGTTTCCTTTTTCAAATAAAATTATCCAAAGGTTTATAAATTTTGTTGCTTTTTTCATGAACCCAACATTTAATTTTATTAATTAGCCCAATAGTTTTGTGTGTGTGTGTGTGTGTGTGTGTGTGTGTGTGTGCGTGTGTGCTTTGTTTTGTTTTGTTTTAGTTTCAATTTGATTAATCTCTCCTTTGAGTTTCAGAATTTCAAATTTGGTATTTAATTGGTGGTTTTTAATTTGCTTTTTTCCAGATTTTGGTATATACAGATAATCATAGGAGGGATTAGAGGGTAGAGTGAGAGAGGCAAGAGAGTTTCACTTCCCTGCAGGATGGAGAGAAAAAAAGTGTGGAGATTGTGGACTCTAGGTCCTTGGCAAAACTCCTGGCAGTTTGGTCCATTTCCTTCACTCCTCTCCCTAAAGACCAAGGACTTTTGCTTATCCTAACTCTAACTGATCCTGAGGCCTTGAGGGAGCTAGCCCAGACTTAACATTTTGGTGGCCAACATGTGAACCAAGGACCCTAATTTCACTGAAGAAGTCCCTGGTGACCAGGAAATAGGGTGAGTATTTTAATAGACAAACAGGGAACTTATTTTGTTAAGCGCTAAACTAGTAACTCTAATTTTCTAACTGAAATGGGGCAGATATTAGGAAAATATTCTTCCCCACCCCCATCCCCAACCCCACCCCAAAGGAGATCTGCAGGAAGCATACTCAGACTGATAAAGATACAGGGTTTAATTGTAACTTGGGAGCAGATTGATGGATTCGTGGGTACATTAGAATGTATATCCCCTTGGTTCTTCAAAGAAGAAGAAATAGAGGCAGATAATTGGAAACTAGTAGGAGATCAACTATGTAAATATTGTAGTGATAATGGTCCTGATTCAATTTCTAAGGAAACATTCTATATATATATATATATATATATATATATATATATAACATAATACAATTGGACTTAAAGAATCCTGCAAGTTATAGAAAAAAAAAATTTAAGAACAGCCAGTTGAGGAAGTGTGAGGAAAAAGAGGAAGACAAAGGACAGATTAATGGCAATATCGCCAGAGGGCAGGAGGACTTAAGTGAACTTGAAGGGTGTGGTGATTCTCACCCTCTCAGCTCAGCTTTAACTCCACCTACACCAAAGCAATTCCTTAACACCTCCCCTCCCCGTCCCCATAAACTCCACCTTTTACGGTGGAGGGAGGAGGAGTAGTGGGAGGGGCAGTGATATCACCAGCACCAACCCCCCAGCAATCACTCCCTCCTATGACTTGATTGCAAAAAGTCAGTACTTAAAGTCACAGAAGAAGCTGATTTGAGAATAAAAATGTATTCTGTGATTCAACAGTTTAACTCTTGGGTCAAGAAAGTAGAAGATACACTCCTTTTGATCTAGAAATCATCAAAGACCTGAAAAAGACTTGCACTCTTTATGGGGCTACATCATCTTATATTAAGATGTTATTACAGAATTTGGCTTATGAAGTCTTAACCCCTAGTAACTGGAAATCTATGACAAGGGCATGCTTAGAACCTGGACAAAACTTGTTGTGGCTTTCTGAATATAGAGAGCTCTGTAGGATACAAGCCCAACAAAATAGTCAAAGTGGAGGTAATATTCCAATCATTTGTGACCAACTAACAGATGTAGGTTCTTATGCAGACACTTCAGTACAGATTAATTACCCCTTAGCAACATATGAGCAAATTGTTGCTGTTGCTATCAAAGCGTGGGCTTCTCTCCACAATAAAAATGACAAGGGTGAGGACATCACAAAAATAACATAAGAGCCAAATGAACCCTTTGCTGATTTTGTGGAACATTTGCAGACAGCTGTCATATGAACTAATGATGAAAATGCAGTAACAGATATTATGATAAGGCAACTTGCTAAAGAAAATGCTAATGAGGTTTGTAGAAGAATTATACTAGGACTAAGAAATCATTCTAGCTCTTACTTATTATCCAGGAGATATAAATAGAATATCTGATTCAGCCTATTGAGTTAGTGTGGTACAAAGAATTGCCACAGCCTAAATAAAACTTGCAGCTTCTAATATATATCAGCTCTTTAAGCAACTTCAAGAGCAAGTGAGAAAGTATTCATGTAAGATTTATAGCTTGCTTGTCCACTCTCATAGTGGACTTCCAGGTCCTATTTTTGATGGTAATTCAAAGGCAGATAGCCTTCTAACTATGCTGGCCAATACTCCTTCATTTCAAGAAGCCCAAGAGTCTCATTCTAAATATCATCAGGCTGCTCGAGCTTTACGTTTACAATTTGGAATAACAAGAGAGGAAGCTAGGAGCATAGTAAAAGCCTGTACAGCTTGCCTTCCTTTCTACACTCCTACACTCCTTCCAGGGAAAAACCCTCATGGTTTGAGACCCAATGAAATCTGGCAAATGGATATGACCCATTATAAATCTTTCGGTCATCTGTCTTTTATCTATGTTGTGGTAGACACCTTTCAGGATTCACTTTTGCTATGCCAGCAGCAAAAGAGACAGCCCAAGTGGTCACTGAATTCCTTATACAAGCGTTTGTCATTATGGCTGTGCCACAAGCAATAAAAACAGACAATGGTCCTGCATACACCTCCAAACATTTTGCACACTTTTGTGCACAGTGTAAGATTTTACACACCACTGGCATACCCTTTAATCCTCAAGGACAGGTAATAGTAGAAAGGAGAAACAGGAACATTAAGAAACTCCTCCAAAAACCAAAGAAAGGGGGAGCCACAGATAACCCTAGAGAACTTCTAAATCTAGCCCTTTATACTATTGATTTCTTGATTTTTGACAAAGATGACAAAGTCCAGTGCAAGCAGCTCCACTATCTTTAGATAATCACCAGGTGATGTGGAGAGACCCAGAAAGTGGTGATTGGAAGGGACCAGATAGGCTAACTGCTTGGGGGAGAGGGTTTGCTTGTATCTCTACAGGTGGAGAAGGAATCAAATAGGTGCCAACGAGCCGTATTCGCCTTGTTCATCGCAGAGAGATGGAGCAGACCCTTGAAACGAAGGAGAAGACCCAAGAAATATGGGGTTGTGCTGTTGCTGATTGTAGTCGCCATTGAAAGAGAGTGGCAGTTATGGCGTTTGACTCATGGACATGGAAAATTGTTGGACTTCAAAACCCTCAGGAATCATTGGATTTTCTAAGAAATGATAAGACTGTTACAGGACTTCAAAATCTGCTGGAATATTTGGATTCCCTAATACATGAAAAGACTTTTGCTGGACTTCAAAAACTTGGGGGGATCATTGGATTCCCTGATATGTGAAGCAATGGACAATAGATTGGTTTTGGACTATCTCTTGGCTGCTGAAGAAGGTGTATGTGTGACTGCTGTTTACATACCCTCCTTCAAAGACTTCTGGCAATCTTTTACAACACCATGTTGATTTATATTGTATGTTATGCCATTACTTGGGTATATAATTCATGTTTATTACACCACATCAAGCCTGCACTGACTGTGGGGAGAGTCATCACTAATAGCCTCTGCGTTGTTGCTATGTGCTTGTGTAATACCTCCCATGCTGATGGGTTTGTGCATAATAAGAACCTTCAGCCCAGAAACCTGATGGCAACCCCCACTTCCCTTTGGTGCTTTTCATTTCCCTTCCTGAGATGTCAGGGAGGGCGTGATTATTTCCTTTTCGGTGCTTTCACCTCCTTTCCTGAGAAGTCAGGGGGGTTGTGATCACCTGTGTTCTAAAACAAAAGAAAGGGCTGAAACTCTTAAAAGTTGTGCTTGAATCAGAAAACTGAGCACTTAAGGCTAAGTACCTATTGGACAATAACTATTTTTTTTTTTTAACTTTTATGGTCCAGCTCTGTTCCTGGGTTAAAGGGGGCATTGCCCCAAGCTCCTGGGCAGTTCTAAGACTTGGATTTGAGCACAGCACCCCTTGGTGTTTGCTTTATCTGTTCTATTCAGAAAACAGCCTGGTTTCCCAGTTTGCCTTCAGAGCTGGAACTGGAGGCTATTCCACTGATCTTCTCCTGTATGAGCCAGGTCCAAGCATCTCAGTTGCTGATTTGCTGTGATTGAGACCCTTTCACTGGTTTTTCCAGAGTATCTGAGCTGGGCTGACCACACTTTCACCCCAGTGAGACTGACCTTTCTTAAAGTTTTTCCACTCTAAGTGAATTGAAGAGTGATTTCATTGTATCACACTCTGTCCAGAGGTTTGGTTTCATGTGTTTCTGGAGGGAAACTAGATAGCTCCAAAGAGAGTATTGATTGTGTAACATTTATTATATAGGCTTTCTTGAAATGGATATTGTCTCATATTTTGAATCCTCTCATATTCTGCTGTGTACAAAGCATTTTTTTCTTTTTCTTTTTTAAATAAATAAAATTTAAAAACATAGGGCTTTTTCATGCAAAGAGTCAATAACAACTTACTAGTAGTGTCATAGTAAAATTTTCAAATTTTATGGATGGGGACAATGACTTAAATTAATAAGCATTTATTAAGCACCTTCTATATTCCAGACAATATGTAGCAGTGGGGTTACAAAGAAAGAAAGAATTATCCCTGCTCTCAAGAAGATCACAGGTTGCTGGTAGAAACAACATATCCATGCAGAAACCAGAGCTATACAACATAAATTAGAGATATTACCAGAGGGAAGGAACTAGCAATAAGTAATAATGAGGCTTCAGATAGAAAGTGAGATTCTCACTAAGAAGCATCAGAGATATGAGAAATCATCTAAAGTATTCCATAGGCCATTGTGTTATATGAGAGCCTGCTAGAAAATTCCATATGATTTGTGAATTAAACATAAAATCCTCTGTTGTTCCATGATGTCTAATGTTTTATTTTGTTATTAATATATATTTCAGTATAACTGCGTCAGATGGGGGACAGTGTGAAAAAGAAAGAAAAATCTTAAACAAACCATTTTGACTTTGTATTTCTAATTAAAAATTGTTTTCTTTTTTTCTCTTAAGGGCATTGTTGAAAAATTTGAACCATCATACAGTGTGAACT
Source organism: Antechinus flavipes (assembly GCF_016432865.1). Lineage (NCBI taxonomy): Eukaryota > Metazoa > Chordata > Mammalia > Dasyuromorphia > Dasyuridae > Antechinus > Antechinus flavipes. Next base: position 75,001,540 of record NC_067399.1, read on the forward strand.
CTATATTTATGTCTATCTTAGTTTGACTAGGGAAGGGAAAACTCTGATGTAATGTAAAGAGTTGATAAAGAAATATTACCTTAAACTGACTTCATGGCTCTTTTCACAGATTTGAGAGACTAGTCATAATTTAATAGAAGTAGAATTGGGTTTAGAATACAAGTCACAAGGCTGCCATTTACTAATGTGTCTTTCCATTCTTCTTACCTCAGTTTGTTCATCTAAGATGGAAGGGAGTAAGATCTCTTTAAGGTCCTTCCCATAGTTCTATCATTTTGTAATCTGTGCAGCACTGAATTTCTAAAATTTGGATATCTGCTTCTTCTTATATACTTGTTCAGTTATTTTCAGTTGTGTCCAAGTTTTTTGACACTATTTTAGGTTTTCTTGACAAAGATACTGTAGCACTTTGTTCCTTCCTTCTCATTTAATAGATGAGAAAACTGAGGCAAACAGGATTGTCTTGCTCAGGATCACACAACTGGTAAGTATCTGAGACCAGATTTAAACTTAGGAAGATAAGTCTCACTGACTATAGGACTGGCACTTTATCCAATGCACCATCTAGATACCCCATAGAATACATTTGTTTCCTTGTGAGAAATATGAAATTATATAAATCACTCAGAAAACAGGAAGTTGAAACAAGAACCAGGTTGAATAAAATTCAAATTAGTAGTTTTAGAGATCAGACCAGGCAATTCAACAATAGACTTGAGTTCACATTCAGTGTCATCTTTGGAAAGCAGATGGTATTGAGTCAATTTGAAAGAGAGGGTCATGGTCAGCACATGTACACAGTTCAGTTCATATAGGATTACTATTTTACACTTCTACAATAACAGAGACAGGAAAATAATAGAGGGCACAATTAAATATAGAGGACAACTTTAAAAAAATAATGATTTGTTTGTATGCATTTTTAATCTTGTGATCAAAGATATGACTCTAATTTATAATCAAAAAATAAAATCAAATTTAACTCTGAAATGTCTGGCTAAATTTTAAGATTCTTAAAAAGCAGTAGAAATCCTCTGGCACAAATCTTCAATAAATGGATGTTAGTATTAAACTGTCACTTATTTACTTGGGGTTCCCCCCCCTAAAATTTCTGTTTGAATTATGTTACTTAGAATATTTTCAAAAACAAAACTGAGTGTGAACTTTGAGTGATAGCCAAAAATTCAAAACATTTCCACTTTCAGGTTGTAATTTACTGTTAGAAGAAATATTTCTGTGGCCCCTAGTAACAATAAAGTGGCACTATAAAGGCCCCTTGAGCTTTATCATCCTATATTTGAGCTGAAACAAAGGAAAGAAGAGATAAATTTCATGACTCTCATTGGATAAAAAAGAATAATTCAGCTTTTAACTATGTTTCCGAAAAGGCACTAAATATCAAGCTCCACTTCATAGAAAAGAGCAATTAGCTTATTTAAATTGGAGAGTGTCATCTTAAGGAATCAGCAATTAAAAAAGAGGGCAACAGAAACATTGCTTTGCCATCCATTATTGCCCCCAGGTTTGTTGATCAACTTTATAATCCTTTTATGTGTCTATAAATCATCTTGTGAAATTAAAAGAGTGTGGCTGACATGAATATCACCCACTTCACAAATGAAGGACAAGGAGAAGTAAAAACTTCATGCAAAGGCATGAAGATATAATAAAAAAATTCTGCACAATTATTATCTCTGCTTCACCACAAAAGTGAGATTACTCTCTTGGTGGATGTCACTAAAATGAAGCTTTAAAATGGAGGTGCTGAGCTGTAAATTACATTTCTGAATCAATTACAGTTCTATCAGAAAGGCTATAAATAACATGCAAAATGACCAGATGTGTATTTTTTTTTTTTTGGTTACACTTGAACATTTGGCGCCTTTAAAACATTTAAGGGAGGAACTTGGGTTAAGCAATGAATTTCACAGATCCATCTGACAAGACAGAAAAATGGGAAATAGAATTATTATGACCTTGCCTCAAGGAGATTTCATAGAACAAGGTCATATCAAGAATTAGTCAAATCATGGGCCTACCTTGATTATCTTTAAAATTATTTGGAAACAGCCCTTGAAACTCCATAATTTCTAGTTCTCTGGAATTTTTTAAGAAATTAGGCATAGAAGATGCTTTTAAGCTCATGATTTTAAACAAACTATGATTCACTAATCACCTTTTATTTACTAGCTCTTCAATTTATTTTGTCAATTTCTTGCAAAATCTAAATGATTTCATTTCTAAATGAAATGGTGTTCAATGGCTTATGTATAACAAAAGACAAAATAATTCCAATATTGTTACTAGAATTTACAAATCAGAAAGAATGAAGCTACTATGAACATAGAAAGTAATTCATTTCACCAGCAAGGCACAGAAATTGAGAACCCATTCCTGATCCAAGAGTTCTAGTCTTGATCTAGAGCTTGTCATAAAGATTTTTTTATTTTCAATGCAAGTTCTTCTTTTTTAATCTTATACATGTCAGTGAGTGCTAAAATTGATAGCTATCAGTAATAGATACCAAGAGGAAAATGTGCTTCTCCACTTCTAGGAAAATAATATTTGTCTCTGAAAGGTGTGTGCAGCACTCATGTGAGCTATTCTAAAGAATGTATCACACCTTCCCACAGTAAAACTTTCTGCTTTCATCTGAAGCAAAGAAATAATAGGAGTTATCAAATTATAAATTATAAATGTACCTAATCATTTAACAGAGTAAAAAAAAAATCAGCTTATTAAAAGTGGAAGTCTGAACAAAATTCCCCAAGATCCTTTAATACTTGGCTTCAAGTTTTAGCTGTCCTTTCTGTTTGGAAAATAATTTTTGTGTTTTTTTTTTTCATTACAATGCCTAGGATAAGAATAGTGTCAAGTTTCTGCTTTGATATACAGTTGACACATCCCATCATCCACAATTCCATTATTTAAACATTTGAAACTTTTCTTGTTTGTTTAAGACAAAATATTTCTTCCCTCCTACCCCAATGACAGATTGATAGACAGAATTCAGACAATGCTCAGACATTCTTCAGAGGAGAAAAACGCTTAGCATATATCAAGATATATATATATGGAGAGAGAGAGAGAGAGAGAGAGAGAAGAAAGAGTATCATAAAAATCCAGTCAAAGGCAGAAAAGTCCCCACAATTTCAGTAGAGTACGGAAGAAAACTGATGGGGTCAGATTTCTTCATATGTAAACACATAAGATTCAGTAAATAGAGAAGAAAAATAATGTACCCTAGAAATAAAAAGTTCAATAAAAATCACATAAGATTTATGAAAAATATTGAATACAGCCAAAGTAAAACCAAGGAACACATTTAAATAAATACTTTTAAATGTGTTTCAGTTGACTGGAAGACAAAATAATTATCCATATAATTTGAATTTATTTAACTACATGCCCTGCATTTTATGAATAAAGAATGCTAGAATAGTTTCCTATATAATTCATTTTTATTCTTTTAAAAAGTGTTCCTTTCCAAAAAATAAAAATAAAACAAGTAAAAACAATTAGATTATTCTTTCTAAGTGCATTGGACTGTCTACATTTACAAAGAGAAATGGAGAAATGGAAAAGTTCACTTTATTTTAGAAAATTTTATAAAATACTTTTTGCTGTAAACCTCAAAAATATTGAAAAAGGAGACTTTTTAAATGATATAATTGAATTATTCTTAATATATTTTGTTTATAGACAGAAATATCTCAGTCGTTTATTTTGCAAAATCTCATAGCTTTATGTGGAAATAATGGAGCCTGTGTGTGACCTTGTACTTTAGATATGATCTTCAATCGCCTTTTGGCTCTCTTATTTAAACTGCATTCAGGATTTAGGCATATAAGTGGTTTTCTGGATGTAGTCAAATATTATCGATACTGTCAAGATTGTTTAATATTTATTGAATCCTCAATGCTGAGAAAACTATCAACTTGGGAGGAACTAACAATTGAGTGATATCTCTTTAGACTCAGGAGAAGCCATCTACCACATTTCATTCTGTTAGTTGTTGCAATAGTAAAAGTAAATGAAAGTAGACAAAGATCCCCATAGTACTACATATGAGAGGTAGCTTTGTATTTCAGAAAACTGCAATTCTTTAATAAATAGGTAGGAGGATAAAGTGATTACAACATAAATAATAAAATTTATATAGTTTATGAACAAAAATGGAGGATTGATAGATCTAGATACCTCAGAAACTTTCTATACTCATCTATCATTACACTTAATCAATCTTTAATTAATTGGTAACATGCTTTACATTGGGATATGGTCAAGAGTATTGCATGATGAACAAGGATGTTATTCTTCCATTATTTCTACTATGAATGATTTTCTTCAAGTAACATTGGACTCTGATTTCTGTTCCTAATTAATGAAGGATTTGGAGAAAACAGAGCAAATTCAGAAATAAGAAAGGCACCAAAAAAAGAAAAGGAAAAGTACAGACTTGATTCATGAGCACTGAGTATCATCAGTATTATCTGTCTCTTAACTTTGCATATCTAGCACACAGCAAGACACTTGGCATAAACTCGCTGCTTAACAAATTGTTGAATAGAGTTTATCTTGTTTAATGGGAAAGTTGAAGGATTTCAGTCATAATAAAGCATTAGGCTTGAACAAGAAGTAAAATATGATAATATGAAATTTAGTAGTGTTAAAATTAATAATATTGTTTAGGACAGAAAGTAAGAATATTCTTGTATCTTTTTCTTCCTTTTCACCTCTTATCTAGCTTTCAGGGTGATCAGAATCCCTGGAACAATTGAGCTGTAAGAGTAACATAACTTCTCATACCTCTTGGACAATGTGGGAACCACCTTTGTAGTAAAACAGAGGATTTATCGGCTTTATCATTTACTCTATCTCTCTGACTTCCAGATATTTAGAAACTTTCATTTAACTGAGGCAATGTCTAAGAAGCATCCCTGGGTCTTACCATTTTTCCTGCAATGGAATATGATTATTTAAACGTGTTGCCTCTTCTAAATAAAGTGTGATTTTCTTAAGAAGTAGCAGGTGTCTCCTTTTTAAATGTTTCATTTTATTTAACATTATGTTTGGTATAGAGTGAATCAAATGAAGTCAACAAATATTTACAAAGAACTTACGTATTAGATACTATGCTAAGTGTTGGGGACATAAAGAAAGGGAAAAGTCCCTTTTTTGTTTACTAAAGGAGAAAATATGCAAATAGCAATGAACAGAGGTAAATAGCAAGCTCTTTTTAATTTTTAATTTTTTTTTTTAAATAGGAAACTTTGGGATAAGATTGTGACAGAACTGAAGGCTTGTTTTAAGTATTTTAGAAAAAATTATGTCTTGAGAGAACATGTTGTCTGGGCCATTTTAGCATTCTATTATTTGGTCGTCTTAATCTCCAGTTGTTAAATGCCTCCTCAGCAAGACTATAAACTTCTTGAAGGCAATAAACATGTCATACTTCTCCTGTTTCTTTTAAATAGTCCCTGTGTTTTAGAATAGAAATTCTCAGGGACTTAGTATAGAGTCATCTTTTGTTTGGTTTTCCATTCTGTCATCCCAGAAGGGCATTTATCAAGGAGATTATGTTAGAGTCAGAAAGAAACTTTGTGATCTCTAAGGATAGCTAATTGCTCATTCCTTTGCCACATTTAAATTTCAAGAGAAAGATAGTAATTTTCAGATGTCATTTTATCTTCATTTAAAAAAAAATTCTGTAATTGACTGAAAATTGAAATGGCCATTAAGCAGGCTGATCACATTCCTCTTGCATAAATGTTTATATCAGGCCTCTTTAAAATGTTAAATGCATAATACTTTTTTTCATGTAACTAAATCAGCTATATTAGAAAAACTTAGTCATCTCCTCATCTTCCCAGGTTTTAGAGGAAAGAAATGTGAATGCTTATTGGCTACATAAAGCAAACATAAAAGTTATTATAGCAATGTAGGTAATAAATACCAGGATACTTGATTCATTTTGTATGCATAATACTTTTCCATTGGTGAAGGAACTTCCTGTATCAATGTAGATTACTGCTACTCTTTCAAGTGTAATTTTAATATAATCCTTCAAGGAATTTATATACTATTTGAAGAGTTGTAATATGTATACAACTATGTAAATACAAAATAATATTAAATAATTGTGAGAGAAAATGTTAGTAATAATGTGAGAAGTAGAAATATACCTTCAGGAAGGACTTCATATAGGAAATGCTACTTGAATTATAGTTTGAAGAAATTTAGGCATTCTACAATTTAGCAAAGATGAAGAATTATGTTCAAGACATAAGTGATCAGAGGTACAAATTTATAGAGAGAAAACAGAATAATGTCTAAGAAGAATAATCATTAGAAGAACTGGACTAAAATGGAAAGTATCAATACGACTGTTACTTCTAGTGTTAAAGAGAGTAATATGAAATATTAGAAAGGTAGAAGGTAGTCAAATCATAAAGGATTTTAAATCCCAAGAAGAGGATTTAGTATCTTACTTTCAAGATAGTCAGTAGCCATTGAAGACTTGTAGATAGGTATTGACATACTCAAATCTTTGTTTAAGGAATTTTAAGTTTGATTTATTGTGGAAGATGAATCAGGAAAGGAAGAGGCTGGAGGCAGTAAAGTCAGTAAAGTTAGAAAAGCTACTATATTTAGGTAAGAGATGATGAGTCTGGTTGAGGATAGTCCCTACGTAATTGGAGAAAAAGGAGAAGTGTAAGAGAAATGGAGGTAGAATCAACAAATAAATAGAAAAATAAAATTCAAGACATTCATATGTGACTATCATAAAGATAATCAATATTTTTACCATAAAATATGGGTATTTCCAAATGATTTACAAGTTAAAAATAATATTTTTGTCCAATCTTTTCCTAAAAGCAACCAATTTAAATATTTATTAAAATTTTTCTTTTTCATTTAAAAAAATTTTGGAATTAATTTTTTATTTCATTTCCAATAGAGAACTTTACTTATAATTAGCTTAGTAAACTGGAACAACCTTTGTTTGGTGAGGTTAATTAGTATAACTTCCTGGTATACAAAGCTCAAACAGCCACCAGGTACTAGTATATTTGGTGAGCATGCATATATAGGGGAATATTTCTAAAGGTTAGCCCAACATATTGTTTTGTTCCCCTCAAAACTGCAAAGTCATTAGATAGAAAACTATGCCCAAATGGATTTTTGAAAGAGCAGGCATATGTCAAATTAAGCCCCAAGGTTTTGGATCTGTGATTAGCTTAAATTTCAATGAAAAGCCTGTCCAAATTAGAATAGAAATGATAGATCATCAAGTTAACTAAACTTATAAATGATGAAAATTACAATGCATATGTATACATTAATGGTTATAGCTATAAAATTATTAAGTCTAGCACTGCATCATATTTAGATACAATGGTCCACATTTTCAGTGCAAAGAAAGCTGAGATTTACTGTTACACTGAAATTTCCAAGACAAGATTTTTCAGATCTCAGTCCCAACTCCCAACATATATGCACTTGCTCTAGCTAGTTTTTTTGTTTTGTTTTGTTTTGTTTTTGTTTTTAGTTATTGGGGGGGGGGAATAAGGAAACTAACAGTTTTAGCTAACTTTTCTATGATAAATTTCTTTATACTTAGGCTAGTTCTCAGATGACAAATCCACAGTTCATGATTTTGTCATTTATTTGTGTGTTTTCCCAGGCTAATAGGACAAGGTAAATAGGACTCTGTAGCCTCCAATTTTTTTTAATCTTTAAATTTTATTTTTTAAAATAACTTTTTATTGACAGAACCCATGCAAGAGTAATTTTTTACAACATTATCCCTTGCACTCACTTCTGTTCTGATTTTTCTCCTTCCTCCCTACATCCCCTCCCCCAGATGGCAAGCAGTCCTATATATGTTAAATATGTCGCAGTATATCCTAGATACAATATATGTGTGCAGAACCGAACAGTTCTCTTGTTGCAAAGGGAGAATTGGGCTCAGAAGGTAGAATAACCTGGGAAGAAAAACAAAAATGCAAACAGTTTGCATTCATTTCCCAGTGTTTTTTCTTTGGGTGTAGCTGCTTCTGTCCATCCTTGATCAATTGAAACTGAGTTAGATCTTTTTGTCAAAAAAATCCACTTCCATAAGAATACATCTTCATACAGTATTGTTGTTGAAGTATATAATGATCTCCTGGTTCTGCTCAGTTCACTTAGTATCAGTTCATGTAAGTCTCTCCAAGCCTCTCTGTATTCATCCTGCTGGTCATTTTTTGCAGAACAATAATATTCTATAACATTTATATACCACAATTTACCCAACCATTCTCCAATTGATGGGCATCCATTCATTTTCCAATTTCTAGCCACTACAAACAGGGCTGCCACAAATATTTTGGCACATACAGGTCCCTTTCCCTTCTTTCGTATCTCTTTGGGGTATAAGCCCAGTAGTAGCACTGCTGGTTCAAAGGGTATGCACAGTTTGATAACTTTTTGGGGCATAATTCCAGATTGCTCTCCAGAATGGTTGAATTCATTCACAACTCCACCAACAATGCACCAGTGTCCCAGTTTTCCCGCATCCCCTCCAACATTCATCATTATTTTTTCCTGTCATCTTAACCAATCTGACAGATGTGTAGTAGTATCTCAGAGTTTTCTTAATTTGCATTTCTCTGATCAATAGTGATTTGGAACACTCTTTCATATGAGTGGAAATAGTTTCAATTTCATCATCTGAAAATTGTCTGTTCATATCCTTTGACCATTTATCAATTGGAGCATCCAGTTTTTTTAATCAAAAGGTTCTAGCCAAATAAAATTTAGTTATATAATTCCAACTTTGCCTTTCTGTATGAAATTATGGTCATTGGGGAGGCATTGATGACACCCAAATGTTTTGTAGAGGAAATTTCTATTCAGAAATGAGATCTACTAAATAACCTCAAGTTCCTTTGAACTCTGAAACTATGATTCTCTGAGCATGATTGATGGAACCTCCCCACTTCCTTACTCACTGTCATGAAGGTTCAAATCTGAATTCAGACATTTAATATCTGAGCTTGGATAAGTCAATTAAGGTTTGGCTCATCTTTAGTTTCATCACTTACAAAATGGATGTTGTGAACATCATATAAGATAATATTTATATGATGCCTAATACCTACTAGATACTTAATGTTTATCTCTTTCTCCTTCAGTGTTTTCCAAAAATCTATATGTTATAATTTCAAACCTATGTTGGTCGCCTTCTTTTGGATGTAATCTCCCTTTTCCTTTTGAAAATGTGATGCATATATTCAAAATATGCCCTTAATAGTGCTAAGTATAAGTGAGATTATCTTTTTTCTTTTTCTAGATAATGGTTCTATCAATATAGTCTGATTGTCCAATAAAACACCCATCTAATTTTGACATGGATTGTTATCTACCTATACCTTCCACATGTTTAAGTTGTGAAATTGATTTTGCTAAATCCAAATGAAGATGCTACAATTTACAAGTACTTTAAACTTCAAAATTCAGATTTCAACTTAATTTAGCCAAATATCCATTTTTATGTCTTCTAAAAAAGTATCATTTTCTTAGGTGCATTTTTCTATAGTCATCTTTTATATAAATAAGACTTACTTTCTCTACCTTTTTTTTTTTTTTTTTTTTTTTTTGATCTTTACGGAGAAAACCTTCCAAGGGTTAGAACATCTTATTTTTTGATAAGAGGATCTTGAAAGTGTTTGACTGTTTGACTTCAATATATCTTGCCAGAGTCCTCCTTAATAAACTTATCTTACACCTGGAGAAAGGTCATCTACCTGAGAGCCAGTGTGACTTCAAAAGAGACATAGGAACAATTGATATGGTGTTTGCTATCTGACACCTCCATGAGAAATGCTAGGAACAGAACGGATGATGATTTCATTATTGTATGCTTCTGAAAACTGGACAGTATACCAGCCCCATGTTAGGAAACTAAATCATTTCCATTTAAGATTTTGAATATCACCAGGGAGGATCAGATACAAGATAGTGAGGTCCTTTCTTGAATTAAACTGTCAAGCATTCCAACGCTACTGTAGAGAGCCCAACTCCACTGGGCATGAACATTGGGCATATTGTTCAGATGCCAAATGTATCCTTGCCAAAAAGACTATTTTATGCTTATACCCCAAAGACATACTAAAGAAGGGAAAGGGACCTATATGTGCCAAAATGTTTGTGGCAGCCCTGTTTGTAGTGGCTAGAAGCTGGAAAATGAATGGATGCCCATCAATTGGAAAATGGTTGAGTAAATTGGTATATGAACGTTATGGGATATTATTGTTCTGTAAGGAATGACCAGCAGGATGAATACAGAGAGGCTTGGAGAGACTTACATGAACTGTTGCTAAGTGAAATGAGCAGAACCAAGAGATCATTATATACCTCAACAACGATACTGTTTGAGAATGTATTCTGATGGAAGTGGATCTCTTCGATAAAGAGAGCTAATTCAGTTTCAATTTATCACGAATGGACAGAAGCAGCTACACTCAAAAAAAGAACACTGGGAAATGAATAAAAACTGCTTGCATTTTTGTTTTTCTTTCCAGGTTATTTATACCTTCTGAATCCAATTCTCCCTGTGCAACAAGAAAACTGTTCGGTTCTGCACACATATATTGTATCTAGGATATACTGTAACCTATTTAACATGTAAAGGACTGCTTGCCATCTGGGGGAGGGAGTGGAGGGAGGGAGGGAGGGGGAAAATCGGAACAGAAGTGAGTGCAAGGGATAATGCTGTAAAAAATTACCCTGGCATGGGCTCTGTCAATAAAAAGTTATTAAAAAAAAAAAAGACTATTTTATGGTGAACTCAACCAGGCCAAGTGCTCAAAAGCTTGTCAGAAAAAATGATACCAGAAAAATCTGCAGGTCTCTTTTAAAAATTTTAGATTGTTTGTATGACATGGGAGACACCAGCAAAGAACTGCCTGGTATAGCAAACCTCATCAGAGAAAGTGCTGTGCTCTATGAGCAAAGCAGTATTGAATTACCTCAATAGAAATGAGAGCTATACAAAGTTAGAGAATCTATCCCAAATGTTCATAGAGGCTTTTTGTGTCTGACTTGTATCAGAGTATTCTACATATATTGCTCCAATCAGCCACCATTGGACACACTGTAACTTGACTCTAACATAATGATATCATTTTGGTCCTCTTCAAGAAAAAAGGTTACTATGTATGCTTACACATCAACATATGCACATAGACATATATTCAAACCTTACAATACACATATAAATCCTTACATATGTATACATACATAACACACAAACACATAAAATACACACACACACACATATATTCATTATTTGAAGGATAATAACTTTGATAGCAACAGAACTGAAATAGTGCAAGCTATGTATTAAAAATGTCTTATCAGAATCTTTCCAAAGCAATCAGGTTTCAGTTTGTATACACAATCAACTCAAGCTTGCCCAAAACATAGCTGACCCAAGGGTTTACCAATTTCCCAGTATGGGCACCTCTAAAGTAGTCCTTAAGATTAATAAATTAAATCCCATGTCTGTCATCACCAACTAGAGCTCTTATTTTGTAAAAGGAGAAAAATAATGTCTGGCAATACATATCTGCAATTTGAGATAAATAAAATGCATTCAATCTGACATCTTTCTATTTGGGAAAATTTTTTAAAATGTCACCTGCTTTAGTTTCTATGCAGCCAATCTTAGGTGAGTCTTAGAGACTGAAAGACTAGGAATAAAGAAGTAAATGACAAAAGGCTACCCTTAATTTATCTTCAAAACAAACTAATTCTTCTCCACCATAAAAACTACTTATTTCCATGGAGGATTTTAGAATAGCTTCTGACTTCCTAGCTTCTACATGATCCCTCTGCAGTTTTATGCTTGGTACATATGAGCCACAGGGTAAATGCACAACACTGAAATTGCAGTAATGATATATAATTAGCAGATACAAAGAACTTGATAGCAAAATTCATGAATAAGTCAAAATTCCACAACATGAGCAAGTCAGAAGAAGAGTCTTATTCCTGGCTTTTACTATATCTGTACAGGTTAAAATATAACAAAGAACTTTTGCTACAAAGCATTGTAATATCAAATTTAATTATATTATGTTTCCCAGTGTAGAGGGTTAAGCAGTTCTTACCATAATTCTACTGTTTGAGGACTATGATAGATTTTTTTTCTCTATACACATAGTAAAAAATATGAAATCACAGGAATTCTGTCTCAATATTGATCAGGAATGTCAAATCAAAATACCAACTAGCAAAGTCATTCTAGACAGTAGAATGAATAATGATCAGCATAAGAATTCCTATGTCCCCCTTATAAAATGGCTTTCTTCTCATTGTGGATTGATTATTTTATAAAAGCATAACAGAATTTTACTGAACAGAGAGGAAAAGCCTGTATCCCAACCTTCTTGGGTCTTAGAACTTCAGATAAACAAACCTCAACCTTTTCATTTAATGTTCCTATATTTTTCTTACTTTTGTATCTCCAGAATTTAAACACAATATCTGGCAAAAAAAAAAAAAAAAACATTTAATTAAACCTTACTGTTCATTTTTCTATGTACTTTTAATTTAATTTAATAATGACCAAGAACCAGAGTTCTTGGCTGACATGGACAAACATTAAGGGCATCTTACTATGATGTTTTTTGGGGGCTCAGTTTTTCATTGGAAACATCAGAAGCTGGCTTTTTGTGACCATCATCAAAACATTATGTTTTGTCTTATATCTACAACCACACTGATAAAATAAAGGGCTCTCAAACTAATAAACCATTACAAAGGATGGGTTTCATTTAAATCAACAGAGACAAGATTTCCATCCTTAATCCCTTAATATCTTTCTTTCTCATTCTCATGAGCCCCACTTCATCAGACCATGCATTTGACCTGATTTTACCCTGCTTTACCATCACTGTAAGGCAAACAAATAAAACAAAATAACAGATTTGGAAGATGCTGAAGAATCCAAGGAACAATAGCTAGAAATTGCAAATGGGAGAATTCTGGCTTGATGTCAGTTCAAATTGTTAAAAATAAGAGTTATCCAAAATTATATTGACTACCTCTATAGATGATGGCTTCTTTTCACTTAACATCTACATACAAAGGCCAGATTGTTACTTCTCAAATATTTTGTATGGGATCCCTTTTTTTTTTCTTTAAGTGGGTAAGTTTGCTGGACACTAAGATATTTCCAAAATATGAAATCTTATGTAAGGTAGCCATTTTACCATTACCTTAAATTACAAGAGTCCACCAAATGTGTGCTGTCTCTTAGACAAACAATATCATCAGAATTTGAGGTATTTTGCAGTCAGAATAACTAAAAAATCTAATGTCTTTCCTTGGACCACACCATTAAATGGAATTTTTTTTTTTTTTGGATTTAAAATTAGAAAGGATTAGAAACTGGAAAATGAATGGATGCCCATCAATTGGAGAATGGTTGGGTAAATTGTGGTATATGAATGTTATGGAATATTATAGTTCTGTAAGAAATGACCAGCAGGATGAATACAGAGAGGACTGGCGAGACTTACATGAACTGATGCTAAGTGAAATGAGCTTATAATGTTCAATCAACCCAGTCATTTTATTTTTTTTTTAATTTTTATTTAATAATTACTTTATATTGACAGAATCCATGCCAGGGTAATTTTTTTACAACATTATCCCTTGCACTCGTTTCTGTTCCGATTTTTCCCCTCCCTCCCTTCACCCCCTCCCCTAGATGGCAAGCAGTCCTATATATGTTGGATATATTGCAATATATCCTAGATACAATATATGTTTGCAGAACCGAACAGTTCTCTTGTTGCACAGGGAGAATTGGATTCAGAAGGTATAAATAACACGGGAAGAAAAACAAAAATGCAGATAGTTCACATTCATTTCCCAGTGTTCTTTCTTTGGGTGTAGCTGCTTCTGTCTGTCATTTATCAATTGAAACTCAGTTAGGTCTCTTTGTCAAAGAAATCCACTTCCATCAAAATATGTCCTCATACAATATCGTTGTCGAAGTGTATAATGATCTCCTAGTTCTGCTCATTTCACTTAGCATCAGTTCATGTAAGTCTCGCCAGTCCTCTCTGTATTCATCCTGCTGGTCATTTCTTACAGAACTATAATATTCCATACCATTCATATACCACAATTTACCCAACCATTCTCCAATTGATGGGCATCCATTCATTTTCCAGTTTCTAGCCACTACAAATAGGGCTGCCACAAACATTTTGGCACATACAGGTCCCTTTCCCTTCTTTAGTATTTCTTTGGGATATAAGCCCAATAGAAACACTGCTGGATCAAAGGGTATGCACAATTTGATAACTTTTTGGGCATAATTCCAGATTGCTCTCCAGAATGGTTGGATTTGTTCGCAACTCCACCAACAATGCATCAGTGTCCCAGTTTTCCCGCATCCCCTCCAACATTCATCATTATTTTTTCCTGTCATCTTAGCCAATCTGACAGGTGTGTAGTGGTATCTCAGAGTTGTCTTAATTTGCATTTCTCTGATCAATAATGATTTGGAACACTCTTTCATATGAGTGGTAATAGTTTCAATTTCATCCTCAACCCAGTCATTTTATAGACAAAAAAAAGTTCAGAAAAGCTAAATGGTGCAGATAGCAGCTATATGGTACAGTGGATAAAATGTTAGACCAATAGTCACACAGGCATTTATTTATCAAGCATCAATTGTGTTAAGCACTGTGCAAAGTATTGGAGATACAAAAAAAAAAAAGGAAAGAAATAAATTTCCCTGCTCTCACGCAACCTCCAGTTTCTTTGTCTCAGTTTACTTGCCCATAAAAAATCACATCTTTACTTTTACTAGCCTGTAAAATTTAGCATTTTTTTGATAATGATTATAGATAATAAACCTAATTTTAAGGAGACAGTAGCCTTCACCACACTTATTTAGGAGGATCTTCTGAAATGTGGAAAGGGAAGAGACTATAACTGAGGAGGTCAATGATGCTATTATAGCAGTCTGAATATATTGAAGACCTTCTTTTAAAACCAAAGGAGATATGGGTATCTTTGGAGACATTATGAAAGTGTAAATAGGAATAAAGATATTAAATACCAGTTCCCAGAAGAGAAAGAAGGGAATGGGGTCAACAGCAGAGGAAGAAGAGCTGGACTTAAGAAAGGAAGAAGACTATCTCTTCCTCTACAAACTGAGCAAAAAAAGATAGAAAGGGTAAAGATGTTAAGGAAATTTGAGATGCAGAACTGGGGAAAAGAAGAAACTCTTAGTTTCAATTTTCTCAGCAAATTATGAAAGAACATTTCTGCTGAGAGGGGAGAATATTGAAGAGTTTAAGTAGCATGAGGAAAGAAAATTTGAATAAATGTTATTGATGGTGAAAAAGAGAGTTAATCAGCTGATAGTAGGTACCATAAATTTATAGGAGTACATTTAGTAGAGTTGTGGGAGTTCATTCAGCAGTGTTCAGCATCTTGTCAGCAGGAACAGAAGGCAGATGATGGCCATAATCTAAAGTTGGTATTTAATGAAAGAGCTCACAGAATGATTGTAAAGGTAAAATGAGAAAGAGTATGTAAATTGTTTGCCAAACCTTAAAATGGTAGACACCAGTAACTATATATTATATAATTTATAGTATATAATTATAAATAAAGAAAATGATGGATAAACCAGCATGAGAGATTTATACATAAGTTGTTCTGTTGCATGGACAAAACCACATTTCTATTGCCCAGTGTGAATAATATTGTATGTTGAAGCCCTAGATCCAATCTCTGGTTGTATATTTTCTTAGCATAGTTACAAATTACTTTCTGAAATGCCTGGAATAATTCACAAGACCATCAACACTGTATTAGTTTGCATAGCTTCAAGTTTTATAATTCACAACTTTTGTCATATTTATCAATTCTTTAGGTATGAGATGAAAGTTCAGAATCAGTTTGTGTTTCATTCTCGTTATTAATGAGACAATTGTTTGAAACATTTTTTCACAAGCTTGTTATTGTGTATAATTTTTTTGCAAACTGTCTATATACTTTAACCATTGTATCCATTGGGAATTTTTTCTTATATATTTGTATTAAATACCTATTAATCATTGATAATGGACATTTATCATAGATCCTTGACACATATATATTTCTTCAATACATCATTCTCTATGATACTAAAGGTATTGACTAATGAAAAATCTTTTCTATTTTATGTGATCATAACTCTATATTTTATTATCTGTACTACCTATGTTCCTTGTTTATTTAATAATTATCTCCCTAATCATAGCTGTGGAAAATATCCATGTTGGTTCTCTTCCAATTTTTATGATCATTTTTAATATTCAAATCACTTGTACATTTTACCTTATTTTAATATATGTTAAATGTCATTGGTATAAAGCCAGTTTCTACCAAAATGCTTTCCAATTTTCTTAGAAGTTCTTAACAAATAGAGAGTTTTTTGTCAAGTTCTTGTTTGTTACTGTTATTGTTATTATTGGGCTTGCAAAATACTAAATTGTTAATTTTGGTTTTTATGACATATATTTATATTAATGTAAATAGTGTCATCATTTTAATTGTATGATTCAGCCAGAGCACTAAATATCCTTTCAGTTATTTAAGTTCCCATCATTTATTTTGAAAGTATTCTTTAAAAATAAAAGTGTTTTTAGTAATATATCTTCATTCTGCCTTGATTCATCTGGGACTCAATCCCACGTAATTTTTGTATATTGTAGTTATTTTAAATAAATTCTATTGTTTCCTGTTGGATTTCCTCTTTTTTGCTATATATAAAAACTAGTAAATTTTGGGGGAGTCAATTTTGTAACCTGTTATATGTCACTGACACTATTAATTTTATAAATAGTTTCTTTACTGATTTTCTAGGGTTGCTTTTATAAACTACTTTGTCATAAAAAATAGAGCTAGTTTTGTGTCCTCTTTTACAATAGTTGTGTCTTTTTTTTCCTCTTGTTTCCATTGTTACATTTCTAAAATATGAGATAACAAGACAAAGGTCTCATGGTTGCTTTACTCCTGGGTTTCCTGGGAAAAATTCTAGTGTTTCCTCATTACCCATATTGCTAAAGTGGGTCATATATAAATACCCATATGTGTGTATGTGAACAGATAGATAGATATCCTTTTTACATATTATCCAAAGTAGGCTGTTCAAGAGAAATTATTATAATACTTTATTAAAGATGTTTTTTTTTCCCCTAACTAACTGATGTAAACACATAGTTTGGAATATTTTTGTATAATTAGTTCCCTAATATTTTAAAATATCACACTCTTTGGAAGAACTGTTCTACTCATTCATCTAGGTACTAATTTCTTCTCTTTCAGACAAACTTTACCTATTCTTGTTATATTGTGTATGGACCTAGTTATTTAAATATTTTTCCTAATTATTTACATATTTAATTTACATATCTTCCCCAATAGGGACATCTCCAGTGATTCTTTAACGTTGTTTTATGTTTTCAGCTTTTTTGCTTTCTTTTTCTGAAATTAAATCAATATATTTATTTTGCATAATTTTTATATTATCTTTGGGTAATGTATTTAATTTGCACAAAACTGTGTATAGTGGGAATTTTTTTTTAACTCTCTATTGTGATTTGAACTTTATCTTAAAGATAAGGAAACTGAGTCCCAAATTATAGAAGAAACTTATGCAAATTTACACAAGCAATTATTAACACAACTTATTCCATGCCCTATATTAGGATTAACTGACTCAAATACTAGATTTGAAATCAGAAAATTTAAGATAAATACTTCTTCAGACACATAGTAGCTGCATTATCATAAAAAAGTGACTACTTTTTTAGTCTCAGTTTCCTTATCCAGAAAATAAGTCTCCAACCTTGCTTTCACTTCTAAATCTATGATATTATGATCTTTATTAATGACCTTTGCATTGACATGCACTAGCTCCTTTGCCCAGTCTGTCCAATTTTCTTGACCTGATCCCAGTCCATAATTTCATTCTGACAATAGCTGGCTGAATGAATTCAGAACATTCATTTCCATTTCAATTTCCTGATCTAGTGTCTGAATTCTATGAAGGCATTTTTATGTCTTACCTTCTTAGCAATAAAAACTCTAGTCTGAATATTCCTTTTTCTATGGTAAATTTCAAGTGAAGAGAAAAGGATAAATGGTGCTATTGTCCAGCCCTCATTTAAATAATCTATTTCTTTGTTTTCATCAGTGATATTTACCGTTGTTCTTTGGTGCTTTTCTTGTTCATAATGAAAATCTCTACAGTAAATAGAAATGCCAGAAACAAGTTAGTTTGTGCCATGCTATTTTAATAACTTATCATTTAACCTTCTTTAAAATATACACTTTGGAGGGGACTTGTGACCTTTGTTTAAAGAGAAGTAAAGAAAACTGGAAATCTTGCCAGTTCTCAAGAAGCTGACTTGTGTGTCCACATGAAGAAATGTTTTATTTCTAAAAATAAAATTTCCTCCCTAGTATAGCTAAACTCTGCACATATCTACAAAGCTATGACTAAGAATTATGGTGTCTGGGGTAAGAGGGAGTCTCAGAGAGACCCCAAAGGTAAAAGTCAACATTGTCTCAAAATTAAAGTTCTTAAGATTTACATTTCTTTGGGTAATTTTTCCCTGACCAAGCTCTGTCTTCTCTTCTCAAAGCTTTTTACCTTCTTTATACCATTAATGACTTTCCAATAAGCCACTTGCAGTTATATACAAGTATGCCATCATTGGAAATTGCTTATTCATGACTTCTCACATCCCAAAAAAAAATAATAAAGAAGTGGGAGTAATAGTTTCTGAGCAGCTGGTTATGAGGAAGTAGAGGTTTTTCTCCAGCAAAGAAATACTGACAGCAAAGTTCTCTCTTTGTCTCTCCTGACCTGTACTCCCAACTCCTAGCCCCTCCTCACCTTCAAATTGCTAAGGAAATGTCCCTCTTGTTAAATTGTTCCAGCCAGACCTCTGATAGTGAAGCTTTTGAAATTATTCTGGTACTAGAAACTGAGTGGATGCCCATTAGTTGGGGGATGGCTAAATAAGTTATGCTATATGAATGCAATGGAATATTATTGTCTTATAAGAAACAATCAGCAGGATGATTTCAGAAAGACCTGGAGAGACTTACATGAACTGATGCTAAGTGAAATGAGTAGAACCAAGAAAACATTGTATACAACAATAGCAAGACTATGCGATCAACTGATGGATTTGGCTCTTTTCAACAATGAGGTGATTCAGATCAATTCTAATAGATTTATGATGGAGAGAGACATCTACATTCAGAAAGAAAACCATAGGGACTCAATGTAGAACACAACTAAATATAGATTTTCACCTTTTTTGTTGTTGTTTGCTTGCTTTTTTTTTCTTTTTTTGATATTATTTGTGCAGCATTATAAAGGTAGAACTATGTTTAGAAGAGTTACACATATTTAATGTATATTGGATTACTTACTGTCTAGCAGAAGAGGTGGGAGGAAGGGAAAGAAAAAACTGGAATACAAGGTTTTCCAAGAGTGAATGTGAAAAACTACCTTTACATGTATTTTGAAAGTAAAAAAAAACTATTATTAAAAAAAAAGAAACTATTCCAGAAATGTTTTCTAATACCAGATGTTGGTAATTGGAAGCATCCCCTACCTACAATCCTAGGGGAAAGAAGCTTATGCTTTACTCAAAATTTATTAATAGTGAAAGGAAAGTGATTTATAAAGAAAATAGTTTTTATACTCTTAAATAATGCCCTACCATTCCCCAACTCCCAACTCATAAAATGAATAAGGCTAGAAACTCTGGGGCAAAACACTAGTGTAACTGAAACTGACTGTGGGGTTTGTGTCAAAAAATTTAAAAAGCTTTGCTACCAGAACACAAGAATGGAGAAAAAACACTCAATGATATTCAAAACAGAAGAGATTGGGATTAAGCAGGAGGAAACCCTGCCACATTAGATAATTGGTTTAGGAAATAAAGGGAAAATGTCCTTGATAGTCCAACTGTTTTTTCCATATATTGCCAGTTGCCAATTTATCTGTGGCTTCTGCTTGAGAAAGAAAATAGCACATTTCTAAATATCAGTGCTTGGAGCAAAGCCCAGTTTTCCTGCCCTAGTTTTAGCTCTGTTTATTTGTGTGTGGTACTTCCATTTAGTCAGTCTCTCATATTCAAAAGCTTAATGATATCTTGAATTCTTCTCTCTGGCCGAATTTCATTTACTAAGTCAAATTGACTCTACTTCTACATAATAGCTCTTATGTGCCTCTTCCTAATTTCTACCACCAGTACCCAAGTATATAACTAATTTCTTTTCCAATAACTTTACAAATAAAGTGTTCAGCTGGGCCCAGAAGGGACCCAAAAGCCTGGTGTCATAGATGTGATATTCTACTATCTGTTTTGTTAGCTAAATTTCATAAATCAGTGAACATCTAACTTTCACACTCTCATCCTCATCAACAAATAATTGCTCCCAAAGATACTAAATCATAGAGATGAAAAATAGCATATAAAATATAATTTTGCTTACACTAGATACCATCTTGGAACATTTGAAAAGTTGTAAGCAACTGAAGTACTCATTAAAGATGGGAACTATTACAAAAGAGTATTCTGGGAAGTCAGCTTTGGAGCTGCTATATCACCATCTGAATTCAAATGCATATTAGATAATTGCAATATTTCTTTTCCATTTGTAACCTAAGTATGTCCTTGGTTGGATGCAGGGGATATCTACCAATATACTGAGAGAAGGATTTGCTACCAAATAAAGGAATTATAAGGAGACATGGAGAATCAAAATTCCATATACCGTGTTTCCCCGATAATAAGACAGTGTCTTATTATTTTTTTGAACAGAAAAACCACCAGAGGGCTTATTTTCAGGGGAGGGCTTATTTTAATGAACATTGACAGCAACTTTAATAAACAGGTAAATGTGAACAAAAAAAAGTACCTTTATTCAATAATGATCATGTCATCTTCTTCAACAACATCGTCATAAGTGTCCATACCCTGGATTCCGTCCCTGGATGTCTTGTGCTTCTATTTCCTTCAGAAGAAGTGGACCCAATCTGTCATGTCCAGCAATATAGCTCTCTTTAAATGAACATGTTTTGTCCAGGTAACCTGCTCGAGTGCCTTGGCGACACAGCTGTCAGTAATTTTATCCCATGACTTCTTCACCCAAGTCACGACTTCCTGCAGACAAGGCTTCACAAAGTTTCCACGCTGATTTCTTTCCATTCTATTTTCAATGTAGTCATTGACTTCCATGCACAAATGGTCCTTGAATGGCTTGTTTATTGCAATATCAAGGATGTGGAGATAGGCAGTCATTCCTGCAGGAATCATTACTTGATCTATTCTTCTCTCTGCAAGGAAGTTCTTCATTTCTTTAGTGCAGTGAGTGCTGGCTGAGCTTTTCTTTTATCCTCCATCATGCCCCCTCATTCCCACTTACATACCGGGTTTTTATGTTGTCCTGCCTCAGCTCTCCTCCGCGGCACTGCTCTCAATGGCACCAGCAAGCAAATCACTGGGAAAGAACAGGATGACGCGCTCACTGCTGCAGCTCTGATTGGATGCAGCTTGGAGAGCAGTGTGTGTTTCACCTGGAGGGGAGTGGGGGCAGATGGTGCATACAGAGGGTACTGTAATGTAGCGTGTAGCAAAGGGGATCACCTTCACTACAGTAGCAATCTCAATAGGGCTTATTTTGGGGGGAGGGCTTATTTTAGAGGAATCTTACACAGTAAGGGGAGGGCTTATTTTCGGGATAGGTCTTATTATCGGGGAAACATGGTAATAGATCATCTACTGTATCCCAGGCCATCAATAATCACTTGGTCTTTTGTCAAGTTACTGGATTTCCATGCTCTTTTAAAGAAAAGGATGCTAAAGACTTTGTACCCCTCTGACTCACTAAAATTCAGTTCTCATTCAAATCAAGACCTTCTGCCCTGCCTTTATGTCATTAGTTCTTATGGGCCAGAACTCAAAACAAGGTACTAAGTGGAATTGATGAGACAATGGTTAAATCTAGTTTAGCATTGATTTAATCCTACAACAAATAATGGTTTCCCAGTGATATAATGATTGGTGTATACTCAGTGTGGGGCATATAAGCTAGGAGCCTCAGGCAGGATTCTGTCGGGGAGATTCTGAAGCCAGAGAAGGCAGGTGGGAGCTCAAGCTCTCAGAACCAAGGAGAGACATAGGCCTCCAGAAAAACTAACTAAGCCCCAAGGGAAGGAGACAAGACTTTGAAAGAGACAATAAAGATTTGGACTTTAACTCCTGGCTACTCTTGTGGTGATTACTGAACTGAAAGGAAGGCTGCTCCCAGAGATCCCAAGGAAATCTCAACAGGAAACATTACATTTTAAAGAGAATATTACAATTAGTCACCTTCAAAAATGAAAGACAATTCTACTAAATTAACTTACCTTTTCAGTATCATACCAATCAAACTACCAAAAAAGTTACCTTTTTGAGCTAGAAAAAAGAATAATAAAATTCATTTGGAAGAACAAAAGGTCAAGAATTTCAAAGGAATTAATGGGAAAAAATACAAAAGAAGGTAACCTAGCCATACCAGACCTAAAGCCATATTATAAAGTAGCAATCATCAACACCATTTGGTACTGGCTAAGAAATAGAATAGCTGATCAGTGAAATAGGTGAGGTTCACAGGACACAGTGTTTGATAAACCCAAACACTTCAGCTTCTGGATAAAGAATTCAGTATTTGACATAAATTGCTGGAAAAAAAATGGAAAATAATATGGCAGAAACTAGGCATTGACCAATGTCTAACACCTCATACCTAGTTAAGGTCGAAATGGATTTGTACTTTAGACATAAAGAGTGAAACTATAAGCTAATTAGGAGAACAAGAGGTAAGTCTACCTCTCAGATCTGTGGAGAAAGGAGGAATTTATGGCCAAAGAAGAACAAGAGAACATTATAAAATACAAAATAAAATACAAAACCAATGTGGCCAAGATTAGAAGGGAAGCAGAAATCTGGGAAATAATATTCACAGCCACTATTTCTGATAAAGACCTCATTTCTTTCTTTTTATGTAAATTTATTTATTTGATTATTAAAGCTTATTTTATTTATTGGACAATTTTCAAAATTCACTCTTGCAAAACCTTGTGTACTGAATTTTCCCCTCACTTTTCTGTATTCTCTTCCCTAGATGGCAAGTAATCCAATATATGCTAAAAATGTTCAATTCTTCTATACATATTTCCACAATTATCATGCTGATCCACAATCAGTTTTCACAGTACTCTCTCTGGGTGCAAATAACTCCCTTCATCACAAGGCCATTGGAACTGATCTCAATCATCTAATTGTTGAATGACGTTATGTCCATCAGAATTGATCATCACATAATCTTGCTGTTGCCATGTACAATAATTTCCAAGTTCTGTTCACTTCACTTAGCATCAGTTCATGTAAGTCTCTTCAGGCCTCTCTGTATTCATCCTGCTGGTCGTTTTTTATAAAAGAATAATATTCCATACCATTCATATATCACAATTTATTCAACTATTCTCCAATTGATGGGCATCCACTCAGTTTCCATTTTCTTGCCACTACAAAAAGAGTTGCCATAAACATTTTTGCACATGTAGCTGCCATTCCCTCCTAATGAGCTTTTTTGGGATACAAGCCCATAGAAACATTGCTGAATCAGTGTTTGCACAGGATATGCACAATTTGATAGCATAGTTCCAAATTGCTTTCCAGAATGGTTGAATCAGTTCATGATTCCACCAAAAATGTATTAGTGTTTCAGTTTTCCCACATCTCATCCAGCATTCATCATTATCTTTTCCTGTCATTTCAGCCAATCTGAGAGGTGTACTTATTGTACTTCAGAATTGTCTTAATTTGCATTTCTTTGATCAATAGTGATTTAGAGCACCTTTTCATGTGATTAGAAATGGCTTTAATTTCTTCATCTGAAAATAATCTGCTCATATTCTTTGACCATTTATCAATAAGAGAATTTTTATAAATTTGACTTAATTCTTAAAGGCCTTATTTCTAAAATAAATTGACAAATGAGTCAAATATTTTCTTAAAAAGTCATTGTTTAATTAATAAATGATCACAGGATATGAATAATGTTCTGATGACATTAAAGCCATTTTTAGTCATATGAAAAAATGTTTTAAAGCTCTATTGATTGAAGAAATGCAAATTAAGACAACTCTGAAGTGCCACTTCACATGAACTCTCAGATTGGCTAAGATGATAGGAAAAGATAATGATAAATGTTGGAGGGTATGTGGAAAATTGGCACACTGATATATTGTTGGGTGGAGTAATGAAATGATTCAACCAATTAGAATAGCAGTTTGGAAGTATGCCCTAAGAACTACCAAATGTGTACTCACTTTGATCCAGTAATGTCACTATTGTATATGCATCCCAAAGAAATCATAAAAGATGGAAAAGGACCTGCATGTGCAAAAATAGCTCTTTTTATATTTGCAAGGAATTAGAAATGAGGGGATGCTCATCAGTTGGGGAGTGGCTGAATAAGTTATGGTACATGAATGCAATGAAATATTATTGTTCTATTAAAAAATTGATGAGCAGGTTGATTTCATAAAAGCCTGGAAAGAAGTGAAGTGAGCAGAACCAAGATAACATTGTACACAGTAACATGAATGAAGTTACATCCATCAGAATTGATCATCACATAATCTTGCTGTTGCCATGTACAATGATTTCCAGGTTCTATTCACTTTACTTAACATCAGTTCATGTAAGTCTCTTCAGGCATCTCTGAAATCATCCTGCTGATCATTTTTAAATAAAAGAATAATATTCCATACCATTCATATACCACAATTTATGTTGTATTTGATTATGTATTGATCAAGTATTTCTTCTGTTTTGATGGACTTGCCTCTTCTTCAGCAATTCAATGATTCAAGGCAATTCTAATAGACTTGGGATAGAAAATGCCATTCACATGTAGAGAAAGCACTATGACAACTGAATGTGGAATAAAATATAGTATTTCCACTTTTTTTTTTAACTTTCTCATGGTGTTTTCTCTTTTGGTCTGATTTTTCTTGAACAACATGAAAAATATGGAAATATATTTAAAAGAATTACAAAAGTTTAACCTATATCAGATTGTCTTCTGGAGATGAGGTTAAGGAAGGAAAGGAAGAAAATTTATAACACAAGGTCTCACAAAAATGAATGTAGAAAACTAACTTTACATGTATTTGGAAAAATAAAATACTATTTTTTTAAAAAGGATAAGCAAGACAAAAAATCTTACAGATAATAGCTTAACATATGTTTGTTGAATATCAAATGAATATTTTGCAGGCCTTCACAAAACAGAGGGATGTTATAGCTGCTTTTTGATGTTTCCTGAATTGAAGAGTCCAATAGAATTATCTTCTATTTCATAGACAGAGAAACAGAAGAGCATAAATGACTTGTTCACAGTTAAATAGTAACTGCATATCACAGATAGGACTAAAACCATGGCCTTTGGGCCTATGAATGAGTCTTCATTCACTGGCCTACATCTTTTCCTCCTTGAGAATTTCCAAGGGTGAGATTTTATCTTATTTGATTTTTCATTATTCAGTTTCTTAGAATCAAATTGGTATGGTCAACATTGAAAATTATCCTTGGGTAATCACTCAATGATCTACAAAAGTATTTATGTGGTTGAAAGAGATGATTTTTTTCACTTATGTCACATGATTCCCTCTATTGATCTCCTGAACAGCAAACACAAAATCAAAACGTCAAGTCACCAAAAAAAAATGCTCAAAAGTAGCACCTAGCAGATACTGAATGCCTCTAATTACTTTTTGGAGGACACACAGTATGGTACCAAGAAGCTTTTAAATTCTTACAAATGACTTCACATATTAAAGGTAAGAGTCTCCTTCATGAAGATGACGTCATCTTTTTTTTTTTTTTTTAGGTGTAGGCTGGTGGTTGGGGATGATCTTGGTATCCATCATCATCATCTCTGTCACCAGGTCCCACTTGAAGTAGATCAACTGTGAAGGAAATAATAAAGACTTTGGACTTTATTGCTGACTATTCTTGTGTACAGGGCTAAAACTCCAAAAAGGTATGCTTGAACCAGACAACCAAGCAGTTAAGGCTAATTACTTATTCGATGTGAGACAATGACTCTATTAGCATATGTTTGGATAAATGACTCTTCTCACTATGGGTGCTTGCTGAATGTTTGGTGTGAAGATAATCATAGGCAAGGATTGGAGGGCAGAAAGACAGGGGCCCAAGAGTCACTTGGAGGCAAGAGGAGGAGAGAGACTGGACTCAGGACTCTAGGATCCAGGAGAGATCTTTGGCAAGCCTCATGGCAGTTTGTCTGCCTACTTCACTTCTCCCTCTAAAGACCAAGGACTTTAATTTACCCTGACTCTGGCTGATCCTAAAGCTCTCCAGGAAGGTGGCCCATATTTTATATTCTTGTGGTGATTACTGGCTAAAATGAAGGCTGGTCCCAAGACATCCAGAAAGCTAAACAATTCTTGTTTCCAGTGGGCTCACAATCTAGAGAATGTAACTTGATAGGTATACCCATTTTGCAAATATTTGAATTTCCATGGATTCTACATTCACAGTTACCTTGTTGTACCTATAAATAGCATTATTAGTAGCTCTTAGTAATCTCCAACTCAGTATACTATCTTCAATCTCTAAGAAAGAACTTGTGAGAAATTTCAAAAAATAAAGATACATGTTCTTTTAATATGTTCAAACCTTTTATAACCATAATGTTATTAACACATAAATATTTGTAGTAGTTCTTAGTGTATAGAAATGCTAGAGGGAGAACATTCAAATCAAAATTTTAGGCATATTGAAATTCAATTTCAGTTAGGAAATTAAAAAAAAAAAAAGAGCTAAAAGGAATAGACAAGAAAGAAAGCCAAAATTATAGACTAGCATTCTGGAGCCAAGACAAAAGAGTGTATTATTAAGGAGGAAATCAATGGACTAGTTAAATGAAGCATAGAGAACAAAAATGAAAGCCTGAGACATAAAAACAGAAATGTTTGATCAATTCAAGTAGATACATGAAGAGAAAAAAGGAAAGGGGAGAGAGAGAGAGGTACAGAGTGAAAAACCCAGAGAGACACAGACAGACAGATAGAAATACAGAGCCAAAGATAGAGAAGAAAGACAGAGTGATAAAGAGAAGAATAATAACAGAAATGCAGAGACAAAACACACAGAGATAGACCAAGAGAAACAGAGAGGCTGAAAAAAAAAACAGAAACACTGAGACATGCAGAGAGACAGATGGAAACAGAGACAAAATGACAGAGACAAACTAAAAACAGAGAGAGAGAGAGAGAGAGAGAGAGAGAGAGAGAGAGAGAGAGAGAGTAAAAGGCAGAAAGGCAGTAAGAAAAAAAAAGAGGAAGATAAAATGGGGGAAAAGAGAAAGAAGAAAAGGAGAAGAAAAAGAAGAGACAAAAGTGTCAGTCATAGAGAAATTTAGGACTAAGGTCGAACTATAGGTGAGAAACTTGAAAAAATTTACACAGCCTTTATGGACTGTCTCTGCTCCCCTCCAGTTTTAAAGAGAGGAGTTCTTTTGACTAACCAATGTTTAACAAGCAAATTACTTCACCAAATGAGGTATTCCAGTGGATCATGTTTCAAGTATGGTAAAAGAGATAGAAGACCTTAACAATTCTGAACTAATATAAACTTTGTTTGGTCTTCCAGATCATAACATTTCCCATTAAATAAGTACTGAAATAAATACAATGTCGACTCAAAACTCACTTAAAAAAAAAAAGTACAGCATAATGGCTAGAGTGCTATATATATCAAATCAATAATATTTGTTTTGAAACCTTAACTCTGACATTCACTATCTGTGAGACCATAGGCAAACCACAACTTTTCTGAATTTCAGTTTTCCTTTTTCATCCTTATCTCCTCCAAAAGATTTCCTCTTTTCACAATACCCTTCTATTATTTATTTTTCAATCTTTATCTATTGTCTCTTTCACCTGCCTACAAACATTTCTCACCTTCCTCAAATAACTCTTTATCTTTTCATCCTCATTATATCTCTTCTGATCTTTCTAGCCAAACTCTGTGAAAATGGCATCTACAATAGGTCCTAACATTTTTCCCCTCTTATTCACTTATTTACCTTTTACAATATGACTTCTACCCTCATTATTCCATTGAAACTCTTCTCTCCAAAGTTACCAGTGATCTCATCATTGCAAAAGCTAATGGCCTTTTCTTGATTCTCATTCACTTTGAACTTTCTGTAACCTTTGACACTGTTTATCCTCCTCTCCTACTTGATGTTCTCTTTGCTCTAAGTTTTTAGGATATTATTTTCTCCTGGTTCCCCTTCTATCTATTTGACCACTCCATCACAGTTTACTTTGCTGGATCCTTATTCAGATCACTCTTTATAGATGTATCACAGGATTCTCTCCAAGTCCCCGTAATATTTTCCCTCTATAGTGCTTCACTTGGAGAGCTCGTCAACTTTGATGAATTTAATTACCATCTCTGTGCTAACAATTCTCAAATATATCTATCATGCCCTAACTCTCTGCTGACCTAGCCTCACATCTCCAGCTGCCTTTACTATATCTTTAACTAGATATCCAGAAGACATCTTAAATTCAACCTGTCCAAAACAGTACTCATTATCTTTTTTTGTTAAATCATCCCATCTACTCCCCATCTTCCATATTTATTATACAGGGTATTTTCCCAGTTTCTTAGATTCACAACTTATCTCATTCTTAACTCTAACTGTCTCTCATCCTGTCCCAAAGTTAATCTCTTACTAAGATATGTCAATTTTACATCTCTTGAATACACTTTATTTTCTCCCCTGAGCCTGACACTAAGATAGTACAAGTTCTCATTACCTCAATCTTGTTCTATTGCAAAAACCTGTTAATGAGTCTGCTCTTATCCAGTCTCTCCCCACTCCAATTCTTTCTCTATTCAGAATTTTTCTAAAGTATTGATTTGATCATTCTAATCATCCCCTCCTCAATCAATAAAAATTAAAGACTGCCCAATAACCTCCAATATCAAAACAAAATCCTTTGGCATTCAAAATCCTATAATACAGTCCCCTTCTACTTTTCCAGTCTCCCTACATTTTATTCCTTACCATGTACTCTTAAAATAAGTGGCATTGGCTTCCTGACTTTTCAGCAAACAAGATTCTCCATCTCTCAAACCAAGGCATTTTCTGTTACTGTCCCTAAAATTAGAAAGCTCTTCTTCTTCTCTGCCTGATGCCTTCCCTGTTATCTTTAAGTTCCATCTAAAATCTTATCTTCTATGGAAATTTTTCCCAATCTCTCTCTATTCTAATTCTCTCTCTCTTAATTGTTCTTATTCATGTTTATTCAGTATATAGCTTGTATGTATATACAAGCTTTGCCTGTTGTCTTCCCCATTCAGTGATGAGCAGGGATTGTCTTTTAATTCCTTTTGTATGCCCAATATTCATTACAGTATTTGGAATATAGGAAACAGTCAACAGATTTTTATTAATTCATTATGTAATAATGAGGGCAGATTTTATTAACTGACTAGCAAAATTCACATAGTAAGATATACACAGTTCTTTGTAAATGTTAAAATGCTTAATAAACATTGGTTATTAGTATCAGGATTATGATCTTCTATTCCTCAGATAGCACCTACCATATATGGGTTTGCTAAGAGCATCTAGTATCATAACATTGAACTATGAAAAGGATATACAAACAAGAGCCCATTCATAGCAAGAGGCTAGGCAGAAAGTTATCAAAGACATTTTGGTTGGATCTTTGGCATAAGCACAGAATTCATAGGCACTTTACAATCTGATGGCAGACCTGTAGCCACCAGAAATTCTAAAGTACCACATGAAAGATCTGAAGAAACCAAATGTAACAATGAATAGCAGAGCAAGATTATATATAAACTCTAGCATCCAGCTCTATTCTTTGTGTAAAATATGAGTTTGAAAATTATTTGCTGTAAATAGGATCAAACATAGGTCTGAACATAGGTGTAAAAAGGCATCCTAAACAAAATCCCTAAAGGATGTGGGATGAATAAATGAAAAATAATTTTTAAATTAAAAATAATTGCAAAACATTAGGAATAAAATAGAAGAGCAAAGCAATTCAGCTTTTTAAGTTCTAGGGATACCTCTCTGGATAATAAGTCCTGTCACTGAATCTCAGAAGCCCCCATCAGTTGGCTTCCTATTAGTCCTTCTAAAGGAAGAGGCAACACAAATAGAAAGTGTCAGCCACATGTGAGAAAGGCCCCAGGGTTATTAGGATACAATGGCAAAACAAATAGTAATCTTTCCTCAGACAGATGAGTCTTATGGCACATCAGAAAAAAAATATAAAAAATGATATCAATTCCTCAATGGATAAATCATTAAAGGATGAAAATCTATATTAGAAGATTATCAAAAAGAAATCTAATTGAACAGATTTTTAAAATGCACCAAATCACTGAGAATTTCAATTTTAATTCTAGAGTTTCCATCTTACATTCATCAACTTGCAAAGGTAATAAAAAGGGAAAATCATAGTTTTGGGCAGGGAAAGAGAGGTCCATTTAGTAGACTTCTGGTAGAGCTATGATTATTGTAGTCATTCTAGAAAAAGTATCAACAACCACTCAACTTGTCATGCCAGCAATACTACTACTACCACTAGGCTAATTCCCTTTAACTCATCAATCCCAGAACAGAATTTCCAAGAGTTAAACCAGGTTACAAACATTTAATGTGCTTATATCTGGGAATACAAAAAATGGCAAAGAAAAATAAATTCCTGCTCTCAAGGGGCTTACAGTCTATTTCTTACCTAGCACTAAATATTTATATATTTATTCATTGATTAATGGAGGAAAATGTAAACAATTATGTTCAATATAGATAAATTAAGAGTATAAATTAGATATAATCAACTGGTGGAAGAGATTAAGGAAGATTAGGAAAAGTTGCTTTTAGAAGATTGTATTTATCTGAGATTTGAAAGAAGCCAAGGAAACTATAAGAAAGGGATGAAGAGGATAAAAATGTAAGTGAGACAAAGGCAGATAAATACATCAAAGAAAAAAGGGAAAAGCCTGATATGAACAAAATAATTATAGCAGCTCCTTTTTGTCAAGGCAAGGAACTGGGAAAAATTATGGCTATTAACTGGAGAGTGGCTCAACAAATAATGGTATATAAATGGAGTATTATATTATTAAATTTTATGAAGGAAGAAATCTAGCAATATTGCATAAACTGATGCAGAAAAATAAGGGAAATAAAAATGGGAGAAAATTTATATAAAAATAATATAAAGAAAAACAAATACTAAGATACTTAATTTTTACCAATCCAATGTTTAATCAAGACTCCATAGATCCAAAGATGTTTACTCAAACCCTGATACTGGAGTACAGGATGAGACATATAGTTTTTGATATGGCAATTGTGTGAGTTTATTCTATTTGACTATGCTTATTGCTTGCAAGTATTGTATTGTGGGAAATAAGTTCAATAAACTAGTGGTAGTTGTCAAGATTTTAGAAAACACCCTATTTCCTAGAGCTAAGGACTAGCAAGCTGGCTGTTTCCTGATATTGGTATAAGAATAATCTTTTGTGCTCAACTCCTGGAATTGAGAACTATGATTTCCCTATTTCCCAAGGGATCCTGACCTGAGTGCTGGAACTGCAAACAAAATATTACAACAGAAAGTAATCAATCACATTTCCTGACACTGAATAATCCCTGTGCTAATAAGTGAACTGAAATAGATGCTACATTCTTGTTTGCACCATATTATTTCTGGTTTTGTATCTCACTGAATGATCACAAGGCTCAACAACAGTTAAGAATTGAGACAATCACAAAGCTCAATGAGTCTGATAACTTGGAGGCTGTTCCCAAATAAAAATGCCTAGATTGTACTTAAAATGCCCAAATACTTAAGCTTGGCATAAAAACTATTTGCTCAAGACTTAAGAATGACTGTGTTGGGTTCAATGTCTTTGTGGTTTTCATGCTAAAAAGACAAACCCCTGCCCCAAATAAGCAAAGTTTCCTTCTCTTGAAGGAGGACTTTCATTTGTAAGCATTTTTCTCACTCTGAAATTAAATTGTTGTGATTCCTGTCTCACTTCACACTGGCCTATTGTGCTTGACATCAGCCACCCATGGTTTAGAGAATGATCTAGTTCAGACTACAATTAAAATTGTTTTGTCACAATTTTGATCAATCCTTCCCCAAAAAGAAAAAAAAAACAATAAAAGTTTTATTGTATTACATTTTAAAATTTGAAGAAAATTATTCAGACAGAAGCATTCGTTCCTATTAAAAACACTAGAGAACATAAGAATAAAGGGAGGTTTCTTAAAATAATAAGTCATATTTATGTGAAAGCAATAGCAAACATCATTTATAATGGAGAGAAGTAGGATGCAATACCAATAAGATCAGGGGTGAAATGAAGATGCCAATTATAATCACTATTATTCAAAATTGTACTAGAAATGTTGGCTTTAGCAATACAAAAAAAAAAATTAAAGGAATTAAAATAGGCAATGAAGACATAAAACTATCACTTTTGCTAATAATATGATGATATACTTAGAGAATATTAGAATGCAATTCAAAAACGTCCTGGAAACAATTAACAGCTTCAGCAAAGTTACAAGTTAAATTTTGTCATATAAGCATATATTACTGACAAAGCCCAGCCGCAAGAAATTTTAAAAAAAATTCCATTTAAAATAACTGTAGAAAAAATAAAATATTTGGGTTTCTATCTGCCAAGATAAACCCAGATACTATATGAACACAATTATAAAATACTGCTTAAACAAAGCCAGATGTAAACAATTGGAAAAATATCAATTGCTCATGGGTAAGATGCATTAATATAATAAAAATCAAAATTCTGCCTAAATTGGTCTACACATTCAGTGCCATACCAATCAAACTGTCAAAAACTTATTTTATACAACTAGAAAAAGTAATAAAATTAATCTGGAAGAAAAAAAGGTCAAGAATATCAAGGAAATTAATAAAAAAAAAATACAAAGGATGGTGGCTTAGTATCAGATCTAAAACTATATTATTAAGCAGTAGTCATTAAAACCATTTGATACTGGCTAAGAAACAGAGGGTCTCATGTTTAATAAACTCTCAAAATCCAGTTTCTGGGAAAAGAACTCATTATTTGACAAAAATTATTGGGAAAACTGGAAAATAATAAGTCATAAACTTAGCATAGACTTACATCTCACACCATATACCAAAATAAGGTCAAAATGGGTACATTATTTGGGCATAAAGGGTGATATCATAAGCAAATTAAGAGAGCAAGGGATAATTTACCTATCAGATCTTTGGAGATGGGAGGAATTTATTATGACCAAAGAAGAATTAGAGAATATTATGAAATGCAAAATAGAAAAATTGATTATATTAAGTAAAAAAGCTTTTACACAAACCAAACCAACACAAACAAGATTAAAAGGTAAATACAAAGCTGGGAAAATTTTTCACAGAAGATGTTTCCGATAAAGGTCTCATTTCTAAAATATATAAAATTTATCTATAAATCTAAAATTTATAAGAATAGAAGCCATTCCCTAATTGATAAATGGTGAAAGATATGAACAGGAAATTTTCCAATGACAAAATTAAAGCCATTTATAATCATATGAAAAAAAATTCTAAATTACTATTGAGCAGAAAAATACAAATTAAAACAACTCTGAGGTACCACCTCACACTTCTCAGTTTGGCTAAGATGACAGGAAAAGATAATGATAAATATTGGCGGGGATGTGGGATAGCTGGGACACTAATGCATTGTTGGTAGAGTTGTGAAATGATTCAACCATTCTGGAAAACTCAAGAGGCTACAAAACTGCATACCCTTTGACCCAGCAGTGCCACTCCTGAATTTGTATCCCAAGGAAATCATAAAGGAGATAAAGACCTACATGAGCTATTTGTAGCAGCAATTTTTGTAGTAGCAAAGAACTGGAAAATGAGCAGATGGCCATAAATTGGGGAATAGAAGAATAAACTGTATTATATGAAGGTAATGGAATATTAATGTACTATTAAAAAATGATGAACAAACTCACTTTAGAAAGGCCTGAAAAGGTTTACATGAACTGGTGCTGAGTAGAACAAGAAGAATCAGGAATTGTTATTATACTAAAAACTGTAAGAATGTGTGATTATCAACCATGATCTTTTGGTTCTTTTCAGTACTTTAGTGATCCAAGGCAATCCCAATAAACTTTAGATAGAAAATACATCTGCATCCAGAGAAAAACAAAAAACAAAAAAACAACTATGGAGATTCAAAGTAAATCAACACATGTTACGTTCACTTCTTTTTTTCTGTTTTTTTTTTCCTCTCCCATGATTTTCCTCTCTTGTTGTGATTGTTCTCTTTCAACATGATTCATAGAACAATGGGTCTTAAAAAAGAATACATTAAAAAAATTCCAAGAGAAACTAAATAAGTAGGATATATTTGAGGGTGCAATGTTGACTGTATATTATATATATATATATATATATATATATATATATATATATATACATATATATATACATATATATATATATATATACACATACATAATATTAAATAATTTTCAAAAATCAAGCCATAGAAGTTTCAAGTAAATCATTTTGCATTCTAATTTGGATATGTAAATTTTTGGTGATTTTTAAATTTAATTTATTTTAAATAAGCTAAGAATATTTAATTTGTCAAATATGATTAACTCTTAAAAATCTAATCCTTCTTGATCTATTTTTATCATTTGGCGCTTTGAACTATCTCCTTGCAAGGGAACATAGATTGAGAGTTGAACTTTATTTTCCTAAAGGCCAGGTCTGATTATTTAATATTATCTAGGAGGTTCAAATATAATTGCATGTTTGCCATTTGACACTTTTCATAACCAGTATTTCTCTCTCTTTTCATTCTTTTAAAATATCTCTTCCTTCCTTTCTTTTTCCCTTCCTCCTTTCCTTTCTCCCTTTCTCCCTTTCTCCATTCTTTTCTCCTTTTTTCCCTTCCTCCTTTCCTCCTCCTTTTCTCCCTTTCCTCCTCCCTTTCTCCCTTTCCTCCTCCCTTCCTTACTTCCTCCCTCCTTTCATTCCTTCCTTCCTTCCTTCTTTCCTTCTTTCTTTCCTTCCTTCTTTCCTTCTTTCTTTCTTTCTTTCCTTTCTCCTTTCTTTCCTTTCCTCCTTTCCCTCTGTTACATAGGGAATCACTTCTCAATAGGTGATCTGCTCAAAGTAGTATAAATTTGAATCACTGAAAGTTCACAAAGTATTTTGGGCTTTACAAGTAGATTTCTTTTTTGAGGATTATGCTGTAAATTCAAATCATTTAATCTTTACTTGCCCAATCAACATTAGATTCCAGATCAAGCCTCATTTGTTCATTGTTTGGGCTCTGATGGCTCAGAGTGAGTCTAAATAGCAGTTGTTTCTGTTTTGATCAGAAATCTGAGGGTCTTAACCTTTGTTTAGACTAAGTAAAAAAAAATTATTCACCTTATTTCTTACCTAGATTTAGTCACTGAATGGGAGTTGCCTCAAAAACCTGGAGATCTTAAAAAGACCTTATTTTTAAAAGGTCATGGTTTCCTACTGTAGAGGAGAGAGTTAGACTGGTGACATTTTTTTCTTTTTTTATACTTTTATTTTCAAAACACATGCTTAGATAATTTTCAACATTCACCCTTGCAAAACCTTGTGTTCCAAATATTTTTCTCCCTCCCTTCCCCTCATACTCTCCCCTAGATGGCAAGCAATCCAATATATGTTAACATGTGAAATTCTTCAATACACATTTCTGCAATTATCATATTGCAGAAGGAAAATCATGTAAAAAGAGGAAAAATGAGAAAAAAAACAAAATGCAAGCATATAATAAAAAAGTGAAAATACTTCACTGTGATCCATACACAGTCCCCACAGTCCTCTCTATGGGTGCAGATGGTTTTCTCCATCACAAGACTATTAGAACTGACCTGAATCACCTCACTGTTGAAAAGAGCCTTGTCAATCAGAATTGATCATCACATAATATTTTTGTTGTAGTGTACAATGTTCCCTTGGTTTTACTTACTTCATTTAACATCAGTTCATGTAAGTCTCTCCAGGCCTTTTTGAAATAAGCCTGCTGATCATTTTTTATAGAACAGTAACATTCCAAAATGTTCATATACCATAACTTGTTCAGCCATTCCCCAACTGATGGGTATCCATTCATAGGCTGGTGACTTTGAAAAGCCTTGCCTCACATAAATCCAATTCACTTACAAGTCATGACATCACCTTTCCAATGTCATGGTCTTGGAGAATGAAGGACAAACACAACAACAACAATTGACTTTCTGGAAGAATTAAGATATATGCAGGATGAAAATCAAGTTTATTCTGTATCATTAAAATTTTCTTAAACTTAGACAATCAATAAAACAATGCACCAGGCCCTAATTTATAGCATTTGTGTAATTATAAAATGTTTATTAATGCTTGTGAGTCAGTTGGAGCTGGCTCCAGACAACCCCTAGTTGTAGGGAATTTCTATTGAAGACTTTTACTGTGTTCCATCCTAGACCTACAATCAAAGAGCTCTGTCTTAGAACACCATGCTCTTAATTAGTAAGCTTCCATCATCACTCACTGATCCCTAGTCCCACCATACTACATACCTGTGACCTTCATATTACACTGCTAGGCACCTCATTTTATCTCATCTCACTGCACATATCTTCCAGCTCTTATTCTAGGAACAATAATCCAATTAGCACTTCTTTTTTCTAAATAATTCTATTTCAATAATTTTCCTATAATGTCACCAACCATTCCAGTGATGTCCTAGACCAAATTATACAATTCCTTTTCCCCTTCATTTTTCCTTTCTATATAGTATTTGTATTCCAAGCACTCATCATAATGCCTAACACATAGTGAGGGCTCAATAAATGCTTTAAAATTAATCATTTAACTCATTAGCATATACTAGCATCTAGCAAATTACGTTTTTGAAGAGTTGACTAGTTAAACAGAAAATAAACTGACATATGGGGCAGCTTAGTAGCATAGTGGCTAGAGTACTGGAACTCAAGTCAGGAAAACTACTCTTCCTGAGTTCAAATCTGCCCTCAAACACCCACTGAGAAAGTGCCTTAATGCTCTTTGTCTCAATTCTTCATCTTCAAAATGAGCTGGAGAAGGAAATGGCAAAGCATTCCAGTATACTTCCTAAGAAAACTCCAAATGGGGTCACAGAGAATCAGATGTGATTAGAAAATGACTGAACAGCAACAACAAAAAAGTATTGTCAGGATGTGATATACTATGGTCATCAAAGAAACAGCAGGTGAAAAGTATGTATCTATATATAGATATAGATAGATAGATAAATAGATTGATCGATAGATAGATATAGATAGATAGATAGATATCCAGGGTTCACTGAAATACCATGTGGAACACAGAAGATATCCAACTTTGAAATGAAGTTATAGATGATCATTTTTTCAGTTTGGTACTCTACTGGCTCAAAGACTCTGGTCCCTTACTTTTTCCTGGCTCCTTTACTTCCCCTTCCAATATCTCTTGGAGTACAAGTTGTGAGAGTACGAGGATTAAGCATCCTACTCTAGGGTTACAATACACTAGAGTGAAAAAAGTTCTAGATGCTTCCTAGAACTAAATTTCCTTCACACTAGTACAAGTTACCTTTTATACCACAATAGCTATTTTCTTTAAAGTGTGCACACATGACTTGATTATATTGTTGATAGTTTAGTTTTTCAAATAAATCTGGGTCTCTATATAGCTCATTTTACTTGCCACTGATTTTTTAGAGTTTAAAAATAAAACAAAAAAAATTAAACCATGTTTTGGCAAAAGTCATCTTTTACGTAAAAATAAAAATTTTCCTAGATAGCATACTATTAACCAGGAACAACCTTTCTTTCCTCCCTTTTTTCATCATTGTCGTTCTTTCTTTCTTTCTTCTTGAATTTCTTTCTTTTTAAATTTATAACAATAGTTTCAACTTGAGGGAAGACAATTTTGGAAATGTTCTGCTGAACCTCCCATTTCATCATGTAAATGTAAATGACTGTGCATAGAAATTTGAATTTAACTGTTTATCAATTAGAAATAAATTTTGCAAAGTCATAAAACATTAGAAAATTTTTGAGCAGCTCACAAGAATTATATATATATATAGAGAACAATAGCTATCAAATTTCAGAGCCTAATTACAAAAATGCCTTAGGAAGAAGAAAAGGTATGCTAAGTTGTAACTTGTATTATGATTACATGAAGTACAAGTGATTTATAGATAATTAGTGGTTAATAAAACCAAATGGCATATATGTATTAGATTATATCCTCCTTTAATATTATATGCTCATAAACTAGTGATATTTGAATTCTCTGAAAAAGCTTGTTTGAAATTTCCAAAAGTAGAGCCAAGATGAGAGAATGAAACCTGGAAGCTGCCCAAGTTCTCCCAGTTTCCCTCAAAAACCATATGAATTGAAACCCCTGGACAGAGTATGATGGAAGGAAACTACTCTCCAATTCAAGATATATTGGAAAAAATATCAAGAAAGGTTAGTGTCACTAGGGTGATAAGGATGTTCACTACAACTCAGACAGAGTCTGGGGAAACCAGTGAAAGGGTTCTTAATCACAGCAAATCATCAATTCAGACATTTGATCCTGGCTCAGTAAAGGAGAAGAGCAGTGGGGCAGTCCCCAATCCCAGCTGAGAAGGCAAATTCTGAGAAACCAGGCTGTTTCCTGAAAAGAGCAGGCAAAGCTCTCACCTGAAAACACAAGAGGTCCCTCTGCTCAAAACCAAGGCTCAGAGCTATACAGGAAGCTACACATGAGACATGAAGAATCAGTGAAATAAACAAAAAAAAAGATGGAAAAATGGGGGGAAAATGTGAAACACTTCATTAGAAAAACAGCTGATCTAGAAAATAGATCGAGAAGAGACAATTTAGAAATTATTGGTCTACCTGAAGACCATGACAAAAAGAAGAGAAGGAAAACTGCCCAAATATTCTAGAAATAGTGGGAAAACTCATTGAAAGAATCTATCTTTTAGAAAGAGGTATCACAAGGAAAAACCCCAAGAAACATTGCTTCAAATCACCAAAACTACAATCTTAAGGGAAAAAAATCCTGCAAGCTGCTGGACAAAAACAATGAAAATATTAAGGAAAACCATTCAAGATTACCCAGGAACTGGCAGCTTTTACAATAAAGGATTGGAGAGCCTGGATTACCATATTACAGAAGACAAAAGAACTTGGAGTTCCAACAAAGAAATAATTACTCAGACAGACTGAGCATCATATATTGGAAGGAGATAAATCTTCAATGAAGTAAGAGACTTTCAGTCATTTCTATTGGGGAAAAAAAAAACAAAACAGAGCTAAACAGAAGTTTTAATCTACAAACACAGGACTCAAGAGAAGCATAGAAAGATAAATGGGGAAATATGCATATTAATTAAAATGTAAGCTGTTTACATATCTGAATGAGAATATGACATCTGTATATCCTGAGAATTCTGTTACTGGAGGGAGCAGAGGGACAAAGGGGGCATTACAATGACAGAGTGTGTGGTTATGAAGGGACTCTGATGAGTCCATTCTGATAAGAAGAGGAAAGGGGAGGTATAAAGGGATAAATTAGATCACATGAAGAGGCCAAAAGGCCTATTAAAATCCAGGGAAAGAAGAAATGGAGATGTGCATTGTCTGAAGCTTGATTTCATCAGTTTTGGCCCTAGGAGGGAATAACTTAATCATTTAGTTAGACATAGAAATTTATCTAACCCTATAAAGAAGTAGGAGGAGAAAGAGGAAAGAAAAGAGAGGGGCTAGAAAGAAGAGTGGGAAAAAAACCATTAAGGGAAAAAGGTAAGAAAATGAAGGAGTGATAGAAGAATAGGTAGTGGCTGCTGTGGGCAAAAAAAAAAAAATACACTTGAGGATGTATTCTGAAGGAAGTGGATTTCTTTGACAAAGAGATCTAACTTAATAACTAGCTGATCAATGATGGACAGAAGCAGCTACACCCAAAGAAAGAACACTGGGAAATGAATGTAAACTGTTTGCATTTTTGTTTTTCTTCCCGGGTTATTTTTCCTTCTGAATCCAATTCTTCCTGTGCAACAAGAGAACTGTTCGGTTCTGCACACATATATTGTATCTAGGATATACTGTGCCATATTTAACATGTATAGGAATGCTTGCCATCTGGGGGAGGGGATGGAGGAAGGGAGGGGAAAAGTCGGAACAGAAGTGAGTGCAAGGGGTAATGTTGTAAAAAATTACCCTGGCATGGGTTCTATCAATAAAAAGTTATAATTGTAAAAAAAAAAAAAAAAAAAAAAAAAAAAAAAAAAAAAAAAAAAAAAAAAAAAGAAAGAAAGAAAGAAAGAAAAAGAATTTGAAGAAATAAGTATAACTATGAGGAAATAAAATGATCACTTTTTTGCAAAAAAAAAAAAATCAATTACAGCTTATAAAGTTTAGTTAAAACTCATGGTTAATTTAGAGAGGACATAATATATGGCAGAGTCTTTCTCCCTCATTTATTACTCTTTATTGACAGAATGTATACTTCTGAGATACAAAATCAGTTGGTATGTTATTCTTTCCCTAGTGTTAGAGGTCAATGTCTTGCACCAATGTGAGGGAAGAGTGGAGTTGGCAAGAGCATTAAGCTCTTCAAATCTTTTCATATTTTTTCCCAGATTCTTCAGTTGCTTTGGTCACTTTAAGTTAAAGCTTGGATACAGAAAATGTGAGATACCAATCCAACTTCAGTTTGCCGAGAGAAAAGACACTGGGAAGAAAAGAAGAGCTAATGGTCTTCATCACATATCTTTTGCTAACTTCCTATACTTTAAGCTTTGGAGAATTTTTCCTTGGGTGAGATCTGAGACTCATTCAATTAACCTGAGTAACTTTTATCCCAATAGGAGAGATTGTTCATTGTTTTTTGTTTTTTTTTTTTAAATTTATTATTACTATATGTTTTCGTCTGTTATAAAAAAAATACACTACTAGGAACAGGTTGGAAAGAGAGAACAAAAATATTATGATGGGAAATACAGAGCTGGTAATCATAAGAATGAATGTAAATGGGATGAATTCTCCATAAAAAGAAAGCAAAGAGCAGAGTGGCTTAAAAAAAAATCCTATGATATATTATTTACAACAAACACATTTGACACAAAGAGACACATACAGAGTAAAGACAAAGTCTGGAACTAAATTTATATGCTTCAGCTGAAGTAAAAAAGCAGGAATAGCAATTCTTATCTCAGATAAAACAAAAGTATAAATAGACCTTATTAAAAGAAATAAGGAAGGAAAGCACATCTTGATAAAGGATACCATAAACAATGAAGTATTCATAATATTAAATATATATGCACAAAGTTATAGGGTCTACAAATTTCTAGAGAATATAATAAGTCAGTTACAGGAGGAAATAGACAGCAC
Source organism: Antechinus flavipes (assembly GCF_016432865.1). Lineage (NCBI taxonomy): Eukaryota > Metazoa > Chordata > Mammalia > Dasyuromorphia > Dasyuridae > Antechinus > Antechinus flavipes. Next base: position 75,043,219 of record NC_067399.1, read on the forward strand.
AACTATATTAGTTGGGGAACTCATCTTTTCCCTGTCAGCATCAGACAAATCTAATACACAAAATAAATAAGAAAAAAAGTAGGGAGGTTAATAGGATCCTAGAAAACCTAAATATAATAAACCTCTGAAGAAAACTGAATAGAGACAGAAAGGAATTCCCAATTTTTTTCAGCATTACATGTCACCTGAACAAAAACTGACCATGTATTAGGGCACAAAAACCTGATTATCAAATGCAGAAAGGCAGAACTAGTAAATGCTTCCTTTTTGGACCACAATGCAATAAAAATTATATTCAGTAAGGTGCTAGGGAAAGATGGACTAAAAGTTTTGGAAGTTAAACAATCTAATTCTAAGAAATGAATGAGTCAAACAATAAATCACAGAAACAATCCATAAATTCATTCAAGAGAATGACAATAATGAGACAACATACCAAAACCTATGAGACACAACCAAAGCAGTTCTTAGAAGAAATTTTATATTTCTAAGTAGCTACATGAATAAAATAGAGAAAGAGGAGAACAGTGATTTGGGCATGCAACTAAAAAAAGCTAGAAAAAGAATAAATTAAAAACACACAATTAAATAGCCAATTAGAAATGTTGAAAGTCAAAAGAGAGATTAAAAAATTGAAATGACAAAAACTACTGAACTAATTAATAAAATTAAGAATTGTTTTTATGAAAAATCAACAAAACAGGTTAATTTGATTTGAAAAATGAAATAAAAACAAAAAAAAAAAAAAACCAAATCACCAGCATCAAAAATGAAAAGGGTGAACTTACCACCAATGAAAAAGAAATTAATAACAATGAAAATTCAGCCTAGTATATTCTACTTGTTCAATACCATATGAATCAAACTGCCAAAAATTATTCTTATAACTAGAAAAAATAATAACAAAATTCATCTGGAAATACAAAGGTCATGAATATCAAAGGAATTAATGAAAAAACACAAAGGAAGGTGGCTTAGCAGTATGAAGCCAAAAATTATGTTATAAAGAAGCAGTCATCAAAAACATTTGGTACTAGATATGAAATAGATTGGTGGATCAGTGGAAAAGATTAAATACATTGGAAAAAATAATCAAGGCCTATAGTAACCTAGTAGTTGATAACCTCCCCCAAACTCTAGCTTGTGGAATAAGAATTCATTATTTGACAAAAATTGCTAGGAAAACTGGAAATTATGTCAGAAAATTGGCACAGATCTACATCTCACACCACATACCAAAGTAAGTTTGAAATGGGCAAGTGATTTGGACATAAAGGATAATACCATAAACAAACTAGGAAAGGGATAGTTTACCTATCAGATCTTTGAAGAAGGGAGGAATTTATGATCAAAGAAGAACTAGAGAACATTATGAAAGCAAAATAGACAACTTTGATTACATTAAGTAATAAAAATTTTGCACAAACAAAACCAACAGAAGCGAAATTAAAAGAGAAGTACAAAGCTGGGGGGGAGGGGCGGGGAATTACAGCCAGTGTTTCTGATAAATGTCTCCTTTCTAAAATATATAAAGAACTGTTTTGAATTTATAAGAATACAAGTCATTCCTCAATTGATAAATGGTAAAAGGTTATGAATAGACAATTTTCAGATTGTTATATGAAAAAAATGATCTAAATCACTCTTGATTAGAGAAATGCAAATTAAAACAACTCTAAGGTATCACCTCACACTTTTAAGATTGGCTAAGAAGCCAGTAAAAGATACTGACAAATATTGAAGGAGATATGGGAAAACTGGGGCACTAATACAATGGTGGTAAAGTGATCCAACCATTCTGGAAACCAATCTGGAATTATTTCCAAAGGGTTATAATATTGATTGTGCATACCCTTTGTTCCAGCAGTGCCACTTCTGGATCTGTATCCCAGGAAAGTTTTAAAGGCAGGAAAAGCACCCACATGTGCAAAAATGTTTGTAGCAGTTCTTTTTTTGTGGTAATAAAGAATTAAAAAGTGAGTAGGTGTTGGGGTTTCAAATGTTGGGTTCTTGTTCTTCTATAAAATATTATAAAAGTTCTCTCTGGGTGCCTTCCCTGGAATCAGGATTTTGTCGGTCCCTGTTCGGGCGCCAAAATGTGGTGAGCTTTTTCTTCTCAAAACGCAGCCAGGTGATAAAAGTTCAAATCTTTTATTATCTCCAATATAGCCCGGTTAGCTTAGAGGCCTATCTCTCTGCTTGGTTCCAAGAGCTCTCTCCAAATGTCTTTAAATCCAAAGGTCTGGTCCTTCAGCCTCTGCCTCTGCTTTCTTCAGCCTCCAGCCAGCTCCAGTCTTCATGTCATTCCGGTGAAATCTCGACTTGTAGCGTCTTCCTCTGAAGAACTTCTTCGACTGGCCCATTGGCCTATTTATGCTCCTTCCAGAGAGAGGGATTATGGGTTTTCTCCCATAGTGCTCTCTGGCCCAAAGAGCTTCAAGGGAGGTATGAACTCATTGAACTCCAATGAGTAAAGGTGTGAACACAAGCCTTGTCTTGATTAGTTCTACTTAGTACCTTGTTTCAGGTTCTGGCCAAAACATCTTCTTGTAAGATTAGATCAACTCTAATTAGTTAGTAGTTAGTAAGGATTCCAACAAGTAGGTGCCCATTAATTGGGGAATGGCTGAAAATCTGTGGCACATGAAGGCAATAGAATATTATTGTTTTATAAAAATGCACAAGCTGATTTTAGAAAGGCTTGGAAATGTTTATGCATTTTTTGCTCTGATGCTTTTTATCCTGATGCTGAGTGAAGCAAGCAGAACCAGGAATACATTGCACACAATAACAGCAAGAATGTATCATGATCAATTATGAAAGAATTGGATCTTTTCAGTAGTTCAGTGATCTATAGTAATTCCTAGAGTCTCTGGATAGAAAAATTTTATCTGCATTCAGAAAAAGAACTATGGATATTGAATTTAACCAACACATAATATGTTCACTTATTTTTCTGTTTTTTTTTTTCCCTCTCCCATGGTTTTTTGCTTTTGTTCTGATTTTTCTCTCCCAACATGATTCATAAAGCAATGTGCATTAAAAATAAATTAATTAATTAAAAATAAAATTTAAGAAAAAACCTAATGGGCATTCAAAACTAGGATATAAACTCAGAATTAGAATGTGCTGAAAGTAATTTTAAAATATCCCAATATAAACTTAAAACTCAATTATGAGTGACAAGGGGAAGCTATGAACTATTGGATAGTAGAAAAGGTCTCCAGCAAACATGATACAAAATATACATTGTAAAAACCTATTTAGGCAAACATGAAGTAGGAAAAATAGCTAGAGGTTCTTCACTTCTATAGTGACCAAGAAAACATTCTTCTTTTCACATCAGTTATAGGAGATTCTATGAAGGATTATCACACAGGACTGTTAAGAGAGAAGGAGAGTAACAGTTTGTTTAAGTGGTAAAATAATTTTAAAATACATAGTGAGTTAAAGAATAACAAGCTATCCAGATATTGGAACTCCCATCAAATTAACTTGGAGTAATAGCTATTATAAATATATAGTTCTCTTGATTAAAAAAAAAAAAAAGGAAAATTCATCCAGTGGAAAAACCCTCAGTGCATTCAAAATGAATTAATATCAAATTTAGAAATCAAAATGTTCTTAAACTTTATAAGGCTTGAATACACAAATGTGCTAAGTAAAGTTCAACACAACTCAATTTAACATCTTTTGTTAAGCAGTAAGTACTAAGTGGATAAAAGGAAAAATGACAGATATGTCTTCCTCAATGAAAGATACATCCTATCTCTGGTGTAGAAAACAAACATGGCATTCAAAAACAAAGCAATCTAAGTAGAAGACCAAAACCTAGAAAGAATAGAAAATTTGACACTTGATCTGAGCCTTGAAGGAAGTATTGTTAAATCCAGAAACAAGCATTTAAATCTTAAAGAGCTGTAAATGTCAAGCAAAGTAATTTGTACCTCATCCTAAAAACAATGAGAAGTTGAGAATACTTCTTGAGCAGGGAAGTAACATGTCAAACCTGCATTTTAAAGATAAAAATTAAGTATATAGGAGATAATTTGAAAAACAAGCAAAGACCGGCTATAGGGAAATCATTTAACAGTCATCAAAGTACACTAGACAATAGATTAGAATATAAATCCAAAAGGTAGAATTTACAAGACTTGATTAGAGGGTTTTAGAAAATTTGAGAAGTTAATGAAGATAGGGAGAGTGGGAATTCTGATGACTGTAAAGGTGATGTCACAATTATAAGTAATAGGAAGGATAGGAATAGTGGAAGATTTAAAATGAAGTTCTGTTTTAGACAAGTTAAATTTGATATGTCTATTTGGCATTTTGATTGTGCTGTCTCATAGGCAATTGAAGATGCAAGCTTGCAATTTAAGAGAGATGAATATTGGATTCAAGTTAACCCATCAATAAGCAATATAATTCCTTTCTATCTCTATTAAATTCTACTTTCCATAAAATCTAAAAAGTCCTCCATACTCAGAATACTTGCAGTTTAGACTGCCCAAAGAAGGGAACCAAACTTAAGACCACTAACTAGTGAGTAAACTCCTCAGCAATCAGAGATTTGCATTTTCCACAAGGATACATATAGTTCCAAGATTCATTCATAGCATCTCTCCTTGTTATATATTTACTCCTGAGAAGAAAATAGACTTAGGTATATCAAGCAGACAACACCGAATAATTTAGTGAGTTCCTCTTTTATGTAACACAAATCTACATAGAATAAGAAAACATACATTAACACACACACACACACACACACACACACACACACACACACCGAAGAAAGAACTAATTATAGTTCATGAGCTAGGCATTAAAACATATAAAGAAATCCTGTTAACTCATAAATAAGCAACACATTTTCCTCTCATTTTTCATGGTCCCCAAACCCTTTAAAATCAGTGAATCTCTGTGATTTGTCCCCTTTCATTGCTTCCTCTCAAAAGGAAACATATTTTGAATGCTGTTTCTAAATTGTGCTAAATTTCCATGAATTCAGAGACTCTGGGGGCCCAAATGGTGCCATAGTATATAGGAAGAGATTAGAGGAGAAGAAATAACTGGAACCTTGTTTCATGGTCTAATAATATCTTTCAAGTCTGATGTTTTTGTTTTCTCTTTCTCATTAGACAACTATCTCCAGTCCCATCAATTGCTGATCTTTCACAGAATCATAAAATCACAGAATATGAGTATTAGAAATAACTCGGGTACCATTTCATGCAACCTACAAAAAGGATGCCTTGGGTATAACACACCCAACAAACAGTTATCCTGCCTCACTTGAAGATGTCCAAGAAGAACCACAATTTTTTTTCAAGCAATCAATAAACATTTGCTTAGCACCAACTGAAGGAAGGCATTATGCTAACTGCTGGGATATAAAGAGGCAAAAAACACTTCTTGCCTTCAAAGAGCTTACAATAAATGTGGGAGACAATGAGCAAAAAAAAATTAAAAAATTATAAATAGGATAAGTTATTATCCTATAATAATTTTATATTATTATATTTGTTTATATTATATGCCATATATTTATATATAACATATTTATTTATATATATTTATAACATATTTATATATTTATGATACACTTTCATATATTTGTTATATATTAATAATATAGTTATATATTCATATATAATACAATTTATTTATTTATAATTTATAATACAATTTATGCCATAATATATAAATATGCATAACATTTGTTGTAATATATAGTATAATATACATGGTATATTTATAATATTATAAGAATTAAGAGAGGTTGGGAACAGCTTCCTGTAGGAGTTGCAATTTTAGTTGGGACTTTAGGAAAGCAAGAGAGGCAGAGCAAAGGAAGGAGCAGATTATTCCAGAGAGGAAGGATAACCATAAAAAATGCTGGAAGCCAAGAGATTAAAAGTCTCATTTATGGACTAACTAGGCCAGTGTCACTAGTTTAAAGAGGGAATGTAGAGGAATAATGTGTGATAAAACTGGAATGATAAGAGAATGCAGAATATGAAAGGTTTTGAATGTCAAAAAAAAATTGTACTTGTTCCTGAAAGTAGAAGGGAGTCAGTAGGGAATCACTTAAGTTTTAATAGGGGGTGGAGTGACCTATGCTTTATGCCTTTGACAACTGGGTAAAAAATGGATTTGAATGGAAAGAGAATTGAAACAAGCAGACCCTTTTATTTTTAGGCTATTGCCATAGTCCATTGCTGGAGGTGATAATAGTTGGCATAAGAGCAGGGGCAATGTCAGAATAGAGAAGGTGGCATTTTTAAGAGATTTTGTAGAAATGAGATCTCAGGTCTTGATAACAGTTTGTATATGGGAGGGAAAAGAGACGGTGAGGAATCCAAGGTGACTACTAAGTTGTGAGCTTGGGTGACTGGGAGGATGGTATTGCCCTTTATAGTAGGGGAAGGTACAAAGGTTCAGGGTTTGGGGGAAAATATAATGAGTTCCATTTTGGACAGATTAGGTTTAAGATGTTTATATCCAGTTTGAGATATCTGAAGGCAGCTGGAAATGCAAGACTGGAAATAAGTAGAGGAGTTGGGGCAAGAAAGGTCAATTTCAGAATCATCACCATAGACATAGCAGTTAAATCCCTGGGAGCTGATAAGATCATGAAATGTATAGAGTGTTCTTGGAATGCATAAAGAGTTACTGATTAGAGACCTTCAGGACTCTTGCTATCCTTGATCTTCATCAACTCATGGCACAGACATCTTTCAGTGTTTGTTTCATATCTATGTTGAGATTAGACACGTACAAGGTCATCTCAGATGGATGTAGAAATCTCTGGAGAGTGGTTAACCCAGAGTGACTTTTAAGGCAGTGTGGTAAAATTTAAAAAAACATGCATTGGAGTCAGAAAATTTAAAGTCCTGCCTGTGATGCTGTGTCTCCTCAAGCTAGTCACTTCACTCTCAGAGCCTCAATTTCCTCATTTATAAAATGAAGGTATTGTACTACATCAGAAATTCTTGAGGGAAAATACATCAAGAACCACTTTAACAATCTAGCATAGCCTATAGAATGCTCAGAAAAAGGGTCTTAAATGCATATACACAGGGTATACATAGAGTATCTATACACACATATAAAGATAGATAGATAGATATAAATAGATGGACAGATAGATAGATAGATAGATAGAAAGAAAGAAAATTCACCAACTCCAGGTTAAAAACCCTTGAACTAGATGGTTTTGAAGGTACATTTCTTCTAATTCTAATTCTACAATCCTATAAAGATCCCAGGAAAATATTGACTTACTTGAAGCGAGCTCAGGGCTCTAATTCAGTTTCTCAGTCTGCTGGTTGATGGTTTCATGTCTCTAGAGAAGAGCCATGATTTTTCAAGTCACTACATTCTGCTTTTGGACAGCTTTAACTTTTAAGAAGTTTGCCCTGTATCAAGCCTCTATTAACATCTTTATAATTTCCATCTATGACTCCAGGTTCTAAACTTTGGTGCCAAAGGCAACTCTGATTCCTGTTCCATATGACAACTTGAAGAGAGTTATCTTGTCTCTTTTTTCCCAGGCCAAACATGACTAGTTTCTTCAACAAATCTTCAGGTGACATAAACTTCTTATTCACAATACTACATTCAGTCTTGGGTACTATAACTTAAGAAGGACTTGATAATTTAAGAAGTGTACAGAGATGAAAAATCAGAATATTGTGAATAAGAAGAGCATAGGATCCTAGGACCATTAGAGGAGAGGAGGGGAGGTCAGAGGAGAAAAATGGAATGGAGAGGATAAATTTGAACTTTGTTAGATACAGGACTAATATTCTTGACTGTTGAGATTTTTTTTGTATCCTGACTCTGTCAACTAGTGTATTTGTTATCTATCCCTCCTAGTTTAGTGATATGTTTACTTCTATGTTCTAAGGTCTATTCCAATGCTGACATAGTATGGTTTGTAACTATGATTCAAAACACATATTCTATATCTAAAATTACAAAATCAGACTTTTCTGTCTTGCTCTTATTTAGGATGATAAAATAGCTATGTCACCAGAATGAATTCAATCTGCCACCTTTAAGTAAGGACCATATTTATATCTTGAGATAGCTATGGATGTGGGGGACTGGATTCAGAGGGCTGTGAAGAGTGAAAAGGCATTTGAGGGTATGGGGTCATGTTTCTTTAATCTTTCTGAACTTTATTCAGTATGCAGAAATAGAATCACATGGAAAGAAATAGTCATAATTCAAATGATTTCTTTTATGAAAAATATCTTGGAAGGAGAGACTTTCAACAGGAAAAATAATCTTGGATACAGCAATATAGTCAGGTAGCTAACTGTAACAGTAGATAGAGTCCTTGGACCTATATAGTCAGGAAAACCTGAACTCAATTTAGGCAACTGACACGTACTAACAATGTGACCTGGGTAATTTAACCTTTGTCATTCTCAGTTTTTTTTTCTATTGCAAAATGGGGATATTAATAAGATTTACCACTTGTGATTGTTGTGAGGATCAAAAAAGTGTTAATATTTATAAAGTACTTAGCACAGTGACTGGCATATAGTAGACACTTTAAAAATGCTTGTATCCTTATTTTCAATATATGCAAATTAAAAACTTTCATTATTTCACATCTATCAGATTAGCTAATATAATAGAAAAAGAAAATGACAATATTTGCCACCTTAAAACACAGCTTTAAATGTATATTCATTTTATAAAAGTCATTGAAAATTAAAACCACAGAGTTTTGGAAGACAAGGGACATAATAAAAGTGGCATTTTAAAAGAGCTAATCTGATAGCATTGTACAAAGATGAACTTGGCAATCTACTTTCCTGTCAAAAGAGATTGGTTTGAGAGGAAGAAATTAAATCAGTTAGTTATGTGAATGACAATAGCAATCTCAATAGATGTTGATTGAATTGGTAAAAATAGTGATCATGTGAAATCATTCTATTCATGTATGTATTATTTTTCACTCTTATTCTAAACCTTCCCTCTCCTCTTTGTCTATTCATATTTGTTGGAATCCTTACTAACTGCTAAGTAATTAGAGTTGATCTAATCTTACAAGAAGATGTTTTGGGCAGAACCTGAAACAAGGTACTAAGTAGAACTACCCATAATCCCTCTCTCTGGAAGGAGCATAAATAGGCCAATGGGCCAGTCGGAGAGGGCTCTGGAGAGGAAGACGCTACAAGTCGAGATTTCACCGGAATGACATGAAGACTGGAGCTGGCTGGAGGCTGAAGAAAGCAGAGGCTTTTTGAGAAGAAAAAGCTCACAACATTTTGGCGCCCTGAACGTGGGACAAACAGACCCCTCAGTGGATTTCAGTGGAAAAGCTCGATCCTGATTCAAGTGGAAAAGCTCGATCCTGATTCAAGTGGAAAAGCTCCGATCCTGATTCAAGTGGAAAAGCTCGATCCTGATTCAAGTGGAAAAGCTCGATCCTGATTCAAGTGGAAAAGCTCCGATCCTTATTCAAGTGGAAAAGCCTCTGATCCTGATCCAGTGGAAAAGACTCTTCAACCCAGAAATTAGGGTGAGTGCAATAAAGAAATTTTGCTAAAAGAGTTAAAGTAGAATTTCATCTAAGATGGGACAGATATTTAGAAAACAGCCTTCTGTTTCTGTTCAAGGAAAATGTTTAGAGAGCATTGTCAAAGTTATGGAAAGCCAAGGTTTAATTATAAGTTTACAGCAAATCACTGAACTTTTACAAACTGTAAAGGACATATGTCCTTGTTTCTCTCTTGATAAGGAATTAGATCTAAATGAATGGAAATTGGTTGGAGAGGATCTTTGTCAATTCTATGATAAAAATGGGCCTAACTCAATAATTAATACATATAATGTAATACAATTGGCTATAAGAAGTTATTTAAGTGATAGAATGATGAAAAGGAAAGTACAGGAGGAAGAATTGCCAACTTTACTAGGTGAAAAGGAGGACGAATCAGATGAGAATGGAGTTAATTACAATTCTGAGTATGATACTTCACAGCAGGAGGAATTAGGTGATTCCACATCTCATGACCCTCCCCCCGCAATTAACCCTTCATGGGTGGAACAAGGGGGAGGGAGAGAGACAGAAACACAGTCAGCTTCTCCTGTAAAGCAGAATTTGACAAGATTAGAAAAAGCATTAATTAAAGCAAAAAATGAAGGAGAAGATATATCTGATTTTATAAATGCATATCCTGTGATTGAAGAGCTCAACTCCTCAGGTCAAAAAGAGAGAAAATACACTCCGTTTAATTTGGGAAAAATTAAAGATTTGAAAAAGGGTTGCACTCTTTATGGGGCTACATCATCTTATGTGAAGATGTTACTGGATAATTTGTCTAATGAACTCCTAACCCCGAATGACTGGAAATCCATAACGAAAACTTGTCTAGAACCGGGAAAAAATTTATTGTGGCTTTCGGAGTTTCATGAATTATGTAGGATTCAAGCCCAACGCAATAGGCAAAAAGGAGCTGTTGTACAAATCACTTTTGACCAACTAGCTGGTGAAGGTCAGTATGCAGAGAGTTCAGAACAGATTTATTATCCCATAACAGTCTATGAGCAAATTTCTAAGGCTGCCATAAAAGCTTGGAATTCTCTCCTGGACAGAAAGATGGAAATAATGCTTTCACAAAAATAGAGCAAGGTCCCAATGAACCTTTTGCAGATTTTGTGGGACGTTTACAAACAGCTGTAATAAGAACCATTGGAGACAATGCAGCAACAGAAATAATGACTAAACATTTGGCTAAGGAAAATGCCAATGAGGTTTGCAAAAGAATTATATGGGGGCTAGACAAAGATGCTCCTTTAGAGGAAATCATTAGATGCTGTGCCACAGTGGGCACAAATGCTTATTATGCCCAGACTATGATGAACATGGAAAGACAAGGTCCTTCTTGGCAGAGGAATTCTAGAGAAACTCGTCGATGTTTTCACTGCGGAAAAGTTGGACATTTGAGAGCTCATTGTAGATATGGAGATAGAGTGAGAAGACAGGGTGAGAGAAAACCCAAAAACCCCATGTCCAAAATGTAACGGAGGCTTTCATTGGGCCTCTAAATGTATATTGACCAGAGGAATGAGAGGCAGGGCCCAGCTCTAAAGTATCAATCAAAGGACAGGTGGGGCATGATAGCAGCTGAGGTCACACCAGAGAGACTTTAGAAATTCAGAACTCTGATGTCATCAACCAACAGAAAAGCAATCAGGATTACAGTTGGGAAGAATACAGGCCTTTTAAGACAACAAGACAATATCCAATGCAAACAGCTCCAATGTAATTACCAGATGATGAGGAGAAATCCCAAAAGTGGTAAATAGAAGAGAATTAGATAGGTTAACTGCTTGGGGAAGAGGATCTGCTTATATTCCACAGGTGGAAAAGGAATCAGATGGCTAACAATGAGACTGTCAAAAGAACTTTAAAATCTTCAGCTTTCAGTTCCTGAAAAACCAGCAAGAATCACTGGATTCCCTGAGATGAAAAATTGTTGATGAGACTTTTTGCAGTACTTCAGAGCTTACAGGAATTATTAGATTCCTGGCGCATGAACTAATGGACAATGGATTCCTTATGGACTATTTCTAGGACTTATGGACATTTGTAAATTTTCAGGTCGATTTATGTTGTTACATTACTACTTGCCTGTGTTATATTACTATGTGCTTATGTATTTTAAGCAATTGCAAGAATCATTGGATTTCTTGAGATGAAAGATTGTTGATGAGACTTTTGCAGTAGTTAAATTTTCATGTTGATTCATGTTATTTGTTACATTACCACTAGCCTGTGTTATATTGCTGTGTGCTTTTGTAAATTATGTATAATGCCTCCCATATTGATGGATTTATGTATACCATGTATATCTGTTACAAAGTTCTGGCCCATATTGATGGATTTATGTGTACCCCCTCAGAAACCCCCTATGTTTTAAAACAAAAGAAAGGGGGAGATGTTGGAATCCTTACTAACTGCTAAGTAATTAGAGTTGATCTAATCTTACAAGAAGATGTTTTGGGCAGAACCTGAAACAAGGTACTAAGTAGAACTACCCATAATCCCTCTCTCTGGAAGGAGCATAAATAGGCCAATGGGCCAGTCGGAGAGGGCTCTGGAGAGGAAGACGCTACAAGTCGAGATTTCACCGGAATGACATGAAGACTGGAGCTGGCTGGAGGCTGAAGAAAGCAGAGGCTTTTTGAGAAGAAAAAGCTCACAACACATATTTGTCCTTGATTAACCTATTAACAAAACTCTCAACTAGATCACCAAGTATTTATTAGTCACCTATTATGGGCCAGGTATTTGTGTTACACACACCAGAATGTATCTGTGATATTATATATTTGAGGTTTTGGTTCAAAGTTCAGATCACAAGTCCTTCATATCTGTGCATCTTTACTATATTCTCCCCTATTTGAAACAGGTGCTCCACCTAACATTCATGGGGCTTCTTTCAAAAGTTAAAGAACATTGTGGGAAGTAAAATGGATGATTTTGACTATATCAGATTAAAAAGTTTGCACCAACAAAACCAATGAAGCCAATATGAGAAGAAAAGCAGAAAACTGGGGAGGGGAGGTTACAAGAAATTCTGTAATAAAGGCCTGATTTCTCAAATATATAGAGGATTGAGTTAAATTTATAAAAATACAAATCATTTCTTAACTGATAAATGGTCAAAAACTATGAACAGGCAAAATTCAGAAGAAGAAATAAAAGCTATCTATAGTCACATTACTTATTAGAGGAATGCAAATTAAAACAATTTCTATTTCACATCTATCAGATTAGCTAATATAATAGAAAAAGAAAATGATAATATTTGCCACCTTAAAACACAGCTTTAAATGTATATTCATTTTATAAAAGTCATTGAAAATTAAAACCACAGAGTTTTGGAAGACAAGGGACATAATAAAAGTGGCATTTTAAAAGAGCTAATCTGATAGCGTTGTACAAAGATGAACTTGGCAATCTACTTTCCTGTCAAAAGAGATTGGTTTGAGAGGAAGAAATTAAATTAGTTAGTTATGTGAATGACAATAGCAATCTCAATAGATGTTGATTGAATTGGTAAATATACTTGGTGGAAAATTCTTAGGGTTTTTTTTTTTTTTTTGTAATCTAAATTGTACCTGGTTAAGCTAAAACATCAGATACATTTAAATAATCAAATATAATTCCCTAAGTGATAATATATGGCTTTCAATAATAACACAACACAAACTTGGAAGAACTGAAATGACAATTTCCCCTAAGAGCATTTGAAAGATAATTTGGGAAAATAAGTAGGATGAAGCATATTAATAATAATGATTTGTATGATAGAATTTAGGCTTCTTGAATATAGGGATTCTTAAGACTGTGTATTTCAAGGACCTAAGTAATAAGAAAACTATTTTGTGGAAACTGTGGTTATTTTGTATTGCAATATTGAAAATATTCAAAAAAGCAGCATAATAAAATAATTGTAGCATGCATGTCAATAAAAATTGCTTAAAATGAAGAGGTAAAAAATTCTATGAAGAACTTCAGAAGAACCTCCAAATAAAGTTAATATACTAATACACTCATACATTCAGTTACTTTAATTTAATGATGGATTTAATTCAAAGGACAAGTGATAATATATATAGATGGCAAGAAGGAATAGATGAAGAAAGATGGCTTTGCAATAGCAGATCTCAAAGTGTTTTAAAAAGCAATAATCACATAAACAATCTGGAACTAATAAGAAATAGAGTGGTAGATCAGTAGACTAGATTAAATAACAATACACAGTAGTAAATGACTATAGTACTTTTGTGTTTGATAAACTCAAAGATACAAACTTTTCAGATAAGAACTCAGCATGTAACCAAAACTCCTAGGAAAACCAGAAAACATTTTGATAGAAACCAGGCACAAACAAGTATCTCATGATGTATACCAAAGTCAAAATAAATATATGGTATAGACATAAAGGGTGATATTTGTAATCAAATTAGGAGAGCATGGAATAGTCTAAATGTTAGATCTATGGAGAAGGGAGGGGTATGATCAATTGAGAGATAAAGAACATTATGGGAAGTAAAATAAATAATTTTGACTACTTAAATAAAGTTTGCACAAATAAAAAAAGTGCAATCTCCAGATTAGAAGGAAAGCTTAAGAAGGAAAGAGCCAAGAAGATGGAGAGTTTTCAAAACTCTTCCTAAATTGCCTCAGACCAACACCAGATCAAGCCTACGAACTGGTTTTGGAGTGGCAAAACATAAAAATATTCAGAGTGTAACAAATTTCCAGCAGAAGATATTTTGGAAGAACTTCAGAAAAGGTCTGTTTCAATCAGTCACGGGGCAGGGGAGAAGTGGGGGGAGAGAGAAGAGGGAAGATGAGGGATAGACTGCCAAGTCCAGGCCCAATGCTGGGTTCAAGGGCAGTGTAGTGTCCCTGAGCCTACAAGAAGTCACTTAGCTAAACTACAGCAGTGCTAGCTTCTCTGTACTGATTTGGAAGCCAGTGAATCAGTGGAGTATCCAGGAGCTATCTAATACAATTACAAAAGAAAAATAGTGAGCACCTGAACTCCAGAATAATGTGGGATGTGGCCATGTGCACTCAGCTTGGGAAGAAAGTAAGCAACACTGGCACCAAGGCAGCCAAAAGCCTCTGTAATCTATAGAGAAAATTTGGAACAAGCTCCCCTCTACCCTAAAAACATATTTCAACCTTTAAAAATGAGCAAAAAATAGGTCTTTCTGCTAACCAAAAGATAGTTTTTATGGAGACAGAGAAGAACAAACTTCTGAGAACACTAATGACAAATCACCTCCCGATGAAACTCTAAAAAGTGATAAGACTTGGTTTCTATCTCACAAGACTCTCTTGGAAGAATTCAAAAAGAATCAGAAAAAGAAATAGAAGAAAAATGGAGGAAAAAAATGAGAACTTTGCAGGAGAGTTTGGAGAAGGAAATATTATCTGAAGAAAACTCCTTAAAAAACAAACAGTGAAATGGAAAAAGCATATAACTCCTTACAAAATAGATATGATGAAATGGAAAAGGCATATAATTCCTTACAAAAATAGTTTTGAAAACATGGAAAAAGAAACCAACTTGTTGAAAAACAGAATTTGTGGACTGGAAAAAAAAAACCCAATGAACAAAATAACTCATTTAAAAGTTCAATTGACCAAATGCAAAAGGAGATTAAAAAACTAAGTAAAGAAAATATTTTTTTAAAACTTAGAATTGAACAATTCAAGTTGAAACAAAACCAAAAAAAAAGAGAAAAAATAAAAGAAAATGTAAGACACCTCATTGGAAAAACAATTGATCTGAAAAATAGACTTGGGAGAGGCAATCTAAGAATTATTGGACTATCTGAAACTGATGATGAAAAAGAGAGTCTAGACAATATCTTCCAGAAAATCATAAAAGAAAACTGCTCTGTTGTTCTACAACCAGAGGGCAAAAGAACCATTGAAGGAATTTACAAATAATCTCCTAAGACCCCAAAAGGAATATTTCAGAATTATCAGATCAAGGAGAAAATATTGCAAGCAGCCAGAAAGAAAAATATCAAGTATCAAGAAGCCACAATCAGAATTACTCAGGACCTAGAAGCTTCTATTTTAAAGGACAGGAGCTCCTGAAATATATTCCAAATGGCAAAGGAACTTGGATTGTAACCAAGAATCAACTACCTAGTAAAATTAAGTATATGTTTCAGGGGGAAGGATAAACACTCAGTGAAATAGGGGATTTTTATTCATTTCTTATGAAAATACCATAGCTAAAAAAAATTTGATCTTCAAATATAAAACTCAAAAGAAGCATAAAAAGGTAAAAAGGAAAGAAAAAAACTGTTTCTTTTAAAAGTGAAAAATCTTTACATCCCTATATGGGAAGATGATACATTTAAATCTTAAGTACTGTATTTCTGTTATGAGTATACTTATAACATGTATAATTTGATTTTATTGTGATATATAAAAAGGAAATAAGAGGTAGAAAAGGCATTATACTGAAAGAAGAGGAAAATGGAGGTAAAATAGGGTATATTACATCTCATGATGAGGCAAAAAATACCTATTACAATTGAGAGAAATAAGGAAGGGGGGTGATCATTG
The DNA here is from genome assembly GCF_016432865.1 of Antechinus flavipes. Lineage (NCBI taxonomy): Eukaryota > Metazoa > Chordata > Mammalia > Dasyuromorphia > Dasyuridae > Antechinus > Antechinus flavipes. The sequence continues at coordinate 75,059,348 of NC_067399.1, forward strand.
TGTTCATTCTATTGTCATTGGATTTGGCTCAAAGAGAGAATATCAGACCTATCTGGCTTTACAGAGAAACTTATCTTATAGTACAAAAACTTTCCTTTAAAAACAGAGAAGCTAAACACCTTAAATGACTTTCAGAAATTGATAGGAGACATCCAATGGATGCGTCCAGTGTTAGGCTTGACTACCTATTAACTGCAACCATTATATGACATTTTAAAAGAAGATAGTGCTTTAAACTCATCACACCAGCTTACAAAAGAAATTTAAGAGGCTTTGAGAGAAGTTGATTTTACAGACCACTGGCATATCTTTTAATCCTCAAGGACAGGCACTAGTTGAGAGGAGAAACAGAGACATCAAGATACTCCTCCAAAAATAAAAGAAAGGGGGAGCCACAGGTAACCCTAGAGAACTTCTAAATCTAGCTCTTTATACTATTAACTTCTTGATTTTTGATAAGGATGCACTGGCTCCAGCAGACAGGTTTTATAACCCACCAGAAGGGCAGTGTCCAGTGTGAGCAGCTCCACTATCTCTAGATAATCTCCAGATGATGTGGAGAGATGCAGAAAGTGGTGAATGGAAGGGACCAGATAGGCTAACTGCTTGGGGGAAAGGGTTTGCTTGTATCTCTACAGATGGAGAAGGAATCAGATGGGTGCTAATGAGCCATATTCACTTTGTCCATTGGAAAGAGACAGAGCAGACCCTTGAAACAAAGGAGAAGACCCAAGAAACATCAGGTGGTTCCATTGCTGAGTGTGCCCACCGAATGAGCCTGACAGTTATGGTGTTTAACTCAGGGACATCAAAAATTGTGAATGAGACTGATGCAGGACTTCAAAACTCTCAGGAATCATTGGAATCCCTGACACGTGATGAGACTGTTGCAGGGCTTCAAAAACTTGCGGGGATCATTGGATTCACTGACACATAAAATAATGGACAATAGATTGGTTTTGGACTATCTCTTACTTGCACAAGAAGGCATATGTGTGATTGTTATTTTCATATCTTCCTTCTAAGAGTACTGGAATCATGTTGATTTATATTATTTGTTATATTACTACTTGCATATACAATTCATGTTTCTTACACCACATCGAACCTGTACTGGTTGTGGGGAATGTCATCACTAATAGCCAGTGTTTTATTGCTATGTGCTTGTGTAATACCTCCCATACTGATGGGTTTGTGCATACCTGTTTCTAGTAAGACTCTTTTAGCCAGAAACCCACTAACAATATCTGGCTTGACTCCCCATTTCCCTTTGGTGTTTTTCATCTCTCTTCCTGAGAAGTCAGGGAAGGTGTGAGCACCTCTTTTTTGTTTTTTCACCTTCCTTCCTGAAAAGTTGGAGGGGGTATGATCACCTCATTTTTTGGTGTTTTTACCTCCTTTCTTGAGTAGTCAGGGGGGGCATGATCACCTCCTTTTTGGGGTTCTCACCTCTCTGAGAGTCAGGGAAGGCGAGAACACCTGTGTCCTAAAACAAAAGAAAATGGGAGATATAGAGGACTGAAACTCTGAATAGGTGTACTTGAATCTGGGAATGCAGAGCACTTAAGGCTAATTACCTATTCAATGTAAGACAATGGCTCTATTAGCATATATTTAGATAATGACTCTCCTCACCACTGGTAATGGCATTGAGGTAATCTTAGGAAGGATTGGAGCAGTGGGGGAGAGAAGCCAGAGTCATTTGGCAGCAGGATGAGGAGAAGAGAGGCTGGAAACTCTGGACTCCTGAATCCAGGAGACATCTTTGGTAAGCCATGTGACAGCTTGCCTGTCTCCTTCACTTCTCCTCCTAAAGATCAAGAACTTTGATTTATCCTGACTCTGGCTAACTCTGAAACCCTCCAGGGAGCTAGCCTGTACTTTACATCTAGATCTGATTTTTCTTGTGCAGCAACATAACTGCATAAGCATGTATACATATATTGAATTTAATATATAGTTTAACATACTTAACATGTATTGGACTACCTGCCATCTACAAAAAGAAGAAGGGGAAAATTTGGAACAGAAGGTTTTGCAAGGGTCAATGTTGAAAACTTATCCCTCCATATGTTTTGTATTTTAAAAAATGAATGATATCATAAGCAAATTAGAACAAAGGATAGTCTACCACTCAGATCTATGAAGAAGGAAGAAGTCTGTGGTCAAAGAAAAACTGGAGTACATTATGGAATGCAAAATGGATAATTTTGATTATACTAAGGTAAAAATTTTTTGTATAAATAAATAAAATCAATGCAAGCAAAATTAGAAGGGAAGCAATAAACTGGGAAAACATTTTAACATTCAAAGGTTCTGATAAAGGCCTCATTTCCAAATTATATAGAGAACTGACTCTAATTTATAAGAATTCAAACCATTCTCCAATTGATAAATCATCAAAGGATTTGAACAGACAATTTTAAGGTGAAGAAATTAAAACCATTTCTAGTCATATGAAAAAAGAGTCTAAATTTCTATTCATCAGAGAAATGCAAATTAAGTAAACTCTAAGGTATTAATACACAAGCCTCAGATTGGCTTAGATAACAGGAAATGATAATGATGAATGTTTGAGGGGATTTGGAAAAACTGGATCACTAATATGTTGTTGGTGTAATTGTGAACTGAACTAACCATTCTAGAGCACAATTTGGAACTTTGCTTGAAGGGTTATCTAACTATGCAAACTCTTTGATCCAACAGTGTCTCTACTGGGCCTGTATCCTAAAAAGATCATAAAAAAGATAAAAGGACCCACATGTGCAAACATGTTTGTGGCAGCCCTTTTTGAAGTGGCAAGACTGGAAACTGAGTGCATGTCTATCAATTGAAGAATAGCTGAATTAGTTATGGTATATGAATGTTATAGAATATTATTGTTCTATAAGAAACAATCAGCAGGATGATTTCAGAGAGGCCTGAATAAACTACATGAACTAATACTGAGTGAAATGAGTAGAACCAGAAGAACATTATACACAGCAACAGCAAGATTTTATAAAGATCAATGGATCTTTTCAGCAATGAGGTGATTCCAATGGTGTCATCTATACCCAGAGAGAGGACCATGGGAACTGATTATGAATTAAAACATATCATATTCACTTTTTTGTTGTTATTTGCTTTGCTTTTATTTTCTTTCTCATTTTTCCCTTCTTGATATGATTTTTTTTTGAATAGCATGATATTTGTGGAAATATGTATAGAGGAATTGCATATGTTTAATATAAATTACTTGCCATCTGGGGGACAGGATGGAGGAAGGGAGGGAAAAATTTGGAATACAAGGTTTTGTAAGGGTGAATGTTGAAAATTACCTAGACTTATGTTTTGAAAATAAAATCTTTAATAAAAAAGGAAAAAGAATCAAAGCTTAAAACTGTGAGGAAATTTTTATGCATTTATCTGATAAAAACATCATTTCTCAAATATATGGAGAATTGAGTCTAATTTATAAAAATACAAATAATTCCTCAATTAATAAAGTCAAAAGAGATGAACAGGCAAAATTCAAATGAAGAGATCAAAGTTATCTATTTCATAAGAAAATGTTCTAAATAATAATAATAATAATAATATATGTATATATATATACATATATATACACTTTATTTAATTTCATAACTGGAACTAAAAGCAATTTGAAGTGAACTTGTTGTACTTAAATAACCCGAATACAACTCTCCCCCTGGACCTAGGATATTATATTTCAAAAGCCTTGTTAAGCTCTCTTTCCACTTTTCAGATTCTGGGAGGAGTGTTCATCTCTCCTCTTTCTTCAAACATACTCAAACATTAATTCCAAATGATTTTTCATAGCTTTACACATACTCAAGTCAAGCCGCAGCTGAGTATGGAGAAATAACTCTTGTCATATCAACTTTATGTTATTAGTGCTTCAGTTTGTTTTCTGGTTATTTTGTGAGAATATTGATTGTGCATTCTTATAGCTCTCAAGTCTTGTAAATCACATGTTTCTGATTCAAGGAACAAGATTCTCACTTTTTTTTTATTATTTCTGTTTCTCTAAGCACCATAAGATAACATGCCTATAACAATGTATTTTGAAACCAAAGCCAACATAGTTATTATAAATATCATTGGCATATACTCCACTCATGTCTTATTTCACCTAAACTTTAATAACATGATGTTTACCTTAGGCAAGTTTATGATGTCATCAGCCTCCAAAATTCAACTATCATTTGCATTCAGATGATTCCCAGCTCTATATTTCCAGTTTGGATCTCTCTGCTGAGTTGCAGTTCCACATAATCAACTCCCTTTTAGACATCAAAAATTCAGTGTACATTTCAAATTCAATATGTCCATAAAAACGCATTATCTTTTCCCAAATCCCTGCCTTCTTTCAGATTATCCTATTACTATCAAAGTTACAACCATATTCTCAGTTGCTCAGACTCCCAACTCTCAATGTCAATCTTTGCTTTTTGCTTACTCTCACTCCAAAAAATTTATAGCTTTGTTATTATTATTATTTTACATTTTGGTCTACGCTTCTCTAGTACTTGGCAAAGTACATTGAATATAGTAGATGATTAATACATTTCTGTTAAAAGAAGTTAAATTATATTGGACTTTCTAGTGATAAGTGCATAGTAGGTAATAGATACATACTTACTGGTCAATGAATTAAACAGTTCTAATAATTAGGCATCAAATATAGAAATCATGTGAGTAATGTGATTTAAAGGACTTTTTCAATAAGGTCAAATTGAAAATGGCCATATATCACAATAAGAATAACCTAACCTTACCAGTGATGCTAACTTTTCTGGTCAAGGAAAAGGAAGGAAGGCTTTTAAATCATCTTGTCCGAACATATAATGACAAGGGAAAAGAAGAACATAAATGAAAATTAATGAAAAGGAAGCACACAAAGGGCATCAACTGATTTGCCAAGTCAGAGTCCAGGAAACAAAGGAATTCAGTAAGTCTATGACATATTTTGTGAATCAGCCAGCAATAAAGGAATGCTTTAAGTGCTCACAAAAATACATGAATTTAGTCAGCTTTTTAAATCAGTTTCTACTATGAAGCAAATTAGTATTGACTAAGAAAGATAAATGAAGAAATACTTTCTGAATCCAATCTATTTATGAATCAGAATATTTGAATGAAACACCAAAATCAAGACGGTATTATTTAATCAATTTAACAAGGAGAATTAAGTTACTATCTTTGTTACATTTATTTTAGATATCATTTAGAAGAGATTTAATTTTCTCCCATGATCACCATGTTATATTGACCAACATTTGGAAAATCAGAAGGAAATAAAGAGATTTGGGTAATACATCTTTTGAAGAGGATGGCGGATCAAATAAAAATCAAGTGGACTACTAGAAGCAGGCATATGGGGAAAGCAGATTAGGACTTGGTTACTTAGGTACATGATTATTATTAATAATAATATTCATAAAATATTTCTATTTGGCATGCACTTTGCTAGGTATTTATTTACAGTTATTTCTATATCTTCCCTCAGTTTTTAAAAATCTTTTAATTCTTTTAAAGTGGAAAAAGGATTATCTACACATATGTTAAATAAACACAGAATCTCAACATATAATTCAAAGTTTAAAGCAAATATGAAAAAGTAAATATGGGCAATTGGATCATAGGGCAGTTGGGTTCTAATCTCCAGATGATCAAGATAAGTTGTTGTGAAATCTTGATTATACTTGATATTTGGCATAGCAAATGCTATGATGACCTCTAAAGTTCTGAACTTTAAAAAGTAGGAAACACAAGATTTGTATTTTATGCATCTATTATATGCCAGATACATTGGTAAGCACTGGGGATATGAAGACTATATAAGAAAGTTCCTACCATTAAAAAATTTAACCTTTTATCAATTAGAGCACATACATACACACACACACACACATAAGCAAATAAAAGTATGTTATTTTCTTTTACAATTGTACTCAATGATTACTGCAACAAAGAATAATGGAAAGGTCATTGAACTAGCAGTCAGTAGACTTGGAACTGTGCCAATTTTAGCATTAACTATATTTCTCTGGATAAATCAGATGACTGTCTCAGTTCACAGGTTTACTTAAATAAGTAAACCTGTGAACTTATTCAAAAAATAAGGGAGTGGAAAGGACTATGAAAAGTCTAAATCTGAAGACCTTGGCTCAAATTTTGCCCCTGATAACTCGCTATCTGTGTAATCATGGGAAAATTATTTAGGAATAGTGTCCAAAGCAATGGAAGATTATTATCCTTCCTTATTCTGTCTTAGTCATGCCATATCTGATGTCCTGTACTTTATTCTCAACACTGCATTTTGGGAAGGCATTGTCATAATGAAACGCATTTCATAAAATGGAAGGCAGTGTGGTACAATAGGAACATAAGACTTAGTTGAAAAGGATATAATATATTTACCAATGGAGAAAAGAGAAGACATAGAGGACATGTAGTTGGCTTTAACTATTTTACCGATTATATAGAAGAAAACATATGTTCTATATATAATAGCACACTCATAGAAACAAGAAAAATGATTATTATGAAGATAGTAATGATGATGATGAAAACAGGATTACTAATACATTAAACTTTTAGGTTTGCAAACCTCTTTACACACATCATTTTGATATATGTGAAAATTGTGGAGAAGCATTGAGTTTGATGTAAGTGACTGCTTCCTACAAGTGAGAGCTGCCAAAAAAATATTTAAAGAGGCTATCTCTATAGGTAAAAGTTTCTTTCTCATTCAATAATTATATGTGAAAGTTGTATGACTTCTTGGTATGAATTGTTATTGTTGTTTAGTTAGCTTTTTAGTCATGTCCAACTATGACCCCTTTAAAGGTTTTCTTGGCAAAGAGGGTTGAGTTACTTGCCAGGGTCACAGCTAGTATTTGAAGTCAAATTTGAACTCAGGTCTTCCCATCTAAATCCAATGTTCTACTCACTGTGCCACCTACCTGAACCCAGGTTTAGGTTATTGAAAAGAAAATATTTTATCAGGTACTAATTGAACTGATGACATCTCTATCAGCTCCGAGAGTCTGTGATTCTGAGCCTGAAACCTCAGAAAGTTTTTATTTCTCTCTTTAAAAGTTACCTTTTCTGGATGTTAGTAAGTTACTTTTTCAATTATTGAAACATAATAGCATTTGAGATAAAATGCTTCTCTGGATTAGTCTGACACCTGGTAATTTGAGGGGCTTTATCTATATTTATCTTTGACTAGAACATGTTGTCTTTCTGCCCTCATTTATACAAAATGCTTTTATTTTTGTTCCACTCATTTGTATAATCTGTGGCTTAGTTTCATCTTAAATGTTGATAATTGGTACATAGAGGCAGTCATTTAACTTGGCATTAAACTTGCATTTAAGAAATCAAAATGATATGATGGGGTGAAGGGGGGAGTGGAAGGTTCTTTCTGGCTTAAATGTCTTTGTGAAAGAAATTCCAAAGTTAATAGAAATCATTTATATGGTAGAAAATTTATTATTCATAAATTCTAAAGGAAAGGAATTGAAGTTAGAATTATTTTAACCATTTAGATAGCTAGGGATTCTATTTTAAAGTGGCAAAAAATACTTGGAAAATTATTTACATTAAAATATATTATGCAATTCTAAAGAAAAATGTTTTGATTTGCTGGCTAAACACTGATCACTTCCTTTATTCTCAATGCAATGTGAATTCAGTCTGTGTAGCATATCTAATGGTTTATTTCAACCTAATGTTTCTGAGCAAGTAAACATTTGGTGCCTGCTCTCTTCATTAGGGTACGTTAGTGCATATAAATTGATGATAAGAAATAATGATTAGTCTGAGGAACCCAAAAGGAAACACAAGTACAAATTTTTTAAAGACACAATTCTGTATTCCATTCACAAGAACATTTTTGTCCTTAGTTAAGCTCCTTTGTAGTTTGACCATATTAGAAATTATTCTATGAACTGCCTTTCAAATTCTGCTTTGCTCTATCAAATTGCTTTTCTTCTTTCCTCTCTGTCTGGATGTAATTTGGTTACATTCTACCATCAAATTTGATTTTGGACATAAGCTCCAAACTGCCCATATTTTACAAGAGTTCAATATAAAGGACAACAAAGGAAAATCTTGAAATAGTCTTTCTTCAGCTTAGCTATATATAAAGCTCTGATATCAGAGAATCTCAGATTTAGAAAGAACCTCAAAAGCTAGTCTAACCCACAAATGAGCCTATAAATTCAAAAATCCTCTATTCAACTTCCTAAAAATATCATTCAGACTCATTTTGAATACATCTAGAAATGGGAAGCTCACTAGTTTCCAAAGCAATTCTTTTTTAATAGTTCTAACTATTGAGATGGCTCTTCCATATTTGTTGAGATGGTTCTTCCATATTTTGAACTTTCCTTAGTCTGTGATTCTTTCCAGCTTCTGCTCTGGGTTCCTTAAATCACAGTACTTGAAAATTTAAAGGTACTATGGTGGCCATTTATTTCAACCTGTTTCCCTAACAGCTGCATATCTAAGAAGCAATTATCTCACTTTTGTTTGAAGACCAATAGTGGGAGGAATCTACCCAAACAGAAAGTTTATTCTATCTTGGGACTGTTTTAATTTTTAAGAAGTGTTTTCTCTGGTATGCTTTGTTTGAAAGGCAAACTCACTCTTTTATGAAGATTAATTACTCAATGTCCCACTACTGTGTAAGGGATAGGCAGTTAGCAAGAAAGAAAAAGAAGAGAGATGTGATCTCTTGGGCTATCTTGGCTTCTAGCTTTGAAAGAGATATATGACTCCATTCTCTCTTCAGATTCATAAAGGGAAAAAAGATTCCAGGAAGAAGCTGACATATAGAATTTCAATGTCCCTATTTCTAGATTACTACCTTAGAGACTCAATAATGTTTGATGAATGAAAAATGAAGGTAGGAAAGATGGATTCTTCTGTAGGAACTATCCCCATCTGTGACTTAAAAAAGTATACCTTAGAAATGACAATTCCTTCTTTTAGGACTTTTCTTCTTCTTCTAATTTTTTTTCCCCTGGAATTTCAACAAAGTAGAAGAAAAATTAATTTCTTTTCATTCTACCTCCTCACCCATACACACATGTGCATAGGCAGAAATGGAAGAAGCACATAGCAGATGTGATATTTTCCAAAGAGAGAGGCTTGAGTTTTCTATAACCTCAAGTTCCAGACTGCTTTTCTCATATTTTGTTTTCTTTTCTGAACACAGGTCAGCAACTAGCCATCCTGAGAATGGATTTGTCTAGTTTTGCTATTTACTTTGTGGGCAATTCTGAGTACCTGAGTCCATTATCAATTTCTAAGACAGAAAAGATTACTTTGACAAGATATTTATAGGAAAATTAGAAGACCACCAGAAATCAGTCTATGACTTGGTGAAAATCACAAAATGAAAGAATCAGAAGGTCTGTGCCTTTCCAACTATTTGAATTGCTTGCAAAGTATAAACCTGAAACAAATACAAACTATTCTTACAGCTGTTGCACAATGACCCTTTACTTTTGAGAGAGTACAGGAATTTAAAAGATTATTTGAATGTTTTAACATTTATCCATGCATGTCTTTGAGTCCTTTGAACCTGAGTCCTTTGTTTCTGTGGTAGAGGAAATTAAGGAAAAAAAAAAAAAACTGACCTCTGCCATATCCTAATATGTATATTTTCACTGAGTATCTTTGTGGAGGCAAGTCTGTTTTAGTGGACACCTTAGATGTGAATCATACTTATGTTTTGGAAATTTCCCTGGGATTTTACTCTGGGTACAGAACAAGAGAGAAAAATTGACCCTGTTGGGGAAAGCACTCCATACTGTCAATTTTGATCTATGTGAGCTCAGATCCCTTTATTAGGCTAACAGGGGGCAAGGATTATAAATCATGTTCTTCCATTAGTAAATATATCACATATATCTACTTATTGCAGAAAATACAGAAAATACTTTTATGTTGAAGTTAAATTGAAAGTGAGAAATCTTGGGACTTCCAGCCAAGATGGCAGAGAGGAGGCACACATCTATTTAGGCTCCACATTTTCTTTCAGAACTTGATTCTTGACAAGCCTCTGAATTAGTGCTTGACTGAAAAAAAAATCCACAAATAGTTACCAAGAGAAGACATCCTTGAAATTCACCAGGAAAGATCTGTTTTTGCTTGAGGGCGGGGATGGTTTTAGATCCTGTGCAGGCTGAGGGCAGGCAACAGCAGCAAGAGCCCGGAAGGCAGCTCACTGCCAAGCAGACCGGAGGTGGGGTGGGGTGTGATCTCAGCCATCTTTTTGGGGGGAGCTTTGCTACAGGATTGGATACTTTGTCCTGGCAGCAAGTCAGCAGCCCAGCAGAGAAGCTAAAAACACCGAGGATGAAGAATACAACCCCAAACAGCTAGGATCTCTTGGGACCTGGCCACCCCTCCCGCACAGTGTCTCAGGATACTCTCTGAGTCTCAGAGCACAGGCCCAGCACAGTCCTGCTAGTGCCTCGCTGCTGCCCCGGCAGTAGTCTATAGAGGAAGCTCGGTAACACCACCCAGCCTCCTTCTCTCCCCCGCAAAAAGCAGATTCCATTTATTTTTTTGTTTTTTGTTTTTTGCTTTTTTTCTTGGCTAGTTTGTCTTCTTTGATTCTTCTCGGACAAAATGAGCAAAAAATTTAAACATTGACAACTTCTATATGGATAGAGAGCAGAGTTTAAACTCTGAGGAGACTAAAAACAGACTGTCCCCAGGTGAATCCCCAAAGGAGGAGATCATCTGTTCCTCAGCACAGATGAACCTCATAGAAGAAATTAAAAAGGCTCTCACAAGAGAGATAGAAGAAAAATGGGAAAAGTAAAGGGAGGTTTGGCAAGAGAGTTGGGAGAAGTCATTCCTCTCATTTAAAGACAGAGTGGATAAAGAAATAAAATCCTTGAAAAATAGAATTAGTGAACTGGAAACAGAAAATAGCTCTCTAAAAAATAAAATTGGCACAATAGAAAAAATTCCAAATACCAAAACAGTTCACTTAAAAACTCAATTGGACAATTTGAAAAAGATATTAAAAAAGTGAGTGAAGAAAATACTTCATTGAAAATCAGAATCAAACAAATGGAATTGAATGACTTGAGGAGACACCATCAAGCAAAACCAAAAAAAGAAACAATGGAAAAACTGTCAAATAACTTCTTGGGAAAACAACAGACCTGGAAAATAGATCTAGGAGAGACAATCTAAAAATTATTGGACTTCTGGAAAAATATGATGAAAAAAAAAAAAAGAGCCTGGACACTATTTTCCAAGAAATTATCAAAGAGAACTGCCCAGAAGTCATAGAAACAGAGGGTAAAATAGACATTGAAAGAATTTATCATACCATTACACACTTGTCAGATTGGCTAGAGTGACAGGGAAAGATAATGTGGAATGTTGGAGGGGATGTGGGAAAACAGGGACACTGATACATTGTTGGTGGAATTGTGAACACATCCAGCCATTCTGGAGAGCAATTTGGAACTTTGCTCAAAAAGTTATCAAACTGTGCATACCCTTTGATCCAGCAGTGTTTCTACTGGGCTTATACCCCAAAGAGATACTAAAGAAGGGAAAGGGATCTGTATATGCCAAAATGTTTGTGGCAGCCCTGTTTGTAGTGGCTAGAAGCTGGAAAATGAATGGATGCCCATCAATTGGAGAATGGTTGAGTAAATTGTGGTATATGAACGTTATGGAATATTATTGTTCTGTAAGGAATGACCAGCAGGATGAATAAAGAGAGGACTGGCAAGACTTACATGAACTGATGCTAAGTGAAATGATCAGAACCAGGAGATCATTATATACCTCAACAACGATACTGTATGAGGATGTATTCTGATGGAAGTGGATCTCTTTGATAAAGAGAGCTAATTCAGTTTCAGTTGATCAAGAATGGACAGAAGCAGCTACACCAAAAAAAGAACACTGGGAGATGAATATAAACTGCTTGCATTTTTGGTTTTTTCCCCGGATTATTTATACCTTCTGAATTCAATTCTCCCTGTGCAACAAGAAAACTGTTCAGTTCTGCACATGTATATTATATCCAGGATATACTGTAACCTATTCAACATGTAAAGGATTGCTTGCCATCTGGGGGAGGGGGTAGAAGCAGGGAGGGGAAAAATCGGAACAGAAGTGAATGCAAGGAATAATGTTGTAAAAAATTACTCTGGCATGAGTTCTATCAATAAAAAGTTATTTAAAAAAGAAAAAGAAAAAGAAAAAGAATTCATCATCATCTACTGAAAGGGATCCTAAAACCAAAATACCAAGAAATATAGTGGCCAAATGCCAGAACCCTCAGATGAAGGAAACAATACTGCAGGTGGCTAGAAAAAAAACAATTCAAATATAGAGGCATCACAATAAGGATTATCCAGGATCTAGCAGCATCCACATTAAAGGATCAAAGGGCCTGGAATATGATATTCCAAAAGGCTAAGGAACTCGGTATGCAACCAAAAATAACTTACCCAGCCAGAATGAGCATCTTTTTCCAGGGAAGAAGATGTGCATTCAACAAAATGAGTGAATTTCACCAATTTTTGATGAAAAAACCAGAACTTAACAAAAAAGTTTGATCTACAAATATAGAACTCAAGAGAAACATAAAAAGGTAAAAAGAAATCTTGGGAACTATATTTCTGCTGTAAAGATGTATAAATAATACATGTATACCTTGTTCTAGAAACTAGAGATGGAAAGGACATTGTAACAGAAAAAGGATAATGTGGGGGCACTACATTTCATGAAGATGCAAAGGAAACCTATTATATCTGAGAGAAGGAATGGAGGGGGATGAATATAGTGGGTGTCTTACTGCCATCAGAATTGACTTAAAGAGAAAAATTTTAGACATATTCAATTTATGGTGAAACTTCTTCCACCTTATTGAAAAGTGAGAAGGGAAAAGTGAAAAGGGAAGGAATAAGCTAAGCAGAAGGGAATACAGAATCTGTGAGGAAAAGGAGTAAGATAGGGGGAGGAACTCTAAGGCAAGGGGAGGGATACTAAAAAGGGAGGGCTGTGAAAAGCAAGTGGTGCTCACAAGTTTAACACTGCAAAGGGGGAGAAGGGGGAAAGAAGGGAGAAAAAGATTAAACAGGGGTTAACAAGATGGCAAGTAATACAAAATTGGTAATTTTAACCACAAATGTGAATGGGGTAAACTCCCCTATAAAGAGGAAGTACTTAACAGAATGGATTAAAAGCCAGAATCCTACAATATGTTGTTTACAGGAAACACACATGAAGCAGGGAGATACATATAGCATAAAGGAGAAGGTTGGAGCAGAATCTACTATGCTTCAGGTGAAGTCAAAAAAGCATGGGTAGCCCTCCTGATCTCAAATCAAGCAAAAGCAAAAATTCATCTAATTAAAAGAGATAAGGAATGGCACTATATCTTGCTAAAGGGTAGCATAGATAATGAAGCAATCTCAATATTAAATATATATGCACCAAGTGGTGTAGCATCTAAATTCTTAAAAGAGAAATTAAGAGAGCTGCAAGAAGAAATAGCAAAACTATAATAGTGGGAGATCTCAACCTTATACTCTCAGAATTAGATAAATCAAACCACAAAATAAATAAGAAAGAAGTCAAAGAGATAAATAGAATACCAGAAAAGTTAGATATGATAGATCTCTGGAGAAAACTAAATGGAGACAGAAAGGAGTACACTTTCTTCTCAGTACTTCATGGAACCTATACAAAAATTGACCATATATTAGGACATAAAAACTTCAAACTCAAATGCAGTAAGGCAGAAATAGTAAATGCATCCTTTTCAGACCACAATCTAGGAGACTGTCTCTCCTAGATCTATTTTCCAGGTCTGTTGTTTTCCCAAGAAGTTATTTGACAGTTTTTCCATTGTTTCTTTTTTTGGTTTTGCTTGATGGTGTCTCCTCAAGTCATTCAATTCCATTTGTTTGATTCTGATTTTCAATGAAGTATTTTCTTCACTCACTTTTTAAATATCTTTTTCTAATTGTCCAATTGAGTTTTTAAGTGAACTGTTTTGGTATTTGGAATTTTTTCTATTGTGCCAATTTTATTTTTTAGAGAGCTATTTTCTGTTTCCAGATCACTAATTCTATTTTTCAAGGATTTTATTTCTTTATCTTTAAATGAGAGGAATGCAATGAAAATTACATTCAACAAAAAGCCAGGGGAAAATAGACCAAAAATTAATTGGAAACTAAATAATCTCACACTAAAGAATGATTGGATGAAACATAATTAATAACTTCACCCAAGAAAATGACAATAATGAGATGTCATACAAAATGTGTGGGATGCAGCCAAAGTGGTAATAAGGGGAAATTTCATATCTCTAAAGGCCTACTTGCATAAAATAGAGAAAGAGAAGGCCAATGAATTGGGCTTGCAATTAAAAACGCTAGAAAAGGAACAAATTAAAAACCCCCAGTCAAACACTAAACTTGAAATTCTAAAAATAAAAGGAGAGATCAATAAAATTGAAAGTTAAAAAAAAAAAACTATTGAATTAATTAATAAAACTAAGAGTTGATTCTATGAAAAAACCAACATAACAGACAAACCCTTAGTAAATCTGATTAAAAAAAGGAAGGAGGAAAATCAAATTGTTAGTCTTAAAAATGAAAAGGAAGAACTTGCCCCTAACGAAGAGGAAATTAGAGCAATAATTAGGAGTTACTATGCCCAACTTTATGACAATAAATTTGACAACTTAAATGAAATGGAAGAATATCTTGAAAAATATAGCCTGCCCAGATTAATAGAGGAAGAAGTAAATAGACCAAACAGTCCCACTTTAGAAAAAGAAATAGAACAAGCTATTAACCAACTCCCTAAGAAAAAATCCCCAGGACCAGATGGATTTACATGTGAATTCTACCAAACATTTAAAGAACAATTAACTCCAATACTATATAAACTATTTGAAAATATAGGGATTGAAGGAGTCCTATCAAATTCCTTTTATGACACAGACATGGTACTGATACCTAAACCAGGTAGGTTGAAAACAGAGAAAGATAATTATAGACCAGTCTCCCTAATGAATATCGATGCTAAAATCTTAAATAAAATATTAGCAAAAAGATTACAGAAAATCATCTTCAGGATAATACACTATGACCAAGTAGGATTTATACCAGGAATGCAGGGCTGGCTCAATATTAGGAAAACTATTAGCATAATTGACTATATCAATAACCAAACTAACAAAAACCATATGATCATCTCAATAGATGCAGAAAAAGCATTTGATAAAATCCAACATGCATTCCTAATAAAAACACTTGAGAGGATAGGAATAAATGGACTTTTCCTTATAGTCAGGAGCATATATTTAAAACTGTCAGTAAGCATCATATGTAATGGAAAAAAAACTGGAACTTTTCCCAGTAAGATCTGGAGTGAAGCAAGGTTGCCCACTATCACCATTATTATTCAATATTGTATTAGAAATGCTAGCCTCAGCAATAACAATCAAGAAAGAGATTAAAGGAATTAGAATAGGCAATGAGGAAACCAAACTATCACTCTTTGCAGATGATATGATGGTATACTTAGAGAACCCCAGAGATTCTACTAAAAAGTTATTAGAAATAATTCATAACTTTAGCAAAGTTGCAGGATACAAAATAAATCCCCATAAATTCTTAGCATTTTTGTACATCACCAACAAAATCCAACAGCAAGAGATACAAAGAGAAATTCCATTAAAAATAACTGTTGATTACATAAAATATTTGGGGAGCTATCTACCAAAGGAAAGTCAGGAATTATATAAACAAAATTACAAAAAGCTTTCCACACAAATAAATTTAAATAATTTAAACAGATTTAAATAATTGGAAAAGTATTAAGTGCTCTTGGATAGGCTGAGTGAATATAATAAAGATGACAATACTCCCTAAACTAATCTATTTATTTAATGCTATACCAATCAGACTTCCAAGAAAATATTTTAATGATCTAGAAAAAATAACAACAAAATTCATATGGAAGAAAAAAAGGTCGAGAATCCCAAGGGAATTAATGAAAAAAAAAATCAAATGAAGGTGGCCTAGCTGTACCTGATCTAAAACTGTATTATAAAGCAGCAGTCACTAAAACCATTTGGTGGCTAAGAAATAGATTAATTGATCAGTGGAATAGGTTAGGTTCACAAGACAAAATAGTCAACTATAGCAATCTAGTGTTTGACAAACCCAAAGATCCTAACTTTGGGGATAAGAATTCATTATTTGAAAAAAATTGATGGGAAAACTGGAAATTAGTATGGCAGAAATTAGACATGGCCCCATACTTAACACCTTATACCAAGATAAGATCAAAATGGGTCTATGATTTAGGCATAAAGAACGAGATCATAAATAAATTAGAGGAACATAGGATAATTTATCTCTCAGATTTATGGAGGAGGAAGAAATTTGTGACCAAAAATGAACTAGAGATCATTATTGATCACAAAATAGAAAATTTTGATTATATAATTTATAACGTTATGGAATATTATTGTTCTGTAAGAAATGATCTGAAAGATGAATACAGAGAGACTTGGAGAAACTTACATGAACTGATGCTAAGTGAAATGAGCAGAACCAGGAGATCATCATTTACTTCAACAATGATACTGTATGAGGACAATTCTGATGGAAATGTATTTCTTTGACAAAGAGATCTAACTCAGTTTCAACTGTTCAATGATGGACAGAAGTAGCTACACCCAAAGAAAGAACACTGGGAAATAAATGTAAACTGTTTGCATGTTTGTTTTTCTTCCCGGGTTATTTCTACTTTCTAAGTCCAATTCTCTCTGTGCAACAAGAGAACTGTTAGGTTCTGAACACATATATTGTATCTAGGATATACTGCAACATATTTAACATATATAGGACTGCATCTATCTGGGGGAGGTGATGTAGGAAGGGAGGGGAAAAGTAGGAACAGAAGTAAGTACAAGGGATATTGTAGTAAAAAAAATTACCCAGACATGAGTTCTGTCAATAAAAAGTTATATTTATTTAAAAAAAGGTATATGATATTCTGAAAGGCAAAGGAATGAGGATTTCAATCAAGAAAAACTTATTTAGTAAAACTCAATTTTACTAAATAAGTTTTTCTTGATTGAAATCCTCATTCCTTTGCTTTTCAGAATATCATATACCTTTTTTTATTTGATGAAATATTTGATCAAATATTGATATTTGATGAAATAAAGAACTTTCAAGTATTCCTGATGAAAAGATCAAAATGGAATAAAGAATTTGATATTAAAAAAAAAAAAAGAAAGTGAGAAATCTTGCCACAAGGTTATTTTAAGAGTTCCACTGAGACACAATGAGAGTCTATACTTGGGAGGCAGTTTACATGTTTGAATACACAGCCAAAGCTATGAAAGATCTCAACAGAGAAAAACCAATGTAATGAATAAAATTTATTTTTCCATTTTAAAAATCAATGATTTTTTTTTAGAGCAGGACTCTTCATTAATCACATTCCTTAGCAGATGCTCTTTGTTAATTTCTCATCCCGAAAAAAAAAAAAATCATTGTCCTTTTTTATTCTTTGGGGTGTGAGCCTTTCTCCACTTGGCCAAATTGGTTCTGAAACAATAGACAGTCCATTGCTAAATTTATATTGCATATAATCTTTTTTCAACTTTGCTGTCCCTCACAAATTCTGTGATCTTTTGGAACTGCCATAAAGAATATCCTAATTTCCTTCTTTGTTTCTTTCCTACTTTCTGTATCACAATGATGAGGCATCACAAAAAGATGATAGTGGAGAATAATCAAATGTAATATGAAAAATGTAAAACCTTATGCATGGATTGAATCAACACTTGCCAAAAAAATTGGTCAAGGAAGTTTTCATATAGAAAAAAGCACGACAGAGTTAGTATACTTCCAGTGCTATAAATTTATTATATTTCATTTTTTAAAAGGACAAAATGGAATGTAAAAATTTTTTTATAACTGAAAATTAACCTCACCATTTCATACTCTATCATATATGTAATATTTAATCTGTTATATAATCTGCTATGGAATCAGCTGATGAGTCTTGTTGATTCTAGTTATACAATACCTAGCATGTGTAATAGCTTTTTTTCTACTCACACTAAAAGCATTCTAGCTCAGGTCCTCGGTATCTATTTCCTGGACTAATTGTCTCCTAAATTATTTTTCTGCATCATTAGAAACAACTGTCATTGTTCATCCTTTGTTCTCAAAGAGGATCAATGATATTACAAGGGTGATTTATTGACAAGCCTCTGAATTGGATTGAAGTGAGATATAGCTACACAATGTCATCAGCTTTACTCCCTTCTCCACTCATTGAAGTCCAGTAGCAAGACCAGACTTCTTTTCTCATACTGATGAGGTAATTATTTTCAACCACTCTCCATTATGCAACACTGTTATATGACAATCAGAAGTTCTGGACTGGTGAGTGAAAAATGAAAAGGCTGGTGACTTATGACCTACTTACAGTCAGGAACAAATCACAGATGTGCTTCTTTCTGATTACTCCATAAAAGAAAGATTAGCCTAAAAAAATCTTGGACTCGAGAAACTCTTTGTTAATTTTTTTTTTAATAAAGAATTTTTATTGTATAAAGGCAAACTCAGGCCTGAGTAAAGAAAAAAAAAATATTAAAGTATTAAAGCCTGACTTTTAACTATTTTTGCATGCATTTTGAAAAATAAAAATCTATTATTATAAGAAGGATGATGTCAGAGCTCTTTATTTTTTATCATCAGGTAGTCTACCAATTTTTAAATTATCTCCTCTGGATCTATTTTATCCAATGAGAAATTTCACATCATCTTCTATTTTTTTATTATCTTGGTTTTTTTTATTGTTTCTTGATTTCTCATAAAATTATTAGCTTCCATTTGTTCAATTCCAATTTTTAAGGAATTCTTTTCTTCAATGTGCTTTTGTAACTCAATTTTCATTTATTCATTTGTACTTTTTAAGAAGTTTTTTTTTTCCCTCCAGTGAATTTTTATGATTCAGTTTCCATTTGGCCAATTTTTATTTTTAAGGAATTAATATATATCTTCTTTACTATACTGGTGACTTGTTTTGCATGATTTTCTTGCATCATTCTCATTTCTCTTCCTAATTTTGCCTTGACTTCTCTTACTTGACTTTCAAACTGTTTTTTTTTTTGAGTCCTTTCATATTCTGATTTCAAGTCCTACTTTTCTTGGAGGTTTTGGATATAGGAGTTTTGATTTTTTTTTCATCTTTCTGAGAATGTTTTAATCTTCTTTGTCCCCATCTTAAATTTCTATGCTCAGAATAGTTTCCTATTGTTTGCTCATATACCAAGTCTATTATTTGACTTTTAAGATTTTGTTAATGACTCTCCTTTCAGAATTGAAGGTCCATTTTCCCAACTTCCTGAGCTTGTGTAGCTATTTTCAAAGATGCTTTAGGGACTTGTAAATTTTCAGTTCTTCCAAGGTAGTATGATCTAAGGACAAGTGCTTATTGTTTTGGACTGTTACCTGGTCTGTGAATGACCACAAGCATTCTTTTCTGCCCTGGAACTTTGAGGATGATTCCTTTCTTACTGTGATTTCAAGCTCTGATATGCTAGTGCTCCTCCTCACCCTGAGACTTCTACCAGTACAGCAAGCAAGATTTGAGTATGGGCTACAATAATCTGAAATGTCTAAATGTTTATAAACTAAATGTTTATAGAGAATAAAAATATTATGGAACCATGATATTAAATAAGCAACAAAGGACCCATATATTAGTGTACTGGACTTGGATTTAGAAAGACCTAAGCTTGATTCCTACCTCAGATCCATATTAACTATGTGACACTGGCTATCACTTAATCTCTCTCAGCTTCAATTCCCACATCTACAAAATGGGCTAATAATAATCCTAATATTAGAGGCTTGGGAGAATCAAATGAAATTATAATTAATGATAATAATGGCTAAATTTTTTAGTGTTTAGTAAATACCAGATACTAGGCTAAACACTTTACAATTTTTATCTCATTTGGTTATTACAATCTAGAAGGTATGTGCTATTAATATCCTCTCCCCATTTTGTAAATGAGAAAACTGAGAAAGAGGTTAAGTGACTTGTCCAGGGTCATAAAGATAATGTACAAAATAATATGATTTGGTTTGTAAACTTTGAAGAGCTATCATTTTTTAGATCATTTATAAAGCACATAATCGAATTACCCCCATTTCATAGGTAGATAAACAAGGATGCTCAAAGAGATTAAGCAATTTACTCATGGCCACACAAGTATTATTCATTCACTTCAGTTATATTCTGCTCTTCATACCCTATTTGGTATTGTCTTGGCAGAGATACTAGGGTGTTCTGCCATTTTCTTCTCCAGTTCATTTTATAGATGAGAAAAGCAAACTGAGAAAACAGGATTAAATAACTTTCCCAAGGTCACACATTTAGTGTCTGAGGCTGGATTTGAATTTTTGACCTTCCTGATTCCAGACCTGGCAGTCTATCCACTATGGCATCTAGCTTTCCTTTTAGTTTATGTTATTCAGAAGTTTAAATGAACACAACTGTGTTTCTTTGAATTCTTCATATCCATGCTTTCTTACAGCATAATTATATGAGGAAATGCCACTTAAGACATTAGACATTTAAATTGCTACTCAGGCCAGATCTCAGCTGAGAAAATTTCAAATTTGATTTATTATGTGATTTTTTTTAAACCCCCTACAATCTTTCTACAGAGGAATAACCTGAGAAAGTAATTCAGTACAGAGAATGGGTTCTTAACTTTAAGTCTTGGTTAAAAGGGGACTTTGGGCAAGACCAATTTTCAGCAGTACTCTTTCACTAGAATAGTATTATAGATTTATTATTTTTGGATTACTGAGTGACCTTGTAAGCTGAAAGAAGTTTTTTGCCTTATTTTAATGTTTGTTAGCTGTTAGAAAATGTCACTATTAAGCAACAAAAATCAATAATGTTTTGAGTTATTATCCTGAGTTTAAATAGAGTTTATATATTCCCTTTTGGAAGCATGAAATCATTTTTAGGGAGATGGTTAGCCAAAATTTATTCATCATTCTTGTCAGGAAGGATTTTTATTTGTTTGTTTGGAGTTGTTTTTGTTTGTTTGTTTGTTTTTTGGTGGAGATGGTGTTTGTTTTGGTCTAATGTCTGATATGGTGTGTTTTTACCCTTCTCTGTAAAAAACATCCTGGAATATAGAGATGGATGAGACTTAAGACTTCATCCCAAATGGACTTTCCCAACTTTATAAATTGCAGCTCTTAGAATTACTATAGAAGCATTTGACAAATGCATATGTACTTACCCACAAAATCTTTCCAGAAGAGATTTCTTCTTTCAATGCTATCCTTTGGAGTTGTTTTGTGAATAACTTAAGTTTGGTATCCTATAATTTGCCATTGTAGACAGAGAATAAAATGTCCTGGAGAGATTCAGTCTTGGGGATTGGGAATTGATTCAAGTTTGGGAGTTTGCAGATCTGTCCTTCTTATGAAAAGCAATATTCCAGAAGAGTGGAGCTCCTTATAAGAAGACAAAGATACCAACATGGCTTCTATAGCAGAATATCAAAGCAATGATATAAAGAGATTTTAGAGATATAGGCCTTTCCTGTTCTCCTGCTGAGTTATTCAAATAATGCTTATTTGAGAATTCTTACGTAAAAGATCTGAACATTATTTCTCTTCTAAAGGCTTCCATGTCCTTCACTTACATCATGCTAATTGTAGTAATGACAGAAAAGTGTGCTAAAAGTAGGAGATGAAGATCAATCAGTTTCTCTCCTCAATATAAAATTCAAAAGATAATCAAAATATTGAATATAAGGAAAGGGATATATGCCTTTCTCATCTATTTCAATTGATAAATCAATCAATAAATAAAGGAATCTTACAATATCCCACAGCATATTGTGAATAAGTCCTAATTCTGTTTAAGATTACTGCTCCTCGGCTACTTGATGAAAAGCAAATAACAATACACAGGAAAAATCTTGTAACTGATTAGGACAGACCTTGGGACAGATAGAATGACAGATAATGAAATAGAAAGAGAATGAAAATTTCATGGGTAGATGAAGTCTTGCAGGTTGCTTCAAGTATAGGAATTTATAGACCTCTTCTTCTATTGAAAAATAACATTCCTGAAGAGTGGGATACCTTGAAAAAAACCTACTATTTTTTTGTAATACAATTTCAAAGCAATGATAAAGGAATATATATATATATATATATATGTATATATATATATATGTGTGTGTGTATATATATATATATGTATATATATATATATACATATATATATACACATATACATAAATGAAAAGCATTGTGCAAAATGACCAGTGAAGCCATAAATTAGTTATAGTTCAAAGTCTGTCAATTCTAGCCTTTTTCAATTTTATTTTTAATAGATATTTATTTATAGGTCATGTTGGGAGAAAAAAAATCAGAACAAAAAGGAAAAACCAAGAGAGAGAAAAATAGAAAAAAATAATACAACATGTGTTGATTTATATTCCAACTCCATATTTCTTTATTCTGTATGTAGATGGCATTTTCTATCAAAAGTTTTTTGGCATTGCCTTGGATCATTGAACCATTGAAAAGAACCACACATTTTATAGTTGATCATCATACATGCTTTCCGTTATTGTGCACAATGTATTTCAGGTTCTGCTTGTTTTGCATCATGTAAATCTTTCCAGGCCTTTCCAAAATCAGGTAATTCATCATTTTTTATAGAACAATAATATTCCATTATCTTCATATAATGCATCTACATCCCAGATGATGGGCATCTACTCATTTTCCAATTCTTTGCCTCCATATTTGACTACTGGGTCAAAGGGTATTCACAATTTTATACCCCTTTGGGTGTAGTTCCAAATTGCTCTCCAGAATAGTTGGATCATTTTACAATTTCATTAACATACATTAGTGTCCCAGTTTTCCAACATTCCCCCCAATATTTATCATTATATTTTCCTGTTATCTTAACCAATCTGAGAGATGTAAATTAGTATCTCAGAGTTGTTTTAATTTGCATTTCTCTAATCAATAGTGATTTAGAGAATTTTTTCATACAAATATATATGTGTGTATATATATATATATATATATATATATATATATATATATATATATATAACTTTAATTTCATCCTCTGGAAACTGTCCGTTCATATCCTTTTACCATTTATAAACTAGGGAATGACTTGTATTCTTATACATTTGACATAGTTCTTTATAGATTTTAGAAATGAGACCTTTATCAGAACCCTTGGGTGTAAAAAATTTTTTTTCATAATTTTGTACTTTCTTATAATCTTGATTCTATTGGGATTTTTGTGCAAAAACTTTAATGTAATCAAAGTTGTTCATTTTGCATTTTATAATGTTCTCTAGTCCTTCTTTCATCATAAATTCCTCCCTTCTCCAAAGATCTGATAAGTAAATTATCCTTTGCTCTCCTAATTGCTTATGGTATTACCCTTTATGCCTAAATCATGTATCCATTTTGATCTTATTTTTGTAAGGGTGTGAGATGTAAGTCTATGCTGAGTTTCTGACATATTATGTTCCAGTTTTCCCAGCAAATTTTGTGAAATAGTGAGTTCTTATTCTAGAAGCTGGAGATTGGGGGATTATCAAATACTACATTACTATTGGCATTGATTATTGTGTCCTGTGTATCTAATCAATTCCATTGATCCACCACTCTGTTTCTTAGACAGTACCAGATAGTTTTGATGACTGCTGCTTTGTAATGTAGTTTTAGGTCTGGCACTGCTGGGAACTATCCTTTGTATTTTCTTTTAGTTAATTCCCTTGATATTTTGAACTTTTGTTCTTCCAGATGAATTTTGTTATCATTTTTTTCTAGCTTTTTATAAATAATTTTGTGGCAGTTTGATTGCTATGGCACTGAACAAGTAGTATGACCAGTTTAATTGGAATTGTCATTTTTATTATATTAGCTCAGCCTACTCATGAGCAATGGATATTTTTCCAATTGCTGAGTTCTGACTTTATTTGTGTGACAAGTATTTTCTATTTGTGTTCACATAGTTCCTGAATTTGTCTTGGCAAGTAGACAAACAAATATTTTATTTCGTCTACAGTTATTTTAAATGGAATTTCTCTTTCTGTCTCTTGCTGACAGGATTTTATCAGTAATATAAAGAAATGCTGATGATTTGTGTGGGTTGATTTCATATTCTGCAATATTGCTAAAGGTGCAATTGGATAAGTAAGGTTTTAAGCGATTGTCTAAAATTACTTAAGTATATCATCACATCATCTGCAAACAGGGATAGTTTATCTCCTCATTGCTTAATCTAAAGCTTTCATTTCTTTTTCTCCCCTTATTGCTAAAGTCAACATTTCTAGTGCAATGTTGAACAATAGTGGTGACAATGGGCATCCTCGTATCATTCCTGATTTTATTGGGAATATGTCCAACTTCTCTCCATTACAAATAATTCATACTATTGGCTTTAGATAGATGCAGCTTATTATTTTTAAGAAAAGCTCCCTTTATATGCTATGCTTTCTGGTGTCTTTAATAGGAACAGTGCTATATTTTGTCAAAAGCTTTTTCTGCATGTATTGAGATTATCATATGATTTCTGTTTGTTTTGTTATTGATATGGTCAATGATGTAATGGGCTGAAGCTCAAGTTGATAAATCTGCACTAAGGTCTCAAGCACGTGAGGCTAAATAGTAATTGGACCATACTCTATTAATATATGATTTAAGAAAGAATGGCCCCCGCTCACTCTTTGTGCAAGTTTTGATGTGTTGTATAGGAAATGATGTAGGGACGATTTTGGTGGGTGGAGAGAGAGGTGGGGAGAGAGGCAGAGAGACCATGTTCATGTTGCGGTTGCTCACATTCCTATCACCATCCCCCTTCACCTCCACAAAGAATAAAGATTGAGGATTTTCCCTCAACCTGAATTCCTGAATCCAGCTGATTTTAAAATATGCGATCATCACAAATGATGATAATAGTTTTCCTAACATTGAATCAGTCCTGCATTCCTGATGTAAATCTCACTTGGTCATAGTGTATTATCCTGCTGATAAGTTATTGTAATTTTTTTTCTAATGTTTTACTTAAAATTTTTGCATCAATATTCATTAGGAAAATTGTTCTATAATTTCTTTCACTGTTTTGGCCCTTCCTGCTTTATGTATTAGTATCATATTTGTTTCATATAAGGAATTTGCCAGGAATTCTTTACCTATTTTTTCCAAAAAGTTTACAGTGTTAGAATTAATTGTTCTTCAAATGTTTGGCATAATTCATTGTAAATCTATCTGGCTCTGGAGATTATTTTCTTAGGAAGTTCATTGATGACATTCATTTTTTTTCTAAAATGAGACTATTTAAGCAATTTTTTGCCTCTTCTGTTAACCTGGGCAATTCATATTTTTTTAAATATTCATCCATTTTGGTTTGGTTGTCAGATTTGGTGCCATATATTTGGACACAATAGTGCATGTTTAATTTCTTTTTCTTTGGTGGTAGATTTTTCATTTTTGATGCTTGTAATTTTTTTCTTTCCTTTTTATAGTTAAATTAACCAAAGGTTTATCTAATTTTTTTCATAAAACCAAGTCTCTAGGTCAACAATTTTATTGGTTTCAATTTTATTAATCTTTGCATTTCAGATTTTCTAATTTGTTTATTAATTTAAATTTAAATTTGTTCTTTTTCTATCTTTTATAGTTACATGCCCAACTCATTGATCTCTTTTTTTTTTCATGTAACTATTTAGAGATATAAAATTTCCTCAAAGGACTGCATTGACTGCTTCCCATAGATTTGAATATGTTGTCTCATTATTGTCAATCTCTTGAATTAAATTATGTTTCTATGATTGATGTTTGATCCACTCATTTTTAGAATGAGATCACTGAATTTCTAACTAGTTTTTAGTCTATCTTTTCCTGACCTTTTATTGAATATAATTTTTATTGCTGTGTGGTTTGAAAAAGAAGGATTTACTATTTCTACCTTTTTGCAGTGAAATTTTTATACCTTAATACATGATCAGTTTTTGTGTAGATGCCATGTATTGATGAAAAGAAAATACCTTTATATGTTTCTCTTGAGTCCTGTATTTGAAGATCATATTTTCTGTTTAATTCTGGGTTTTTTTTTCCAATAGAAATGAATGAAATGCTCTTGCTTCATTGAAAATTCATCTCCTCCCCTGAAAGATGATGTTCAGTCTTGCTCAGTATTAATTCTTTGTTGGAATCCCAAGTCCTTTGCCCCCAAAATATTGCATACCAGATCCTCTGATCCTTTATTGCAGATGCTGCCAAATCCTAATAATTCTAACTGTTGTTCCTTGATACTGAATTGCTTTTGTCTGACAACTTGTAGTGTTTTTTCTTTGAGATTTTAGTTCTGGAGTTTTGCAACAATGTTTTTTGGGTTTTCCTTGAGAGATATCTTTCCAGGGGTGATTGATGGATTCTTTCAATGACTATTTTTCCTATCTGTTTTTAGTGTACCAGAGAATTTTTCCTTGATGATCTCTTGAATAAGGTTATCCAAGCTCTTTGTTTGGTCATTGCCTTCAGGAAGACCAATAATTTTTTATATTGTTTCTATAGGGCAGGGCCAAGATAGCAGAATAAAGGCAGGAATTTGTCCAAGTTCTCCCCAGCTGCTCCAAATTCCTTTAAATAATGATTCTAAACAAATTTTAGAGCATCAGAACACCCCCAAAAATGGAGTAGTAAATTTTCCAGCTGAAGGCAACTTAGAAACTCAACAGAAAATGCCTGTAACATGAGGGTGAGCATCCTGGTGCAAGGTGCAGGATATGCTGGTGTATCCCCAGACCTAGACCCAACCTGGTCAGACACAAATTGAATCAACAGCAGCTTCCTGACCTCTCAGCCCAGGGGCACCAGGAGTCCTCAGAAGGTCAATAGAGAGTGTCTGCAGCAATGGGGTAGGAGTCTGATGTGCAGTACCAGCACTGCAGTCAGTAAAGCCTTCCCAGCACACTAGATCTTACAGCTACCATGAGGCATGAACAAACCTAATAACTCCAGGGCAAAAAAGAGTGATTGTCATCAGATTCCTAGAAGGATTTCTGAAAATAACTGTACAAAACCCCTGAATCTTGGAACAATGCATCCATCCTCCACCCTGGAAACAGAACTCTACTTTAACAAAAAGTTTAAAGCCAAGTAATAAGCTAGAAAAATGAGCAGAAAACAAAAAAAAAAGTTTCTGACCATTGAAAGGTATTATGGTGACAAGGAGGATCAAAACACATACTCAGAAGATAACAAAGTCAAAGCTTCTACATCCAAATCCCCCAAGAAAAATAAGAATTGGGCTCAGGCCATGCGAGAGCTTAAAGGGGACTTTGAAAATCAAGTAAGAAAGGTAGAGGAAAAATTAGAGAAAGAATTGAGACAGGTGCAAAAGGAAATTAAAAAAAACTAATGAGGAAAAAAATCCTTTAAAAAGCAAAACTGACCAGTTGGGAAAGGAGGTACAAAAGCTCACTGAGAAAAATAATTCCTTAAAAAAATAGAATTGAGCAAATAGAAGCTAATGACAATGAGAAATCAAGATACAATAAAGCAAAACCAAAAAAAAAAAAGAAAAAATAGAAAAATGTGAAATATCACATTGCAAAAACAACTGATATCGGGGCAACTAGTTGGTGTAGTGGATAGAGCACCAGCTCTGAAGTCAGGAGAATCTGAATTCAAATCTGGCCTTAAACACTTAGCACTTCCTGGCTGTGTGACCCTGGGCAAGTCACTCAATGCCAATAGACTCATCCCCCCCCAAAAAAAAAAAAAAGCTGACATAGAAAACGGATCTAGGATGGATAGTGTAAAAATTATTGGTCTACCTGAAAGTCATGGTCAAAAAAAAAAAAAAGAGTCTGGACATCATCTTTCAAGAAATTATCAAAAAAAATCCTGGTATTCAAAAACCATAGAGTAAACTAGAAATTGAAAAAATCCACTGATAACCTCCTGAAAAAGATCCCAAAATAAAACCTCCTATGAAATTCCAGGACTCCCAGGTCAAGGAGAAAATATTGCAATCATCCAGAAAGAAACAATTCATGTACAGTAGAGCCACAGTAAAGAAAACACAAGATTTAGCAGCTTTTACTTTAAAAGACTGGAGGGCTTGGAATATGATATTCTGGAGAGCAATGGAGCTAGGATTGACATAATTAAGAAAGTGATATCATAAGGGATTTAATAAGGTTTATCTGTTTACATTTCTACATAGGAGAATGATACTCATAATTCATCAGAATTTTATTATTATTATTATGACAGTTTAAAAGAATACATATATAGAGAGGGCATGGGTGTTAGTTGAATATGAAGGGATAATATTTTTTTAAATGATGAAATTAAAGGGTGATAGAGAAATGTACTGGGAGAAAGGGAAAAGGAAAAGTGGAATGGTACAAATTATCTGTTAAAAAGAAGTCAGAAAAAGCTTTCACAGTAGTGGAGAAGAGAGGGCTAAAAGGAGAAGGGGGTCAACTTTACTCATCAAAATTGGCTCAAATAGGAAATTATAGAGGTAATGAAATCTATCTTACTTTGTAGGAAAATAGGAGGGAAAAGGAATATGGAAATATGGGAGGGAAAGGAATATGGGAATATGGGAATAGGAAAGAGAGCTCTTACTGGGAGAGTAGTCAGTATAAAATAGTTTTGAGGAGGGACAGAATGAAAGGAGAGAGAGGACAAATGGAGGGAAATACAATTAGAAATAGAAATTGATTAAAAAAATTCAAAGCAAGTTTCTCTGATGAAATATTATTGTTCTCTGGAAAAAATGAGCAGTATGCTATAAAGTAAGAAGAAACAAACAAGTTTGAAAAGTCCTCCATGAACAAAGTGAAATATACTGTACAGAAATTAATAGCAATTAATGATGTGATTAAGATGAAAAATCCTATCCATACCAGAGAAGGAACTAAGCATCTAAATATAGATTGAAACAGTCTATATTACCCTTCTTATCTCACTGTTTATTTTTAACTTAATTTTTCTTAAAGGTTTTTATTTTTATTAGGATGGGAAATCTATGTTTTTTTTTTTCTTCACAACTTGATTATTATGGAAATGTTTTGCATAAATTCACATGTGGTTTCTTAATCATGGGTGGGGATAAAGGAGATAATCTAGATCTCAAAAATCTTAAAAACAGATGTAAAAAAATTTTGAATGTAACTGGGAAAAATATTAAATAAATTTTGAAAGTGTAGAACAACTTCCTAAAAAAAAAAAATGTCTCTCCTAGATCTATTTTACAGGTTGACTCTTTTTCTAGTGAGATATTTTATATTTTCTTCCATTTTTTTAATTTTGGGGGTTTGTTCGATTGATTCTTTTTAAAAAATATTTATTTTTAACACACATTATTTTATGAATCCCATTGAGAGAGAAAAATCAGAATAAAATGGGAAAATCATGGGAGAGATAAAAAAAAACAAACAAAAAGAAAAAAAGAAATGAATATAGCATATGTTGATTTAAATTAAATTTCCATAGTTCATTTTCTGGATGCAGATGGCATTTTCTATCCAAATAATATTGGAATTGCTTTGGATCACTGAATCACTGAGAAGAACCAAGTCATTGATAGTTAATCACTGCACATTCTTACTGTGTTCATGTACAATGTATTCCCGGTTTGCTTGTTTCACTCAGCATCAGTTCATGTAAATCTTTCTAGGCATTTCCAAAATCAGCTTATTCATCATTTTTATAGAACAATAATATTCCATTATCTGTTACTTGTTCAGTTATTTCCCAAATGATGGGCATCTACTCATTTTCCACTAAGCTACCACAAATATTTTTGCAAATGTGGATCCTTTCCCCTTCTTTATGATTTCCTTGGGATACAGACGCAATAATGTCACTGCTAGGTCAAAGGATATGCACAGTTTTATAGCCCTTTGGCCATAGTTCAAAATTGTTCTCCAAAATGGTTGGATCATGTCACAACTCCACCAACAATGCATTAGTCTCCCAGTTTTCCCATGTTTTTCTTGATGTCTGATAGAGTCATTAGCTTCCATTTGACCTTTCTAGTTTTTACTGTCTGATTTTCTTCAGATAACTTTTGAATCTTTTTCCATTTGATTGATTCTACTTTTCAAGGTGTTTTCTACAGTGGATTTTTATTTATTTTGGCATTTGGCCAATTATATTTTTTAAAATAATTTAAGGAACTATCTTCCTTTACCAAATTGGTTAATTTTTTTCTTTTTTTGTGTGCATATCTCTCATTTCTTTTCTCATTTTTTTCTACCTCTCTTATTTATCTTTTAAAGTCATTTATGAGCACTTCCAAGAAGCCTCTTTGGGCTTGAGAACAATTCATATCACTTTTTGAAATTTCCCCATGAACATTTTGTCCTTGTTTTCCCTATTACCATAGTAGCTTTCTATGGTCAAGGTTCCTTTCTGTTTCTTACCCATTTTTCCTCTTTTCTTTTGGTATTTTTTTTTATTATTTTTAAGGTGAAGCTCTGCTCCTGGGGTAAAGGTGACACTGTCCCAAACTTCCTGTCTACCTCTGAGCCTTGGTTTTGAACACAGGGGCCCTTATGTTTGTTTGTTTGTTTGTTTTTTTGCTCCCAGCAGGGGTTAGCTGTATATGTTCTTTACAGGAAACAGCCTGGTTTCCCAGAATTTGTTTTCTAAACTGGTACTGATGGCTGCCCCATTAGTCTGCCTATTGAGCCTGGATTGAGGGTCTCAGTGCTGATCTGCTATTTAAGACCCTCTCATTGGCTTTCCTAGACTCCATCTCACTTAGTACCCCTTTCACCCCACTGAGACAGACCTTTCTTGAAGCTCTTTCCATCTATCTTGAACTGGACAGTGGATTCACTCTGTGAGATTCTGTTCGTGTGGTTTTCAAGAGAAACTAGAAGAACTTGAACAACTTCCTGGCTTCACTCATCATCTTGGCTCCATTCCTAGAAGAGCCTCAATTTTAGTCTTGGAGTCTGAAGTTGAAGAAATAGGCCCCTGAAAGAGATTTACTTTCCCCCGTTAAAAGTCATGTTGTAAAATAAAACAAAAAACATAGATCTCCCATACTAAATACATACAATTAAAAAAAATCAAAAGTAAAAACAAAAAGCAAAAAAAAAAAAAAAAAAGAAAAAAAAAAAAACAAGAAAAATAAGAAAGAGACATAGAAAGACAGACTGACAGTAAGAGAGAAAAAGAGAGAGAGAAAGAGAAAATCAATCTTCAATCTGTATTCATTTGCAATCAATTTTTTTTTCTAGATATGGATAGGATTTTTCATCACAAGTCCTTTAAAGTATCCATTTATCATTGTACTGCTGAGAATAACTAAGTCATTTACAGTTGATCATCTCAGAACATTAATTACTTTGTATACAGTACATTTCACTTTGCTTGAGTTAATGGAGGATTTTCCTGGTTTTTTTTTTTTGTTTGTTTGTTTGTTTTTGTTGTTGTTGTTGTTGTTGTTGTTGTTGTTGTTTTTCCTGAGAGCAACCTGCTCATCATTTCTCATAGAACAATAACATTCCATCATAATCACATCCCATAATTTATTCAGCCACTCCCAAATTGACTCATCAAATTCCAATTTTTCAAATTTCCATTTTTTTTTTGCCATGAGAAGAGAGCTTCTCTCAAAATAGAAATATTTTGTACATAATAGGTCCTTTTCCTTTTGAAAAATGTATTTTGGGATTCATGCCTAGTAGTGGTATTATTGGGTAAAAGTCTATGCATGAATTTATAGATCTTTGGGCATAGGTCATATCTTTTTATCATTTATCAATTGGCCATGGCTTTTTTTTTTTTCCTTAATAAATTTGACTTGGGTGAGGGATTCACTTTTGACTTTTCATACCTACCTCCCCTGATCACACCACCACAGACTTTATATCCAAGAAGAGTTATATGAGGAGGACTCTATAAAGGAGAAAGACTTCCAGGTTGTTTTATAGAATTCAAGAGTTACCCTTTGCTATATGTGTATCCAACACACATTCCTCAAGTTGAAGTCCATTCTTGCTATCAGCTATTTAAGAGACAAAACAGTCTAGAATTTTGGGAAGAATATTTGTGCCAATTGTTTTACTAATATTAAATTAGTTAAGAACTTTGGTTTAAGATAGTCAAGCCTAGTGGTGGATTGTAAATGGGTAGCACACTGTCGAAGAATAAAGAATTAGGGTATTGGAATAGTGACATAGGATTACTCATAAAATCCAAGATTAGTTGTCATCCTTTGGAGAATCAAAATAAGTTCAACTGGGAATTTGGGAGTAAGACTAGCTATAATGTTATATAAGTGTAACAGTTTTGTTTTGGTTTTGGTTGTGTACAAACATCAATGATCTATTGTGACTTAATACATGATCTTTTTTTTTTTTTTCTGTGAAATAGTTTATCTGCTCTCAGAGGCACACTTGATCCTCTTGTAGTGATAATAATAAAAAGGATAGGTACACTCTAGATTTGGTGTCAGGAAGATCTGAGTTCAGAAATTTACTAGCTGTGTTACAATAAACTATACATTTAACTTTTTTCAGCCTTGATTTCTTCATCAGTATAATAGAGCTAATACCTACTTCTCAGATGTGTTGTGAAGATCAAAATGAGATAACATGTACATAGAGCTTTCCAAACCTAATGCATTATGTAAATGTCAGTTATTACTATGATCCTCATTTTATATATGAGGAAATTGAGGGGAAAAAACAGTTAAATGACTTACCCAGGATCATACAATTAGTAAAAGAAATATCTGATGCAAGATTTAAATTCAGGTCTTCCTTACTCCAAGTCAAGAAGTTTTCTATCCACTACACTACCTGAGAATAATTACAAATTATTATTCAACATTTTCTGTGAAGTATGATGGAGAAAAGTTATATAAAGAACTTAAAAATACTCTCCAAACTAAGACAACTTTCCCCATAGCAAAGAAACATCATGAAGTGAATCTGGACTGTGAGAGGAAAATAGTGGTTTGCTATTTAAGATTTTCCACAATGAAGCAGCATTAGTGACACATATCTTCTAATCAAGCATTTAATTTCTCTTTGCTGCTTGGAAAATGCTTTTCATTTAAATTCACCTCCTAGGTGTTTTATGTCAAGCAATTACTCCATCGAAAGGTTTTCAAAGTCTAAGAAAATTAAATAGGTGGTTCTTAAAGCAACAGTGCTTCTAAAGCATAATTGCAGTTAAAAAGTAACAAACCTGAAAGTACAAATTGGGTTTTCTTCTTTTCTCAATACAGAGCTGCAACTTTCATTAATGCTAATGTGAGTTCCAAGTGCACACTGAAAGAAAACCAGAAGTCCATGCCCACAGTAATTGCCCTCATGATCTAGAAAATGAATACACATGGCCAAGTAAATCATATTAGGTTTGCTGAAAATTAAACTCTCTTTTGCTTAGTTATTTATTTAGTTTGTTGCATTTTTATAGCCTGAAGCTCAATTACTTGAGGCTCTGATGTGAAAAATAGAGTCAGATTATACCCAGAAAACTGTAGGATGGGAAACACAGGAGCCATAGATAGTGGGGCCAGCAGTAATGATTATCGAAATAAGGCTATCTAAGGTCACTGGATTCAAACACCCTCCTTCTAAGATAGAACGTCCTTTCTAAGATAGAAAATCAGGGACTATGTTGGTCTTAAAGTCATTTAGCAGAAGGGACTTCATAATACTTGAGACATTAAGTAAATCCTGGGATTTCAGAAGGTTTTGGAAAATTAATTTTTCTAGTATATATATATATGTATATATGTATGTATATATGTATTATGTATTCATTTTTAGCTTCAGACAAAACTTTGGGACAATTCCAGCATCTAGCATGGTGAATTGGGTTTTGGAAAAATTTGACACCTACTTGTTGGATGAATTGCTCTATTACATAAAATTCAGCTTTCTTTAGCACAGGAAACCACCACTATTACCAACTAGGGAAAACTAGAATCCCTCTATTCTATAGTTAGGTGAACTTCATGAGTTAATTGTGCTTTAAAACTTTTATATATTGAACAATCTTCTGATAAAAAACTATTTTTACCTCAATTAGACTAGTCCTCAAATGACAGAACCATCAATAAGTTTTTCCTCTAAATTTTTTCAACTTGATTTGATTTGACAAAAATTGTATTCTGCTGACATAATCCCTAAAATCAGAGAATCTCTTGAATACTCTTGGAAGTTAGTGTTGTTTTGTCTTATTTTGCATGATAGAGAAAGCTAAGATATGGCAAATTACCTTGTTTAAGAAACAATAGGGTTGGCTGATATCATTACCAAGCTAATAATAACACTAGAATCAAAAGAATAACGCCTCTACCTTTGTTTTAACCTGTATCTCTTTACATCTACATACTGTAATAAAGCATCAAAGAAGTTTGATCTATAGTGGAAGAGCCATAAATCTTTACTATAAAATCCCCCAGATATTGTTTTATAAGAACTAACCAGTCAATCAACATGCATTCAATAAGTATCTGCTCTGGACCAGATAAAAATACAAAGAAGGAGGCAATGCTTAATACTATATTATAGCAGGAGAGATAACATATAGTCATATAGGTTTATGTAGAATACATATAGATGGAAATCTAGATAAAACTTTGTGAATGGAAAGTTTCACAAATTAGGGTATGGTTTCACATATATAAATGCAGAGAAGGCTTTCTTTATATAGACATAGAGAAGTTAAACACAGTTACCCAGCAGATACTTTGAAACTTCTGGAGAGCCACTGATAGTCTATCTAAAGTTCACAACACATTGCCTCCTACTTGAATTTATTGCTTCCAGTTTCCCCTCTCCAATCTATTCTCCACACAGCTGACAAAATAATCTTAAATTTCAAATCTCTCTATCTCACACTGTAATTACCTATATGATAAAATAGAAATTCTTCCACCTTGCCTTTCAGATCTTCTATAATCTATATAGACCTACTCTTAATTTGGAAAATCTGTTCTATGGAAAAACAGACCAACAACAAAAACAAAAACAAAAACACCAGACTGGACTATCCACAGAAGCAATATTACAAGTGAAAAAAGGTGTCAGAAAACAACTTGTCCTTCATATACTTTGTGTTCAAGCCAATTGGGAATTCCATGAACTCAGTGTTACATTTCCTGATTTTACATGTTTGCATGTAATCCCCTCTACCTAATGTACTGTCCTCTCTGCTCAGAATACTTGAAGCCTCAATTTTGGTATAGTCTCATCTGTCCTTGATTTCCTATGTTATCAGTGCTTTTTGCCTCCTCAAATAATTTGATGTATTAATTATATTTTTATAAAAAGAAATCAGAAAACTGGAGAAAAAACTTTTTTATAGATTGTTTCTTATTTAACAGTCTCATATCTCAGATATATAGAGAAATTTATCAACTTTTCAACAATGTGAATTATTTCCCAATTGGCAAATAATTAAAGAATATATACAGGTAATTTTGGGATAAAGAAATCAAACTTACCTAGATGTATGAAAAATACTTTATCGTCATTCCTTAGAGACATGCAAATTAAAACAACTTTGAGATATCATTTCATACATATCAAATTGGATAAAATGATAAAATGGGAAAATGATAAATGTTGGGGGGATGTGGAAAAATTCGGACACTAATACACTATTGCCAGATCCAACTATTTTAGAGAACAATCTGGAATAATGCTCAAAGAGTTATAACATAATATGCTCTTTAACTCACCAATACTACAATTATATCTGTTCACTAGGTTGATAAGAAAAAAAAAGGAAAAAAGCCCCTATTTTCTAAAATATTTATAATAACTCTCTTTGGGTATCAAAAAGTGGAAAATTAGGGCATGTCCATTCATTGGAAATGAAAAACAAGTTGTGATAGATTGTTATGATGGAATATAACTGGGCTAAAAGAAATATGAGCAGGTTCATTTTAGAAAAACATGGAAAGACTTGCATGAAATACTGAAGAATGAAATTAGCAGAACCAAGAGAATGTTGTATATAGTAATAGCAATATTATTGCTATTATTATATACTATATATATTACATACTGTATATATACTATATATATATTTATTATGTAATATATATAAATACCATATATATTATATCCAATATAAGTGGGAATAACTGGCTATTCTGAGTATTATAAAATATTCAAATTGATTTAGAGGATCTAAGAAGGAAGATGCTATCCTCCAGAGAAAGAACTGATAAATAGAAGTATGTATAGTAAGTATATATATATATATATATATATATATATATGTATATATATATATATACATATATATATATATATATATATATATATATATATATATAATTTTGTCAAATAATGGCCTTCTCTACTATGGGGTGGGGAAGAAGGAAGGAACAAACTTGTAACTTAAGACGCACATAAAAATAAATTTAATTTAATTTTAAGAAGTTAAATCCCTTATATATGTTTTTTATTTCTGAAGGTTTTTCTACTTTCTTCAGTTTAATTCTTAAATTTGCAATCGAAAGCTCATAATTTGAGCCAGTTACCTCCAAGACTTGTTTTAACTAACAGAACTTCTCTACCTGTGGTTACAAAGTATATAATCAATCTGATTCTGCCTTTTTGGTAATGTCCATGTATAGAGTCACCTTTTGGATTGTTGAAAAAGAGTGTTTAATTTAAACAGTGAGTTATTTTGACAAAACTCTATTAGTATCTGCCATGCTTCAATTTATACTCCAAGGCCAAATCTACCTGTTTTTCAATTTTTTTTTTATTTCCTACTTTAGTATCCCAATCCCCTATGATAATTGTAACATGTTTTTTAGTGTTATTTCTAGATGTTGTACATTTTCAAGGAAGTAATCAAGTATGATCTCATTGACATCAGTGGTTAGAGTATAGAGTTGAATTAATGTGATGTTGAATGAATTGCTGTGTACCCAAACAAATATAATTCTATTGTTTTTGAGATTATGACCCAAGACTGCTTTTTTTTTCTTTTTTTAGATTTTTATGTACTATGAAGGCTACTCCATTTCTTCTAAGGGGTTCTTGATACAGTAGTACATGTAATGATCACCTGAATTAATTCACCCTTTTCTATCTATTTAAGTTCATTTGCTTTGGTTCATAGAACTTACATTTCAGATTCTTATTCAATACTGATCTTTACAGTATCAGACTTTCTTTTGGTCACCAAACACATTTAAAACTGAGCTTCCTTTTGACTTTGTCCCAGCCACTTTATTAGCAGTTGCAGTTGTCCTTTGCTCTTCCCCAGGAGCATAAGGACACTTTGCAACCTGAAAGGATTGTTTTCTGGCGTCATATCTTTTAATATTTTAAGACTGTTTATATTATTTTCTCAACAAAGATACTAGAATGGTTTGTAATTTCCTTCTCCAATGGATCATCTTTTGTCAGAACTCTCCACTATGACCTGTGATCCTTGGCAACCTTGCACAATATAGCATAGTTCATAGTTTCATTCAGATATGCAATTCCCCATCATGGTAGTGATCCAGGAGGGGACTTTGATGTAATTCATCCCCCCCAAAAAATCACATGACACAGATATGTATATAAAAGAAATTACATAATTGATTATGTTGTTGCCCCCATATATTATAGTTACCTGGAGAATTAATAGTAATTGATGATGCTATTCTCCCAATATTTGAAACCTGCTTTGGAGAATTAACAGTCCTCCCCAGAAATCAATTAAGAATTAATAATCCTCAAAATTACAATCCTTTGTGTAGCTGCATTTTAAGCCATAAAAACAAAAGTTGGGAGTTTTCACTTGAAGAATCCAGGACTATAGTTTATGGGTGGAGAGGGGATGTTAGCAGATGAAATAGAAGGCAAAGAATACAACTCTTAGTCACCGGAAAGAAAAGGAGATAATTTCAGTCATTAGAATCTCAGGTACAATCATTTTTAGACTATGGAAGAAGAATGGAGTGGATTTATAATCTTCAAGAGACTTCCTACTGGACTTGCTATACCTAGATTCAGACACTTTGGGACCATTCTTCCTAATTCAGTATGAGGAACATGAGGATCTTCTTTCACATGTCAAGACTGCTTAGGAAAATGAGTGACATATCATGGTTTCACAAGCATATTAGCCATAGCAAAAACACTGCAGAACCACAGAAGGATAAGATTCTTTCCCATATATACCTAACTTATTTTCCATTTTTATATTACAATCAGGGAAACATCAATAGCAGGGCCTTGATATAAAAGTTCCCATTAACAGAAGATTCTAGAATTAGAGATTCTAGATGTTAAAGGGTTAAGAAAAAGGTCATGGTAGGGATGCCGGGCAGGTAAGACACTCCATACAGAAGCAACCTGCCTCAAGAATGGCTAGATTTCCAAAAAAAATTCTTTTTTTTTAAACTAACACAATTATGTCCATGTGAATACTCTATTGTTGTTAAAAGATTTGTAATATCTCTTTTCCTATTTTGTCTAGAGTCTTTCTCCAAAAGACTGAATGACAAATTTAACTCCTTTTTGTACCAATAAGTTTTGAACTCCCCTGTTGGAATCCTTACTAACTGCTAACTAATTAGAGTTGATCTAATCTTACAAGAAGATGTTTTGGGCAGAACTTGAAACAAGGTACTAAGCAGAACTAATTAATACAAGGCTTGTGTTCACACCTTTACTCATTGGAGTTCAATGAGTTCACACCTCCCTTGAAGCTCTTTGGGCCAGAGAGCACTATGGGAGAAAACCCACAATCCCTCTCTTGAGCATAAATAGAGCTTCAATGGGCCAGTCGAAGAAGTTCTTCAGAGTGAAGAAGCTACAAGTCGGGATTTCAGCAGAATTATGCCAGAAGCCCTCTCTTCAAGGCAAGACAGATTCAACTTGGTACTGGCTCTGGAGGCTGAAGAAAGCAGAGGAAGAAGCAAAGGACAAAGCGGAAAGAGCTCTTGGAACCAAGCAGAGAGATAGGCCTCTAAGCTAACCAGGCTATATTGGAGATAATAAAAGATCTGAACTTTTATCACCTGGCTGCTTTTTGAGAAGAAAAAGATCACCACATTTTGGCGCCCGAACAGGGACCGATTCAGATCCATCTGAACTAGATCACAACACTCCCCCAAATGCTATTTTTTAGAACTCTGTTGAGCAAATAAATATGAGCACTATGTAAGAGTTGAAGATAGCTCAACACAAATCATCCACATTGTTTATAAAAGCCACATTGAAATGGAACAGAAATCACAGAATCAAAAAAATTTAGAAACAGAAAGAGTATTAGCAGTCAGTTAGTTCAACCTATAATTAATAAGCCATCAAAAAGGTAGTAAGTCTTTATTTGAGGAACATCTGGAAGAGGAAGTCCATTATTTCTGAAGCCCATTTCCTTTTTTGGGTAGCTTGAAGTCAGAGATTCTTGACCCAAGTTGTTTTTTTTTTAAACTATTTAACTATTTTTAACTATATGTTATTTTAACTATTTAATTGTTTTGGGAGTTTACAATGCACTTTAATTTATACATTTAAAAATACTGTTCTTAGGAGGGATTCATACATTTCATTAGACTGCCAAAGGAGTTCATGACACTACAAAAATTATGAACCTCTTCTCTAAGGGTAAGGATATTTTTTTTTCTTATGTTTAAGTTTTCTTCTGCAATTCCCTCTCATTATTCTGAATTCTGCCCAAGCAAAACATCTATCATCCCTTTTCTACTTGAAAGACTTTTTAATAAATATTCAAAGTAACCTATCATGTTCCCTCTTGGACTTCACTTTTTTAGATGAAAGGTCTCCAAATCTTGTCATTAATCTTTATATAGCATGATACCAATGGCTTTCCTCAGGCAATATGATAAGTAAAATTTCTGGAGTCAAAGGTCCCAAGTTCAAATGCCATCTATGGCATTACTAGTTGATTTGTTGAAGTTGTTTTTGTTCAGTTGTTCAATCATTCTGGCTCTTTGTGATCCCATGAACCTTTTGACATTCATTATCTCCCAAAGTCTGTAAAAGCTTATATTTGCAAATAAATGTAATAGATAGTATCTATATATTGCTTTGAGATTTACAATTATTTTACAAATATCTCATTTGATACTCAAATAACTCCAGTAGGTAGCTACTATTATTCTCCTCATTTTCCACATGAGGAAACTGAGGCAAGCAGAAGCTTAACAATTTGTTCAGCATCAAGTAACTTGTGAGAATCTGGTCTGGATTTGAACTTGTCTTCCTGATCCTAGATCCAAAATTGCCTTCAGGATTTCTGGAAGGAAAGTAGTGGATTGAACCAAATGAAATTCAAGGTTTGTTCCAGCTCTAAATCAGATGCATGGCACAAGATAGACAACTCTCTGAATTTGAAGTTAGGAAGTTCTGAGTTCAAACCTGATCCAGATAATTAGTAGATGTGTTACAATAGGCTGATCATTTATACACTGTCTATTTCAGTTTCCCCATCTATGAGAACAATTAATAG
This sequence comes from Antechinus flavipes, assembly GCF_016432865.1. Lineage (NCBI taxonomy): Eukaryota > Metazoa > Chordata > Mammalia > Dasyuromorphia > Dasyuridae > Antechinus > Antechinus flavipes. The sequence goes on from NC_067399.1 coordinate 75,099,946, forward strand.
CACCTACCTCCTAGGACTGTTATAAGAGTTCATTGTAAAGCACTTTGCAAATATGAAAACTATATAAATGATAGCTCTTATTAAATCTATTATCTGATGATTCTATGATTATCTTAACTGCACTGTTCCAGATGTACTCCTGCTTGGTAATGACTTTCTAACAATGTGATCCTCAGTCATCAACCCAGTACTGTACCTGTGAGATGATACAGTGGTACTGTACCTCCCTCATCCTGAATTCTGAACCATATCTTCTTAATGCAGCCTAAAATTGCATTAGATTTTATTGGCTGACACATAGCACTGTGGACTTACTTGATCATTTTTATATGTATCTAACACATTTTCCTGAAATGCTTTCTGCCTTCCACTTAGTTTCAATCACGGAATTTGTTACAAGTAACCCTAAACTAATTTCACATTTGTGTGTTTAATTTTCACATGGAAACAAAGAGCTAGTTACTCTTGATTTATTTCAACACCTTATTTCTTTCTCCTTAAAAACAAATTTATGTCTTAGCTGCTTAATACTACTTTAGAAACATCTTGATTCTGATAAATGATTTTTAAATGCCTAAAAAAATCTTATTCCGGATGATTATTCTAATCTGTCTTCCTATTTTTATGCTCTTGTCATGAGTGCCATTGATGATTGCCTAAAGAAACTAAATGTAGATGGTAACAAGGGATATGCCTACAGGCAAAGGTAGGAATTAGTATGCATAGCCAACAATGATGACTCCTTGAATATTTAAAGTCAATTTTCCCTTTTTCTCTTTTCTTCCATCACAGAACAATTGAATTATTCACTGTTAAAATAATGATCATTGATTTTCTGAAGAATCCAGGTGGAAATAAGTTAACAATATCAACTACTATTCCCCATGCATAACCAGCTTCTTATTAATGAACCTAATTGTTTTTTCACACATTTTAAATAACATGAAAAGCATAAAAACATTATTATTAAGTTGATTTGCAATCAGCTCCCTATGAATCTAGGTCATAAAACAATTATTCATACAAATCAAGGAAGAAAAAGCTATGGATTATCATAGCTGTGCTAAATTGCTAATGCTTTATTTTAATGTAAACTGAATAACTAGTAGGCTTTGTAGAAAAAAAATTATTTATTGCTTTTCCATAATTTGCTTTTTTTTTTATGCACATAAATCTGTTCTTGCTAAATTTATTGCCTGGGGAAAAGTACCTTAACCTTTCTAGGTATCAGTTTTTTTTTTTTTTTTAATGAGGGGCTTGTACTAGGTGATTGCTAATGTCTTTCAAGTTCTAAAGTTGTGTTCCTATGACCCTAATTGTACTCATATTCAGTAGTATTATGGAGAAGGATCAAACAATCTGGAGAGAACTGAGCATTAAGTTTTCATTTTGAGCATTTACATGTCAGAAATTGGCAAATACTACAAATCAGGGTTTGATTTATTGTTTTGGTGATTTCCAGACTTAAATTAGTGATAGAAAATGTTAATAATTCAGGTTAAACTTAAAAACATCTTATACTGTTATTTCCTCAGAGAACTAGTTGCTATAAATTTTCCAACTCACTTATTAATCAGCTGTATAACTGAAAGGATTAATTAATAAGGTTATTCCATAGGAACCTAACTAAGACCAGATAGGTAATATAGGAAAAAATGTTCTTGGCACCTCAAAAAACTTATTCTCCAGAGATATACACTTAGATGATGAGGTTGAGATATGTATTGCCAGAGCTACCTCAGTATTTGGTAAGCTATGAAAGAATGTGTGGTTGAAAAGAGGCATTAGGCTACATGACAACTATAGAGTTGTTGTGCTGATTTCATTGTGGTATGCCTGTGAAACCTGGACAGTCTACCAGAATAATGCCAGGAAATTAAACCACTTCCATTTAAAGTGTTTTAGGAAGTTTCTGAAGATTGCCCTGGAAGATAAGGTACCAGATACTGCTGTCCTTTCTCATGCTAACTAGCCAAGAATTTAAACTCTACTGCAGAATATAATCTTGGATGGCGTAGCCACATAGCCCATATGTCAGATGCACATCTAACTAAAAGACTATTTTATGGAGAACTTGCACAATTCAAACACTCTCATAAAAGTCAGGGGAAAAAAATGGTACAAGGACACTTCAAGGCCTCTTTGAGAAAACTTCAGCATCAATTGTGAGACATGAGAGATACTGCCACAGGACTATCCAGAATCCCATGTCCACATCAAAAAAGATGCTGAGTTCTATTGGCAAAATAGAATCACACTAGTCATCTCCATTCCAAATGTCTATTTGTGACTAACCTATGGTAGACCATTCTAAAGTTGTATTGGTCTGATCAGTCATATTTGGACAAACTGGACTTTGACCCTGATATCATGATATTACTTTGATCATTTTTGAGTAAAAAGAACAATAGAATAACCATTGGAAACTACATGTTAAATATTATTAAACTAGTTGCTGTGTTGGCTAGTTGTTTTTTTTTTTTTTAATTGGCTTTTATTTTATTTTCTCTGAAAATTTCTCATAAGAAATGGCTTTCTAGGTAGGGGTGAATACAAAAATATATATAGAAAATTCATGTGGTATGAAAATAAAACATGAATAAAAATATGAAATTTCATTTTTAAATAACCTTTAACAAAGAAGTTGATAAATCATTTTGCATTACTGTCTCTTCCTCCTTCCTTCCCTAAACATTTAGATTCATGGATTCTGAGAGTTAGAAGAAAACTGATTTGTTACTTAGTCCAAATGTAACTTAATCACATATAAAATACCACCAATAAGTGATCATATAATTTCTGCTTGAAAATCTCCTATGGTGAATTGATTTCCTAAAAAGCATATCTGACAAATCACTTGTTTATTCAATGAACTTCTCTATCTCCCTAATGCCTCTTGGATAAAATATACACTCTTCTGTGCAACTTTAAAATCCTCCATAACCTGGGCCCAATGTATCTAATCAGACTCATTATAAATTGCTACCTCTCTTTCATTTTGCAAGATAGCCAAATTATCCTCTGCTCTGTTCCTCATGCAAAACACCTCAACTCTCACTCCTATTCCTTTACATTGTCTGGCACTTTGGCACACAAAGAAGGCTTTTCTTCTCAACTCCACTTAATAGATCTGACTCTTTTCTCCAAGAGAAACAGTTCCACAGCCTTCAATTGATAGATCCCCAAAAAAGCATAATCTCAAATATTTTCACTGTCCGTGGTCTCCTACCTCTGACACTCCCAAATTTAGCATTTTTTTAATTTAAAATTGATTTTTTTTAAAAAAATTATAAACATAGGGTTAAAGACACCTCAATCTAGTAGAGAGTCTCCTTTCCAAGTTGACATGAAAATAGTAATAGCCTCTCCACTGATCTAGCCTTTCAACAAATCTCAAATCTATATTATCATACTATTATGTAAATCACATATCTCTATCTGGTCATTAAGAATCACACAAGAGACTCTCAAATGCACTGCTAAATTTAGGTAAACTTTGCATTGTTAGTATGGCTTACAGGACAGAGAATCAGCCTCAGAATCAGGAAAACTGAGTTCCTCTGACCCATATTGACCATAGATATTCACTTTTCATTGCTCTAAAACAATTTTCTAAAACTGGAAATTCCATAGTATATGCCAAACTGCATTGATAAAATGAGTTCCCAATGTCAGAGAAAGTACAAATTGGGTCCAGATAGATAGATAAATCTATCTTTTATGATTGTATGTATGAGCATAGGTGTAGGTGTAGATGCAGATGTCAATATAGATGAAGGTAAAAAAAAAATACACACATTGTGTGTATAACTACAATTGTTCATTGATTAAATTATTTATTTAAAAAGTTACAATTAAAGTTCTTCTGAATCTGAATTTAATATTTTTTAAGCATATTCTCTTTTAAGTAAAGAATCTAGCTAAAGCTATTACTCTTAGATTCAACTATATTAAAAATATCATGCAACTATAAAATCATTTTAATTTTCAAATTGACACTTGTTGAGCCATTTTGCTTTAAGCATATTAACAGTATATACTGAGCACTCTAATTGCCTTTCCAAATGTGAAAATGAGACTAATTTGGCAAAGCTGTTTATGATTTGTGATAAAAAATTAATCTATCAATTAATCAATGAACATTTAGTTCCAGACTGAAATTCTCACTAACCATTCCTTAGATATTACACGATAAAATTTTGCTAGAAATTGAAAAAGGTTCCTTCGTCTATATAGATTTCAATCACTTCCTTTTTTTAAATAGAAATATTTATATGTCCTTCTCCCATTCTGAAGCAACTCTTCCTTCCTCCATGATTTTTCAAATATCATTGACAGTGATCCAGCTCTCACATTAATAATTTCATTTAGTAACTTTTGATATTTTTCATCTGGCTCTAAGTGAATTACAGTTATCATGGATAACTAGAAAGCCTCTTTTTTTGTCCCTACTCATTTTTATTTTCTACTTCCTGTTAGCTATTTTTGTTCTTTTATTTTTCCAAACTAAAAATAATTTTTCTTGACCAAAAAAAAAAAAAAAACCACTTTGAAGTAGAAAATTTGTTATTTTCTCCATTATCATTCAAACTATCCCAAAGAAATTATCTATCCTTCCTTTATATTTCTTTATATCATAGAGATAGGGACTAGAGCTATGATTTCATTAGTAAAATCCTAAATGGGAAAACTTCCTTTGCTAATGCAGATTTACACATGCTCTGCAACTTAAAAGTTTAAAAATGCTACCTAGAGTACTCAAAATTTTAATGACTTTCCAAGCGGTAATAAAGCTGATATGTCATAGGAAATACTCAAACTGAAGTCTTCTAATTCAAAGTCAGCTCTTTATTTAGTAGGCCATGAAACCTCTCAATGTTATAAAATCAATTCTCTCTATATATTATGCCTAGTTTTCCTGGATAGCTCATTCTTTGTTTTAGTGCCCTTGACATAAATATTCTTCTAGTTGTATGTCTTCATCCTCTTAGTAATCTTGTATCCATTTTTTATTATTACTCTTTAAAACCAAGTCACTTCATTTCCTTTCCATCTCCTTCCAACTTCTACAATTTATCTTATCTGATTACCCTTTTACTTATCTTATCTTATCTGATTACCCTTTAAGAGATTAGCCCATAAGTGTTCTTTTATCATTTTCTTAATGATACTTAGGCTAGTTGAGACTTCCAAAGAGAAGACTTCATTTCCTTCTCCCAGCAGGTAAATAGTGAGTCATCATTAGATCTTTACATGCTATATGGACTTAAAAAAAATCTTTCTTAAGTTTGTTTTTACTGCTAAGCTTACATTTCAAAGAGTCTGGTCATTTCTGATTTCCTCATTAAGGATATTAGAAAATCATTTTTTGAAAGCCTTTTTTCATATTAGAATACGATGAATTTTCCAGAAGTTTTACCTCATGAATAAGCTATTGCTTTTCAGTATACTATGTTAGTTTTTTCTATTTGTTTCTCATTCTAGCTAAGAAATTCTGTGCAATATACTATCTTACCTGTAAAATAGAGGGATTGGTCTTAACAACTTAAGATTCCTTGTAATTCTAAAATTATGGTTTTATGGCACTTAGTAATCTTCTTTAGCAGCAGACAGATGCTCAAAACATGCCCTCTGTCATATTTGGCCCTACTTTTGCCTGACTTACTAAGGGTTACATTGTTTTAGTCTAAATATGGCAAAATTTTCAATCTTTATTTAAATTTACATTAATTATTCTGAAATCTAGATTAATAACTATGCCTCTTTATTTTAATATGTTGATATTTTAATGTATCCAATTAGTGCGCATGTTCTTTTCATTACTTCCATTACAAAGCCCATGTATGGCCAATCATTCTCTGTGGAATTTTTATCCAAATGTCTTCCCAAATCCTTCATAAATCTATACTATAGGTCCCTTCTTTAAAAAAAAAAATCGTGAAAGCCAATATATCACTTAGGCAATATTCATATTATCCTCTTTTTTACTATAGAATAGTCCCATTATCTTGGGCATTTTAGGTGCTTAATAAATGTTTATTGAGTAATATTTTCCAATTATATGGCTCTGTGAAATATTTTGTGATGCTTTTTATGCATAAATCATCATTGGTAATACCCATCAGCATACTTATATCCATCATGTAAATTATAATATCAAAAAGGGAAAAGGTTTTTAAAACTAACATTTAAAAGGTGATGAATTATTCCATTAAGGTAAGGAATTGTGCTGTAAAGTTCTCATCAAAACCTAAGAAATGCCATTCTGAGTGAGATATATGGTCTTTGTAACTATAAGTTGTTTCTTTTAGTAGAGAACAGAAATCCCAAAATATCCTGACATTTTCTTTATATAATCCATAGAAACAAGTTGAATCTACCACCTACCAATTTATCTCAATTTTATATAAATAATTTCTGTATTAAAACCTGTAGCACCTTTTAGTCATTAAATTCCATATATTTGCTAGGGCTTTGTGTTTAACATGTTTCTTAAGCTTCTAACATCCACATTTTGCAGATGAGATAACTAATGCCAAAGTGTTGTAATGTTTTATCTAAAAGGATTCAGATGATAAAATTTAGATAAAGCCATTTAAGTGAGACTGGAAAAGTAGAATTAACACATTAGAATGACCAAGTTAAAGTTCCCCTTAAAAAATATGAAAGTTAGGGATGGATGTCACCTACAATCCATAAAAACACAAAAGTTGCAGAGAGAGCAGCATGATCTTGTTCTTTAAATCCTAGAGACTAGTACTAAGGTCATCTTTACCTCTCACACCTTGAAGATAGTAAATGATCGAATCAAAAGTAAAATCTTCTGCCATCACAGTCATCAATATTTTGTGGCACTGTGCTGTAAAATGTGGGTATTGGAGTATATGATCTCTAAGGTGTTTTCTAACCTTAAATTTTGATCTTATATTAATTTTTGAGAGCTAAACACATTTGCAAATACTGAATCATGAAAATGGATCTCACCACATATAGACAAAAAAAAATTAAAAGTACATGTTACAAAATGATAAAGAAGTTTGACTTTTAAAAAATGCTAAGTAAATACTCCCATTTTACTCCTTTGCAGAGAGGTGATATTTGCAAGGGTGTATTGCCCATATTTTTAGACTTTTTCAAAATATGAATCTATTATGTCAACTTTTCCTCTTCCTTTTCATGTCATTAAAATACTGTATAATTTGCAAGGATTCTCTGAAAAAGGTAGGAGGAGACATATTAGAGGAAACTATGATGTTGCAAAAACTATAATACTTCAATAAAAATTTATTTGAAAGAAATATCAAGGGTCCCTTTTTCATGATATTTCCAAAAATCCCATTAAGCAAATCCTCAAACTCATTAACACAGGTTCCACTCTTACACAGAGTATGATTTGTCTATTCTTGGAATAATAACATTTTACAAGTATACCATACTTTATATGTTCTACAAATCCCCCCTTTTTTTCTTTTAAAAAATGAATTTCCAAAGTAGGAAAAAAAAAAACCTGTCAATTAATACCCATTGCTATGTTTTTGGTTTATTTTTCATTTTTCTTTTTGTTTTTTATTATTTTTTATTTTATTCATCATTCTTTTGATTTTTGGAATTTCCTATTTGATATTTAAATGAAGATTTTTAATGTATTCTTTCTCTAGATTTTTTTGTTGTTGTTACATTCTCAATTGATTATTCTGCTCTTTTTCTTTGAGACATGTGGTAGAAATTAGTGAATTCTTAGAGATATTCACCATAAGAAATGAGGTGGAACCAAAATGGTGCAGTAAAGGCAGGAATTCACCCAATATCACCCCTGGGCCTGTGAACACTAAGAAAGAGAAAAAGTTGACGTAACAGATTCATATTTTGAAAAAGCCTGAAAATATGAGCAATAGATATCACATCTCTGCAAAGGAATAAAGTGGGAGTATTTACTTAACATTTTTTTAAAGTCAAGCTTCTTTATAATTTTGTAACATGTACTTTTAATTTTTTTTGTCTGTATGTGGTGAGATCCATTTTCATGATCCAGTATTTGTAAATGTGTTTAACACTAAAAAATTAATTAGAGGGAAGGGTCTATGGCAACAGAGTGATAGTATGGCATGCAATCCCAATGCAGACAATACCAATGTAGTTTCAGCCTGGTGTCAAAAAGCAGAACTCTATTGCTTTAGCACACTAGGTTTCAAAGCTACAGTGGGGTGGACATTCCTAATAATTCCAGGGCAAAAAAAAAAAATGTTTGTAGTCACTTTCTTAGAAGGATCTAAAAGAAACTGAACAAAACCTCTGAAACTTGGGACAATGCACCTTCCACTTTGGAAACAGAGCCCTAATTTAATAAGCAATTAAAAGTTGAATAATAAGTTAAGAAAATGAATACACAATAAACAAAAAGTTTCTGACCATAGAAAGTTACTATGGTTACAAGGAAGATAAAAATACACACTCAGAACATAATAAGAAAGTCAAAGCTCCTACATACTAAGAAAAATAAGAATTGGGCTCAGGCCATGTAAGAGCTCAAAAAGGATTTTAGAAGTAAAATAAAATAGGAAAACTGAGCAAAAAAATAATTGCTCAAAAATTAGAATTGAGCAAATAGAAGCTAATGACTTTATGAGAAATCAAGATACAATAAAGCAAAACTTTTTAAAAAAATGAAAAAAATAGAAAAATGTGAAATGTTTCATTGGAAAAACAATTGATCTGGAAAAATGGGTCTAGAAATTATAATTTTAAAATGTCTGTTTCTATTCAAAAGTCATGATCAACAAAAGAGCCTGTACATAGCTTTTCAATAAATTATAAAGGCAAACTGTCTTGATAATTTAGAACCAGAGAGTAATATAATAGAAATTGAAAGAATCCACTAATCAACTACTGTAAGAGATCTGAAAGTGAAAACTTCCAGGAATATTATAGTCAATAGCAGAACTCCTGGGTCAATGAGAAAATAATCCAGAAACAATCTAGTATAGTGGAGCCACAGTTTTTTGTTTTTTGTATTTTTTTAGCAGCATCTACATTAAAGGACCAGAGGGTTTCAAATATGATATTCTGGAGAGCCATGGAGCAAGAATCACCTACCTAGCAAAACTGAGTATAATTCTTTTGAGGATGAAATAGAGGATTTTTAAACATTTGTGATGAAAAATCTGAATGGAAAATTTGATTTTCAGATACAGGACTCAGAAGAAGCATAAAGAGGTAATCAGAGAAGTGATATAAGGTTTATCTGTTTATATTCCTACATGGGAAGATGATACTTATAACTTATTAGAAGATTCTCATTTTTATGGCAGTTTGAAAGAATATATATAGACAAGGGACATTGGTGTGAGTTGAGTATGAATAGATAATATCTTTAAAAATGATGAAATTAAGGGAGAGAGAGAAATGTACTAGAAGAAATGGAAAAGAAGAGGAATGGTTTTAATTATCTGTCATAAAAAAGAGGCAAGAAATAGCATTTACACTGGAGGGGAAGAGAGGGATTAAAGAGTAAGTGAATTTTACTCATCAGAATTGCCTCAAAGAAGAAATAATATACATACTAAATATGGGTATAGAAATCTATTTTAATCTGCAGGAAAATAGGCAGGGTAAGGGATATAGGAAGGGAAAGGGTGATAAAAGAGAGAGAATATTGGAGGAGACAGTGGTCAGTAGCAAAAAACTTTTGAGGATGGCCAAGGTGAAAGGAGAGAGAGAATAGAATAAATGGGAGGAAATACGGTTAGCAATAGTAATTCTAAAAAGAATTTTGAAGCAAGTTTCTCTTATGAGGCCTTATTTCACAAAAATAGAGAGAACTGAGCCAAATTTATATTTAAAAAAAAGAACCATACTTCAGTTGATATATGATCTATGCCCAAAGGGCTATAAATTCATGCATATCCTATGACCCAACTATAATACTATTAGGTAAGAACACCAAAAGAGACTGTAAAGCAGAGTGGAAGCACCTATTTGTATTAGCTCTCTTCTCAGGACAAAGAATGGGAAACTGAGGGAATGCCCATTAATTGGGGAATGACTGAAAAAACTGCAGTATATGATCATCATAGACCATTGTTGCTCTATGGGAAGTGATGAGCAAACTGCTTTTGGGGGAAAAAAAACACCTGGAAGGGAGATGGATTAACATCATCTGAAGCTTAATTTCATTACTTTTGGCTCAAGGAGTAAATAACATATTCATTCAGTTGGGTATAGAAATTTATCTTATTCTATAAGGAAGGAGGAGGAGAAAAAAGAAAGTTGGGAGGAAGTGCAGAAATACTAGAATAAAGGGATAAGAGAAGGGAGGAGCAATAATTTAGGAGAGAAGGCAGGTTAAAGGGTTAGTGGGTTTAAAAAACACTACTGAGGAGGAACAGGTGGAAAAAGAGAACAAAAGTATGTGTAATAGAGAAAATGGGATAAATAAAAATACATAGTTGTTGATCATAACTGTGAATATGAATAGGATTAACTCTCCCATAAAATAGAAGCAAATAACAGAGTAGATAAAAAAAAATCCTACAAACAAAAAAGATGTTGTGCCTTGATACCTTTGTCAAGTGAAAGCAGAGATTTGAACCAAGTATAAATAATGTCTATTAAACAAATCAATGATAAGCTTTAGAAGTCTTTGATCAATTTAGAAGTCTTTGAAAACTAGTAGATAAAGTTAAATAATGCCACACAGGAAATGTGTCTGGGTTGAATGAAACACTTAATCATGATCTGTCGTCATATTGTGTAAAACTAATGTAGTTTAGTCACAAAGAAAAAAGAGTCATTTTGATAAGGCCCTAAGAAAGAATCATTTGGGGAAGGGTAAAAACCCTATTCTTATCTTCACCTTTTGTCATGGTCTCCTCTCTTCCCCTAATCCATGATCAAAACAGGATTTATCTAATGAACTTTGGGAATTAGATGATGTTTAGACCTGTCATTTAAATGTTCAAAATAGTGTCAGCATTGAGAATTAAAGATAAATGGCATATAATGGAGAAGACAGCTTCAAGACTGTTCCAGTAGAGTAACATGAGAAAGGACTTCCAGAAAAGGAAAATAAACTTCTGACAATCAAAACAACTGAATGATGACTTGACCACATAAGTTTTAAGCTTCAACACTCTTCTGAGCCAATTTATACTAGTGGGTAAGTATGTCAGACATTTTGGGGAATGTTGAGGACATTTTACATGAACTTTTCTCACTATACTATATTAGTAAATAACCTCATTCTTTAAAAAGTATCTATTTATCTGTCTAACTAATAATAGTTAGCAATACATTGTCCTGGAAGGAAGCACAATGGTGAGGAAACAAAGAATCAGAGGAAGAGACTTAGTTATTAGTACAACTCAAGGTTACTTCTAGACTCTGAGGAAACAAATCAGAGTACTGCTGTGAAGATTCAGTAGAGTTGATGGTTAGAAGAATAGCTTCAGACTATTTGTTAAACATCAATGCTATGCAATATCACTATTGTATTAGAAAGCAAGTATATTTCAAACACAAAAAAGAAGGAGATTTCAACTAACTAATCCAAAGTGAAATTAGCTGAACCAGGAATACTTAATAACTACAGAAATATCTAATCACTACAACACCATGAATAGAAGAGTTATCAAAGAATTAAAAGTAAATGCTTTGAGATGATCATGAACAACCTTGGTCCCAAAGAAGCATTAAAAGGTAAACCTATCAACTCATTTGAAGAAGTGAGAAATTATAGATTTCAAAGAATGGTATAATAGCAAATTCTGAAAAATGTCAGTATTTCTTCTTGTGCCACAGTTCCCTTTTAATGTCCTGACGCAATTTCTCTAATTGTCCTATTTAGCTACTCCTTTGAGATAAGGGTCTTATATCTTTAGGCTATAATCATTCCTTCTTTATGTTAGACAGGATAAAAGTCTATCCATTTTAGATTCATTAGAATATCAGTAACCTCTTCAGTACCTCCCTCCATTATGTCATCCTAGGTGCCTCCCCCTATTAGGTTATCCCCATCCAGGTACCCCTCACATTATGTCATTGTTCTTGTTATCCTATAAAAGAGTCTAGCTGTCCGACATTCAGGGCTGGATTCTCAAACATGGATCAAACATGGATCATTTGGTCCCAGTAAATCTCTCCATTTAATAAACTATTAAATTGTTCTGTAATCTCTGTCTTGCTTAGTTTCACTGGCAATACATTGCTGAGCTATTTTTCCTCTTTTTACTCTTTAATAAAATAAATGTTTTCTGGAAGAAAAAAGAGAAATTAATTGGAAAATACAGGTGACATAAAACCAAGACATATCAATAAAGTGTATATGTGGTGTTCATTTATTTATTTATTTATATATGCTTTCCCCAATAAGACATAACTATGGTTCTTTTTTCTTCATGCATTTTTAGTTACCACTTTTTATTTCTATTTTCCCCTTCCACTTTACTAATAAAATTTTCCCTTTAAGAACCAAATCTAGAGAGAAATTTGACTAGTATCTTTCTCAATTTCCATTCTTTGTGGAGATTCAAACCTTGACTTTAGCCCTATTGATAATTATTCTCTGATTAATCACATTTAAGTCGTTGTGATTCATACAAAATAGTATGGTCCACTTTCAAGTGATTATCTGGCAAAGTCCCAGGTTTAGGATCTAAGGTCTCTGCTCAGATTGGATTAAAAAACTTCTCTGAAAATAATCAAACATAATCTACAATTTTACAGGTACTAGACTACATATGATATCTACATATGATAAGATTCATGGTAAAGTCATTTGCTTCAGCTTTTATAGTTTTTAGAGTGGGGAAAATGTCATGTCTGCTTTGCAAGTAGATCTTTATCTCAGAATGTTTTCCATTTGTGACAACAACTAACAGATCAATTTTTCTATCTCTGCCTTTTGGTATCCAAAATTCATCCTAATTGATCGGCTTGGCCTGGCTTCTCCACAATTATGCTTTCTTTTTCTGAAGCATATTCACTAGCATTAAAATAATCCTATTAGTACTTTTGCAGTGGGAGTGAAAACTTACATTTTTAGTGAATTTCTAATGTACTCTCTCAGGCAAATAAGGAACTTAGAATCATGGAACATTACATTCCAGACATTAATCATAATTACTTAGTAAAATTGTACAAGGAGTTTTATGGCAAATATGAACTTATTATTTAACTTCAGAACCAGAATAATTGTCATATTAATACAAACTCCAAATAATGGCACATAATTCTGAATACCCATATTAAACATTTTAATAACAATAATAAATATTTTGTCAGCTAATTTATTTTAACTGCAAGGCATAATCATTTAACAAATTTCTCAAAAAAAAAATCCTAGATGTTTTAATAATTGTAAATGGCATGGAAGTTATAAAAATCTCTTTGTTTCTCAATTGCCAGGCAAAATTTCTGCTGAAAGTTAACAATTATAGCTTCTAAGGGCTCCTATAGCTCTCTAATGTGTTTGTTATATACCATTAGACACCAGGTGAAGCCCTTTACTAATAGCAATACCCTTCAGCAATAGCTCTAGAGAATTTAACACTGATTGATGGCAGGTCACCTGGAATTGGTTGGCAGAATTTCCAATTTTCTGTTGGGAAATTGCTTATTTCTAGAAGTCTATTCCCATTTTTACAAGTGGACAGCAAGCTGAGATTATACATTATTATGTGTCTAACTATAAAATTGTGATGGATGGTGCCACGCAACTAAAGAGAGTTAAGCATTTCATTTAAGATTTTTTAAAAATAACAAAAGTTTAAAGAACTTTAAAATACATTTCTTATCTTACCCATAGCTCAATGGTTTATTCAAATTTGCAGAACTATTATAAACTCATCAAAAGGTAAGCATACAAGTAAAGGATTATGTTTTTTAATAATTATTCTCTTAGAAGTTCACAGAGTTATTATCATTCATTTCTTATTGATATCTTTGTATTTTCTGGTCCCACCAAAAGACTTAAATGCTAAAAAGAAAATTATTATACAAAATACCTGAACAAATCCTAGGGAGGGAGTTGTATGTGAAAATTTACACTGACCAGTAATAAAAAATACTTTAGCAAACTTCAAATATTAATGTGGAATCAAATAAAATATGTATTTGAAAAAGAAAATATATAATATATTGCTATAGAATGTATTTTTTCATGTAAATAACTTCATAGAGATATTTGCTAAGCATTTTTTTGAATTAAATTTCAAATCTCAAGACTATTTACATAAAATCCATCAGTGAACTCAGGACAGGAATAATTCATTCCTAGATTACAGATATGTAATTGTAAAATTTTAGATAATTTAAAAAAAAACCTTTGATTTCTCAAATCAAGTCAACAAATGGGTAGTTACTCTATGCCAGCATTGTTTTTCACTAAGATTTTCTTTTACTTCAGTCATCTAAAAATGAATAAATAAAATTCACTTTTCCATCAGTGATGTTGAACTACAAAGACTTCTGTGTTTTCCAGTCTTTTTGCTTGTTTATTGGTTCTTAACCATAACTGAATCAGTGTCAGGAACTTACTTGTGGAATGTCTTTAAATTATAAAGATCTGATTATTAGCTAAAACAGGCTTAGATTTTAAGTAACTCAATGATTGTACAAGATCATATAATTATGTTTATGTATGTAAAGCATGTTTCAGAGACATAATTTGAACACAGATTTTCATTCCAAAACTAGTTAGGTCTCTAGTCACTAGAATAGAATGTCTCTCTTGCTAATGTTATTTACAAATTTGCATTTATGTGATAAGAAGTATATCACACTTCTGTGAGATAGTAAAATTATCATTATCATTTTATGGCTAAAGAAACCAATGCCCAGAGGTTAGTGGTTAGAAAATTAGTAGTTCTCAGAACTAGAATTTAAACCTAGGTCATCTGACTCCAAGTTTTATCATGTACATGATTATTAGCCAATTAACTAGTATTAACTAAGTACCTTGTTTATGTGCTAGGCACTGTCCTAAGAGCTTAAGAAGGAAAGAAAGGGAAGAATACAACAACAAACAAAAACCAAAAAAGTTCTTAAGGAGAGCCCATTCTAATGAAAGAAATAACATTCAAACAACTATGTTCATTCCTTCTACCCAAAATGAAAAAGCAACTATACAGAGCCTGATCATAAGTCCCGAATGAACAGTATTTAAGAAAGCAGATAGACATTTTACTGGTCCAGTATCTCTTCTCTTTGAAGAGAGCAGAGTTGTAGTCTCTTTTTTCCCCCTCTTGATAAGAATGAAGGTCCTTGATAGAAAAAATCTTTGATAGGTTGAGAAGAAGCTAGAGATGCTTCTTCTACCTCCTTTGACTCTCATATGCATTCTGCTTCCTTTCACACACACACACACACACACACACACACACACACACCATGCACACATACTTACACACATAATAATGGCAGGCCCCTTTGCTATAATGTGCCTTTCTATACATGTGGTGTCCACTCACTGTTATAGCATCAAATCCTGTGTTTGTCTTTTGAAACTCTTCATAAAATGATGCCCTCCTCCCTTTCTAGGCTACTTCACTTCACTAATTACCCAGTGATACTATATTCCTTGCTTTTCCTCACATACTCAAAACTGTATGACTCTTCTTGCATAGAATGTTGTTCCTTCTCTTCTCTACCAACTAACTCCAATTACTTCCATCAAGTCTCAGTAAAAGTTCATATTCTTCAAGAAACCTTTGCCAATCCTCTTTAATTTAGTGACATTTTGATACTAAACCCAAATTACAATATAAATACAAAAATAAATACAATACAAAATAAAAAAAATATATATATATATACAAATATATACATATTTGTTTTCATGTTATCTCCTCCACTGAATTGTAAGTCTCTTAGAAACTGAGACTTTCTGTTTTGGTTTTGATTTCATTTTTATTTTTTGCTTTTGTATCCCCAGAACTTAGCATACTGTCTAGTACATAACAGTTGATTAATAAATACAAGGTGAATAACTAATAATTGCATACAAGACATAACTCACTTAGGGAATGCAACAAAAACAAAGTAATATTTTATTTTAGAGTCAATAAGTATGAAACCACTGGTGTTTGCTGAGTAAAGAATGAACATGGCCAAACCTGAGCTTTAGGAAAATCAAATAAGTAGAAAACAGATTAGAGGGTGAAAAGAATTGAAGCAGGAAACTAATAAACTAGTTCATATAACTAGTATTGAGGTTCTAAACCACAGCTGTTTGGTTGCTTCAGTAATATTTAACCCTTTGTGACCCTATTTGGGGTTTTCTGAGCAAAGATACTAGAGTACTTTGCCATTTTTTTCTCCAGCTCATTTTACAGAGAAGCCACTGAGGCATAGAGAGTTAAATGATTTGCCCGGAATGACATAAATAGTATCTGAAGTTAATTTTGAACACATGAAAATGAGTGCCCTAAAGTTAGAACTTATGAAGAATGGTGGCACACTCAATGATTATAGGGAAGTTTGAAAGATTGATGGGTTTGAAGAGAAAAATAATGCAATGGGAACTTCAGTCTACCTCAGCATATCCTTTCCTTATCCTATGTGTCTACTGGCATAAACAAAATAGAAAAAAGGGGGGGGCAGACTTCTTATTTACCATCCCAAGAATGCCAAATGCATATCTGGCTATTAATCATAACCTGAAATTATCTAGGACAGAGTAAGGGCAAGAACTATGCATAGTTGAGGTCAGAAATAGAATTTTTTTCAGTTTTGTTAGCAAAGCTTCTGCTATGGATGACTAGATTATAACTTTTTTTTTAATCCAACTGCATTTAATCATTATTAAATCTTACTGGATTTGAACCATTCTTTTAATGTGCTTAAAACAGTTTTGATTCCTATTTCATCATCAAAAAGATTTCCTTAAAATAGTATGGGCTAATTCATACCATTGACATAAAGAAAACAAAGGATAGAATGAGGAGCAGAAACAAATGCCTATCCATTATCTACTTCTCCCAAATGGATAACAACTGATTAATCACCAGTCTTTGGCTCTAGTCATTCAGCTATTATTAAATCTATTTAACTTTTGAATAAAATGGAGAGATTTAGGTTGAAAGTGCTATCTTTCAACCTAAATCTCTCCATTTTGTTCAAAAGGATATTATAAGGAAATTCATCAAATCTCTTGTTGGGGGAAAGGCAAGATTAAAGAGTGAAGCCAGCATTTTCTCATGCTTTCCCAATAGTCTTCCTCTTGTCAACTCATGTCTCAAAGACATAGAGAATTAAGACAAATTTATAAGAATTTATTAAAAATCTGTAATATAAGGCATACTCCAATTGATATATGGTCAAAGGATACAAATAGGCAGTTTTCAGTTAAAAAAATCAAAGCTATCAATAGTAATATTTTTAAAAAAGAAATGAAAAAACTCTGAGGTACTACTTCACAGCTATCAAATGGACTAATATGACAAAAAAGAAAATGATAAATGTTGGTCAGAAGGGAGAAAACTGAAACACTAACCCACTATTGTTGAAGTTGTGAGCAGATCCAACCATTCTGGAGTGCAATTTGGCACTTATAGAGAATTTGAATAACTGTTGATGCAGCAATAGAACAGCTGAGTCTATATCCAAAAGAGAAAGTGGGGTGGATGGGGAGAATCTACTTGTACCAAAAAAAATTCATATCAGTTCTTTTTGTGATAGCTAATAATTAGAAATTAAGGGGATGCCCATCAATCAGGGAATAGCTAAACACATTTACTATATTATTGTAATTATATTTTATTGTGCTATAAGAAATGACAATCAGGATGATTTCAGAAAAGAAATATGGAAAGATTTACATAAACTGATATAAAGTGAAGTGAGCAGAACCAGAACATTGTATATAGTAATAATAATATTGTAGTATAAAGACGTGAATGACAACTATTCTTAGCAAATAAAGTCAAAATTATTTAGGTGCAAAGGGTGATACTATAAGCAAATTAGGAGAGCAGGAGATAGTTTACCTATTAGAGCTATCAAGAAGAAAGAAATTTATATCCAAAGAAGAACTAGAGAATATTATGAAATGAAAAATGGACAACTTTGATTACATAAAATTAAAAAAGGATTTGCACAAACAAAACCAATGCAGACAAAATTAGAAGGAAAGCAGAAAGACGAGGGGAAATTTTACAACCAGTGTTTCTGGTATAGGCTTCATTTTTAAAATATACAAAGAAACTAATTCAGATTTATAAGACTACAAGTCATTCCCCAATTGATAAATGGCCAAAGGATATGAATAGAAAATCTTCAGATAAACTAAAGCTATCTATAGTCAGATGAAAAAAATGTTCTAAATCACTATTGATTAGATAAATACAAATTAAAACAACTTTGAAGTACCACCTCATACCTCTCAGATTGACTAAGATAACAAGAAATGATAAATGTTGTAGAGGGTATGGGAAAACTGCATTGTTGCATTGTTGGTGGAATTGTGAAATGATCCAACCATTCTGGAGAGTAATTTGGAACTATGCCCAAAGAGTTATAAAGCTATTCATGCCTTTTGATTCAGAAGAGCCACTATAGAGTCTATATCCCAAAGAAATTAAAAAGATGGGAAAGCCATCTGTGCAAAGCCATTTGTAGCAGCTCCTTTTGTTGTGCAAAGAATTAGATAAATGAGTAGATATCCATCAAGTAGGAAATGACTAACTTAAAGTATGTTAAAATAATGGAGTTTTACTGTTCTACAAAAAAAAAAAATAATGATCAGGTAGGTTTTAGAAAGTCCTGGAAAGATTTACATGAATTAATGCTAAGCAAAACAAGCAGAACCAGGAAAACATTGCATACAACAATAGCAATGATGATCAACTATGATGTATTTTCTTCTCAGCAGTTCAGTGATCCAAAACAATTCCAATAAATGTTGAATGGAAATCCAAATACAGATAGAGAGGATGATGACTGGATAGAAATCAACAAATGCTATCTATGTTCACTTTTTTTCCTCCTGTTTTCATTTTTTTTTCCCTCTAGTGATTTTTTTTTTTTGTTTCATTCTGATTGAGAAAAATAAGAACAAAAGGAAAAAAAACATAGGAGAGGGGAAAAAAAAGACAGAAAAAGTAAACATAGAATGAGTTGATTTACATTCAATCTTCATATTTCTCTTTCTGGATACAAATGGCATTTTCTATTTAAAGTTTATTGTAATATTGTAATTGCCTTGGATCATTGAACCACTGAAAAATACCAAGTCTCTCATAGTTGATTATCACACAATTTTATATAATATGTTCCTGGTTCTTCATGTTTTCCTCAGCATCAATTCAATGTAAATCTTTCCAGGCCTTTCTAAAATCAGCTTGTTCATTATTTTTTATAGAACAATAATATTCTATTACCTTCATATACCATAACTCATTCAGCCATTCCCTAGTTGATGGTCATCTACTCATTTGGAAAATAAATGTTAAAAAAAAAAAAGAAATAGGATGAGAAAATGGACAACAAAGATAATTCAACAATATAAAGTTTCTATAGTGACAGAGTAGCTTATGACACAAACTCAGAAGAACACAATGACTTGGACATCTTTATAAGAAACACAATTAAAAACATTCATATTGTACACAAGTCCAACAAGATTTCCTAAAAGAGATAAATAATATAAAAGAGCAAAAAATAAAAGTTTAAAAAATCAAATAAGTTATATAGAATTTTTTTTAAAAGAAATTATAGCTGTGCTTAAAATTAAGGAAAGGGAACAGCTTGTTAAAAGAAACACACATTCCAAAGATAAGACTAAAGAAAATAACTCCTTAGAAATAAAAATCAGCTAAATATTAGAAGAGTCATGAAAAATTCACTGAAAGAAAAACTCTTTAAAAATAAGAATTGATTAGAAGAAGCTAATGACTTCATGACATATTATGAAAAAAAGCCAAGTACTTTGACACAGTCAAAAGACACAAAAATGTGAAGAAAATTTAAAATATCTCACAGGAAAAATAACCAATCTTGAAAATAAATAAAAAAGAGAACATTTAAAAGTTATTTGGGTACCTGAAAGCCATGACCAAAAACAGCAGCCAAGGAACTATATAGGTCAATAAATATAAAGAAAAACTGCCAGATAACTTAGAACTACATAGCAAAGTAAAATTTTAAAGAGAGCGCTAATCACCTCTTAAAACAAAGGTGATTTCTTTTAAAATCACTCCCAGAAATATTGTAGCCAAAATCCAAGTTTCCTGGTAAAGGAGAAAATACTGGGTGGGGAAAGGAGGAAAGACCCAGAAATAATTTAAATACTTTAGCACTACAGTTAAGATAACCTAAAGTTTAGTAGTTATCACTATAAAGGAGAGGAGCATTTGTAAGATGACCTTATAGAAGGAAAAAAAAATAGTATTAGAACAAAAATTAAGTATACAGATAAACTAAGTATAAATCTACAGGGTAAAAAAAAAATGAATGCTTAATGAAATGAAGTACTTTCTGGCAGTTTTGATGAAAAGACTAAACAGCTGAGTAAAAAATGTGATATTTAAGCACAAAAGTAAAATGAAGCATAAAACAGTAAATATGATGCTATAAGAAATGATGAACAAGATAAATTCAGAAAGAATAAAAATACTTGGAAAGACTTACATGAACTGGTGAAGAACCAACAGTTAGCAGAACCAGAAGAATATTATACTCAGTCACAACAATACTGTATGTCACTATATAATATTGGGAATGACTTGGTGACTGATCAAAACAATGATCTAAAACAATTTCAAAGGATCCATGATGAGGAAGATTATGCAAAGATAGAACTAATAAAGTCTGAATGCAGATTGAACCATATTATTTTCACTTTCTTACCTTCACTTTTTGGTTTGATATTTCTTCCACAAAATTACTCATATGAGAATATTTTGTAGAACTCTATATATGCGACATATCAGATTGCTTACTGTCTTGAGGAAAGGGGAAGAAGGGAAAAAGAGGATAGAATTTAGAATTCAAAACTTTAAAAAAAGTTAATTGTTTTTTGAGGAAAAAATAAAACTTGAAAAATAGGTAAACATGATTGAGAAAAGATAAGGGACTTAAGATTAAGCTGTTCACAATTCTATATTGGAATATAAAACAGTGTGACTCCTAATATTTTTGCAATCACTAAGGAAGTTAGAAGTAGTCAACTTACAGAAAATAAGTGTAAATCTATTATGTTTGTATGATATCAAAATAATAGATAAATAAAAAAAAGATATAATGTGAGTAGAAGGAAGGGAGAGGAAAAATGAAGAAAACTATTTTTTGAGGAGTACCATGCTTTTTTATTTTTAATTTTCAACATTTATTTTTATGATTTTGATTTTCCTTTCTTTCTTCATCCTCCCCTAACATCTCCTCTCCCCAAGATAGCAAGCAATCTGATGAAGATTATACATGTACAATCATATTAAACATTTCCCCACATTAGTCATATGAAAGAAAAATCACTACAAAAGAGAAAAGCTGCAAGCAAGAAAAAAAAAAACAAGCAAAAAATGAAAGTAGTATGCTCAAAATCAAATTCAGACTCATTAGTTTTTTCTCTGGATATGGAGAGTATTTTCTATCATGAATCTTTTGAAATTGAGTTAGATCATTGTATTGCCAACAAGAGCTAACAAAATCTATCAAAGGTGATCATCACATACTGTTGCTGTTACTATGTACAACTTTCTCCTGGTTCTGATCACTTAATTCTGCATGGTTTTATGTAGGTCTCTCCAAATGTTTTTGAAATCTGCCTGCTCATCATTTCTTTTCTTTAAAAAAAAAAAATTATAGCTTTTTATTTACAAGTTATATGCATGGGTAATTTTACAGCATGGACAATTGTCAAACCTTTTGTTCCAATTTTTCCCCTCCTTTCCCCCATCCCCTCCCCCAGATGGCAGGTTGACCAATACATGTTAAATATGTTAAAGTGTAAATTAAATACAATATAAGTATACATGTCCAAAAATTATTTTGCTGTACAAAAAGAATCAGACTTTGAAATAGTGTACAATTAGTCTGTGAAGGAAATCAAAAATGCAGGCGGACAAAAATAGAGGAATTGGGAATTCTATGTAATGGTTCATAGTCATCTCCCAGAGTTCTTTCGCTGGGTGTAGTTGGTTCAATTCATTACTGCTCTATTGGAACTGATTTAGTTCATCTCATTGCTGGAGATGGCCATGTCCAACAGAATTGATCATTTTAAAGTATTGTTGTTGAAGTATATCATGATCTTCTGGTCCTGCTCATTTTACTCAGCATCGTTCATGTAAATCTCTCCAGGCTTTTCTGAAATCATCCTGCTAGTCATTTCTTACAGAAAAATAATATTCCATAATATTCATATACCACATTTTATTCAGCCATTCTCCAATTGATGGGCATCCACTCAGTTTCAAGTTTCTGGCCACTACAAACATTCTTGCACATACAGATCCCTTTCCCTTCTTTAAGATTTCCTTGGGATATAAGCCCAGTAGAAACACTACTGGATCAAAGGGTATACACAGTTTGATAATTTTTTGCTGCTCATCATTTCTAATAGAACACTAATAACTAATATTTTATTACATGCATACACCATAATTTATCCAACCATTCCCCAGTTGATGTACATTTTTACATTTTCACATTTTTTTTTTTGTACCACAGAATTGTTATACTTTTGTACATGCTAGTCATTTTCCCTTTTTAAATGATTTCTTTGCATTGTAGATTTAATAGTGATATCATTGAATTAAAGGCTATACACATTTGAAAGCTGTAACAACCGTGCTAGCATTCAGGACACCCCAGAATCCTTCCGAGTCAAGATAAGCAAAAGTCCTCAATCTTTATTCTCGGTCCCCAGATGCAGGATTGAACAGAATGGAAGCAGATTCTCCGTGACTACCTTCTCCCTGGTCTACGGTGGAGAGCGTGTCCCTGGATAGCTTTACTCCACCCCCTAGTCCCTCCTACAATCCTTTGTATATACCAATCATTTTCCAAGCATATGCCCATAGAGTACTGTCCAATCGATAGTTAGCCTCAAGTGCTTAGCAATCCTGACCTCAGTGCATTGATTCCATAGTTTCAGTCCTCTACATAGAGCCTTTTAGATATAATTTCAAAATTGTTTTCCAAAATGGTTGGATTGGTTTACAACTCTACCAACAATGCACTAGTGTTCCAATTTTCTTCTCCAACATTTATCATTTAATGTTTCTGTCATATTAATCAATCTGATAGTTTTCTAATGATACTTCAGAATTGCATGTTTCTTATAGTGATTTAGAGCATTTTTTCATATGCCTACAGAAAGCTTTAATTCCTTCATATAAAAATGGCCTTTTCATATCTTTTAAACCACTGAACATTTGGGGAATGACTGGCATTTTAACAAATCTTATTCAGTTCTCTATATATTTGAGAAACGAGGCCTTTATCAGATACACTGGCTATCAAAATTGTTTCTCAGATTTCTGCTTCCTTATTAAACTAAGTTGCACTGGCTTTGTGCAAAACCTTTTTAATTTAATGTAATCAAAATAAAAAATTTTGTATTTCATAATGTTCTCTATCTTCTGTTTGATCATAAATCCTTCTCTTCTCCCTAGATCTGACAGTTAAACTATTCTTTGCTCTCTTAATCTGCTTATGTTATCATTCTTTAGCCTAAATCATGCACTCAAATGACCTTACCTTAGAATATGATGTGAGATATTGATCAGTGCCTAATATCTTTTTGCCAAATAATAAATTGTTACCCCTTAAGCAGGTATCTTTGGTTTATCAAACATTAAATTAAAATAGTCACTGATTATTCCACTAATACACCATTCTATTTTGATGACTGCTACTTTGTAATATAGTTTTAGATCTGGTAGAGCTAGGCCACCACCCTCCTTTAGATTTTTAAAATTACTTTCCTAAATATTTGTGACTATTTGTCCTTCCAGATGAATTTTGTTATCATTTTTTCTTTCTCGATAAAATAGTTTTTTAATAATTTGATTGGTATGATAATGAATAAATTAACTTAGAACTGCTATTTTTATTATATTAGCTTGGCCTACTTAAGAGTAATGGGGTATTTTTCCAATTATTTAGATCTCATTTTATTTATGTAAAAGTGTTTAGAAATTTTTTTTTATATAGTTCCTGGGTTTGTCTTAGCAAGTAAACTTGTAAATATTTTATATTGTCTACAATTATTTTAAATGGAATTTTTCATTTATTTCATTTTTTTGTTAGTAAGATATAGAAATATATAAAAATGCCACGATCTGTGTGGATTTATAATATATCCTGCAACTTTGCTAAAATTGAGATTGTTAAGTGATTCTCTTAGATTCTCCAAATATAACATCATATCATCTGCAAAGAATGACAGTTTTCTTTCCTCATTGTCTATTTTATTATTTTAGTTTTTTCTTCTTTTATTTCTAAAGCTAACAGTTTTAGTATTATGCTGGATAATGGTGGTAATAATGGGCATACTTGTGGTGAATTTTTTCTTCTCAAAACGCAGCCAGGTGATAAAAGTTCAGATCTTTTATTATCCCAATATAGCCCGGTTAGCTTAGAGGCCTATCTCTCTGCTTGGTTCCAAGAGCTCTCTCCGAATGTCTTTAAATCCAAAGGTCTGGTCCTTCAGCCTCTGCCTCTGCTTTCTTCAGCCTCCAGCCAGCTCCAGTCTTCATGTCATTCCGGTGAAATCTCGACTTGTAGCGTCTTCCTCTCTCAAGAACTCTCCGACTGGCCCATTGGCCTATTTATGCTCCTTCCAGAGAGAGGGATTATGGGTAGTTCTACTTAGTACCTTGTTTCAGGTTCTGCCCAAAACATCTTCTTGTAAGATTAGATCAACTCTAATTAGTTAGCAGTTAGTAAGGATTCCAACACATACTTGCTTCACTTTGATCTTATTGGGAAGGCTTCAAGCTTATCCCCATTATATATAATGCTCACTGATGGTTTTAGATCAATAATTCTTATCATTAAAAAAAAAACAACTTCATTTATTCCTGTGCTCTTTAGTATTTTTTATAGGATTGATGCTGTTTTGCAAAAGCTTTTTAGGCTTTTGAGTTAATCATATTATTTCTGTTAATTTTCTTATTGTTATGGTCAATTGTGATGACTGTTTTCCTAATACTGAAGCAGCCCTGCATTCCTGGTGTAAATTCTCATCTGGTCATACTGGATTTTCCTGCTATAATTTCTTTGCTAACTTTTATTTAAAACGTGTGCATCAATATTCATTAGGGAATTGTTTTGTAATTTTCTTTCTCTTTTTTGATTATTCCTAGTTTAGGCCTCAGGACCATATTTTTCTTACAAATAACTTGGTAGCACTCCACCTATTTTTTCAAATAGTTCATAGAAAATTGGAATCAATTATTCTTTAACTATTTTGTAGAATTCATTCACAAATCCATCCAGTTCTGAAAATTTTATTCTTGGGGAACTTGTTTAAATTGAACTTGCTTAAATTATTTTCTAAAAGGGGTTATAAGTATTATATTTCATCTTGTTTATTTGAACAATGTACTTTTTGTAAATATTGATTCATTTCATTTAGATTTTAAGATTTATTGGTATCAATCATACAAAATAGCTCCTGAGTATTGATTTATTTTCTTCTTTATTAACAGTAAATTCACCCTTTTCATTTTTGATACTTGTAATTTGGTTTTCTTATTATTTTTAATCAAATTGACCAGAACTTTATCTGTTGTTGTTGTTTTTTTCATAAAATTAACTCTAAGTTTTATTAGTTCAATAGTTTTATTACTTTCAGCTTTATTAATTTCTCCTTTGATTTATAGAATTTCTAATTTTATACTTAATTAGGGATTTTTCATTTGTTCTTTTTCAACCCTTTTTAATTGTATGCCCAATTCATTAACCTCTTTCTGGTTTTTATTCATGTAAGCATTTAGAGATATAAAATTTCCTGTAAGAATTTCTTTGGCTGTATTCCATAAATTTTGGTAAACTGTCTCATTATTGTCATTCTCTAGGATGAAATTATTGTTTCTATGATTTCTTGTTTGACTCACGTATTCTTTAGGATTAGGTTGTTTAGTTTTCAATTAGTTTTTAATCTATCTTTCCATGGCCATTTATTACATGTAATTTTATTGCATCATGATCTGAAAAGGATCATTTTAATATTTCTGTCTTTTTGTATTTGATTGTGAGATTTTTATGCCTTACTACATAATCATTTTTTGTGTAGGTGATATATACTGCTGAGAAAAAAAAAAAGGTACATTCCTTTCTATCCCCATTCAAATTGCTCCAGAGGTCCATCATATCTAACTTTTCTAAAATTCTTATTCATCTTCTAACCATCTTTCTTGTTTATTTTTATAGGTAGACTTATCTAGTTATGAGAGAATATTGAGGTACTTCACTATTATAGTTTCATTTTCTATTTCTTACTGTAACTGACTCAACTTCTCCAAGAATTTGCATATTATACCATTGGGTACACAAATTCATGGTATTAATATTACTTCATTTTCAATGATAGCTTTTAGCAAGATGTAGTTTTCTTCATTATCTCTTTTAATTAGATTTATTTTTGCTTTTGTCTGAGATCATGATTGTTATTTCTGCTTTTTTTTTTTTTACTTCAGTTGAAGCATAAAACATTCTGCTCCAGTCTTTTACTTTAATCTGTGTGCATTTCTATGCTTCAAATGAGTTTCTTTTAAACAATATATTGTAAGATTATCAATTTTTATCCATTCTATTATCTGCTTCTGTTTGATGGGAGAATTCATTCCATTCACATTCACAGTTATGATTATGTAATTCTCTCCATCCTATTTTCTGCCATTTATGTTTTCCTTTCTTTTTTTTTTTTTTTCTTTTCTTTTTATTAAAGATTTTTCTTTGGAAAATATATGCATAGATAGTTTTCAACATTCACCCTTGTGAAACTTTGTTTTCCAAATTATTTTCTTTTCTTTACTCTCACTTCCTTCCTTAGATGGCAAGTAATCTAATATATGTTAAACATGTTCAATGGTTCTATACATTTTTCACAATTAAAATGCTACACACACACAAAATCAAATCAAAAAGAGGAAAAATGAGAAAGTAAACAAAAAGAAGCAAACAACAAGAAAAAAAGTGAAAATACTATGTTGTGACCCATACTCAGTGCCCATAGTCCTCTCTCTGCGTAAAGATGTCTCTCTCCATCATAAGTTCATTGGAACTGGCCTGAATCATCTAGCAGTTGAAAAGAGCCACATCCATCAGAATTAATCATCATATAATCTTTCTGGTGCTGTGTACAGCATTCTCGTGATCTACTCACTTCACTCAGTATCAGTTCACATAAGTCTCTCCAGGCCTTTCTGAAAATCATCTGCTGATCATTTTATATACAATAATAATATTCCACAATATTGATATACCATTACTTATTCAGCCATTTTCCAACTAATGGGCATTCACTCAGTTTCTAGTTCCTTGTCACTACAAATAGGCATGCTTCAAATTTTTTTTTTTGCATATGTGGGCCCTTTCACCTCTTTTATGATCTATTTGAAATATAGGCCCAGTAGAGACACTACTAGATCAAAGAATATGCACAGTTGGATAGACTGTTGGGCATAATTCCAAATTGCTCTCTAGAATGGTTGAATCATTTCATAACTCCACCAATAATGTTCCAGATTTCCCACATGTCATCCAACATTATCTTTTGTGTCATCTTAGTCAGTCTAAGAAATGTATAATGTGGTACCTAAGATTTATTGTCCAATAATTTTTAGATTAATGCCTGTCCTAGAACTATTTTCCAGGCAAGTTGTTTTTCCAATGAGGTATTTTATATTTTCTTCTATTTTTTTCAATTTTTGTTTTTATTTGACTGATTCATGATGTCTCATTGAGTTAATCACTTCCATTTATTCAATCATAATTTTTAATGGATTATTTTCTTCAGTTAGATTTTTTATCTCCTTTTGCATTTGGCCAATGGAACTTTTGAATGAGTTGTTTTGTTTATTGAGTTTTTTTTATCTATTTCATAAATTCTGTTTTTCAGTAAGTTGATTTCTTTTTCCATTTCATCTAATTTATTGGAAGAAGGCATATGATTTTCCTATTTCACTATATCTATTTTTAAAGGAGTTTTATTCAGATTATTTTCTGTTTCCTTTTCCAAACTTTCCTGCAAAATTGTCATTTCCTTTCTCTATTTTTCTTCCAGCTTTCTTTTAAGATCTTTTTTTAATTCTTCCAAAACAGTCTTATGAGATGAAGACCAACTCATATCACCCTTTGGGGCTTCATCTGGAGATAATTTGTCTTTAGTGTCCTCAGGATTTGAGGTCTATTCTTCCCTGTCTCCATAAATGATATTTATGGTCAGAGCTTTTCTTTTCTTTTCTTTTCTTTCTTGGATCATTTTTAAAGGCTGAAGACTGCTCTTAGCTCAAAGAGGAGCTTGTCCCAAGCTTTTTCTATAGGTGAAAGAGGCATCATGCTGCCCTGGGGCCAGTGCTACTGACTTTCTTCCTGGGCTGAGTGGGTGTGACCAAATCCTGCATTATCCTGGAGACCAGGATGGTCTCTATTTGCCTTCTGTGGTTACTTTGAAGGTCTCACAGCAAGTCTGCTGATCCACTGGCTTCTGAACTAAGACATAGTTGCCAATGCTGCTGTATTTTAGCTAAGAGCCTCTCAGTTGATTCCCCCAGCTCATAGCAGCCACTCCACCTTGGGTCCTTGCACTGCCACCCAATTGAGACAACGGTCTGAAGTTCTTCCAAAATATCTTCTGCTGGAAATTTGTTACACTCCAAATATTTGTGAGTTCTGTCATTCCAAAACTAGTTCAGAGGCTTGAACTGGTATTGATCTGTTGGAAGGCAGGAAGAGTCAAAGGATCTGTCTACTCTCCACAATCTTGGCTCCACCCTGTTTTTCTTCTTTTCATCCTGGCTCTCCTCATCAGCATTTTGCTTTTGAACATTTTCTCCCTCAATCTGTCCTCCCTTCTATTCATCCTCTCCCTTTATTTCCCTTTAGTCTTCCTAATTACCTTTAAGATAAGGACCTACACCCAAATGAGTGGATATGTTAACCTTCTTTGAACCAAATCCAATAAGATTAAGGTTCAAACAGTGCTCATCCCAGTTCTTTCTTTCCCTTCATCTTTATGTGATATGATTTACCCCATTTTGCCTCTTCTCTCAGTACAATTCCTTTTCCACCTCTTAATTTATTTTTCATGTTATCACATCAAAGTCAACTTATACCCACACTCTATGTTTATGTGTATACCTTCTAAATTCCCTAATGAAGATACAGTTCTCAAGAGTTACACATTATCATCTTTACCTTCTAAATTCACTAATGAAGATACAGTTCTCAAGATTATCATCTTCCTTTCTAGGGATGTAAATATTTGAACCGCTGAATAAAATGCCATGTGTTTTTTTTCTTCCTGTTTATCTTTTTATGCTTCTTTTATGCTTTACATCTAAAGTTAGAATTTACTTTTTAATTCTGGTCTTTTCATCAGAAATAATTGAAAGACTGCTATATCAGTGAGTTTCCATCTTTCTCCTGAAAGATTATGTTTAATTTAATTGGAAGTTCATTCTTCATTGTAGTCCAAATTCCTTTCCTTTCTAGAATATCATTTCAAGTTTTCTGATACTTTAATATATAAGCTGTCAAAATCTGTGTTTTCTAAATTGTAGCTCATTGATATTAGAGTACTTTTTTTCCTCTGGCTGATTGCCATATTTTCTTCTCATCTTGACCATTTTCAAATTTGCCTACAATGTTTCTTGGAAATATCATTTTGGAGTCTCATTCAGAAGGTAATTGGTAGATTCTTTCAATGACTTTTTTATTCTCTGGTTTGAGGAAATCAGAGTAGTTTTTTCTTGACAATTTTTTTTAAAGATACTTTTCAGGCTTTTTTTGATTATGGTTTGTAAGTAGTCCAAAAATTCTTAAATTATCTTTCCTGGATCTATTTTCTATGTCAATTAACTGTTATATTCAATGGAGTATTTTATACTTTCATCTACTTTTTTATTTTTTTAAATTTTGTTTAACTGATAGTGTCATTAGCTTCTGTTTGTCCAATTCTAATTTTTAATAAATTATTATCTTCAATTAGCTTTTATACCACCTTTTCCATCTTGATAATTCTATTTTTTAAGTTGTTTTCTTCAGTAGGTTTGTTTTCCCATTTGACCAATTGTATTTTTTATGGAACTTTTTTCAATTTTTTTTCTTTCCTTTCCCAACATGTTGACTTTCTTCATTACCTCTCATTTCTTTTCCCAATTTTTCTTCTACCTTTCTTATTTGACTTCTAAAATCCTTCTTGAGGTCTTTGAAGAAGCTTTTTGTTGTCTGAGACCAATTCATATTCCCCTCTGAGTTTTGGCATTTAGACCTTTGTCCTCTTCTGAGTTTTGTTTTGTTTTTTGTTTGTTTGTTTGTTTTTTGGATCTTCCCTGTCACCATATTAACTTTTTATATTTAGGCTTATTTTTTGTTTCTTGGTCATTTATTTTTTGCCCATTTTGTGACTTTTAAAGTTGTTCTGCTGCAGGGATATAAAGGCCATGGTCCTTAGCTTATTGTGCTTGGGAGTAGAGACCTGATTACTGGCTTTTAGTATTGGGCCTCATATGCTAGTGGCTTGTTCACTGTACTGAGATAGCCTGGGCTAGTCATGCATGTTATTGCCTGGTTTCAATGCTGGCAATTGTCCTTCTGTGTTGGATTGAAGAATCAACTACTGGCCTGCTAGGTTGTTTTTTTTTTTTTCCTCTTGTGGTTTTTCCCTTGTGTCCTGATTGAGAAAAATAAGAACAAAAGGATAAAGCCATAGGAGAGGAAAAAAATAAAACAGAAAACAAGTTTACATGGAATAAATTGATTTATATTCAATCTCCATATTTCTCTTTCTGGATGCAAATGACATTTTATATCCAAAGTTTATTGGAACTGCTTTGGATCACTGAACTACTGAGAAGAATCAAGTCATTTATAGTTGATCATCACACAATCTTGCTGTTACTGTGTACAATGTATTCCTGGTTCTGCTTGTTTTGCTCACCATTAGTTTGTATAAATCTTTCTAGGACTTTCTAAAATCAGTTTGTTCATCATCTTTTTTTAATAGAATGATATTATTCCCTTACTTTCATATGCTATAACTTATTCAGCCATTCCCCAATTGGTAGGCAACTATTCACTTTCCAATTCTTTGCCTCTACAAAAATAGCTGCTATGAACATTTTTGCACATATGGTTTTTATTTTTTTCCATCCTGTATGATTTCCTTGGGATACGGTCTCAGTAATGGCTCTCCTGAGTCCAAGGGTATATAAAGTTTTTTTTTTTTTTTTTTTTTTTTTTTTATAGCTTTTAGGTATAATTTCAAATTGCTCTCCAGAATTGTTGGATCATTACACAACTCTGCCAACAATGCATTAGTGTTTAATGTTGGTTTTGAGGCATATAGGAAGGTGCTCAGGCAACTTTCTGGCTTCTATCATCTCACCTGTGACTCTGATAATTATTTCACATAAAAGTGGCAGGTAAAATATTTTACAATGGAGGAAAAAAAAAGATGGAAAAGGAGAAGCGAGCAATGCTTGAACATTATTATCATCTGTATTGATTGAATTGGGAAATACACACACATATACATACATTAATACACACACCCACAATTTTGAACAGAAATTCATCTTAATCAATAGGGAAGTTGGAGGGGAAGAGGCTGAGGGAAAAGAACAAATATTAAGAGGGAAGTTAGATTAAAGGAGGCAGAGGTCAGAAGAAAAATAGACTTTTGAGGATGTCAGATTTTTAAAAGAGAAAGATCAAAAGAATAGAACAAAATGTGAAAGGGGTATGAGGGATGTAGAAGACTCTTACCCAAAATGACTACTCATATCACTCAGTAGAAAGCAGAAAAGTTATTTTTAAAACCTCTAGAGCATGAGCCATCCCATCACAGCATAAGAAAGAAAATGCTCGTGGTAGGAAGGCTAAAGAAGTAATAAAGATACACAGATTTTATACAAGAGATTACATCACAAGTAAAAGAGAGCATTGAGAAGTGTATGTGTGGGGGAGACATCTAATTGGTTGTTGTTATCTGGAGAAATTGGAATGGAAGGTTTCTGTTTCCCTGAAATCACCTGATTTCTAGGAAACAAAAAATGAGGCCTTCAGGCTTAATCAAGCAGATAGTGGTCAAGCTAATAGACTAAATATCGATACATGTCAAATACTGATCATTAGCTCAGGTTAAGTAAATATGTTTAAAGCTGGCCAAGGCCCATATTTATATGGACCTACACATATTATACAGGTCATAGGGGAAACACAGAAATAATGAAAAGATAGAGAAAAAGAATTCATACATTCTTATAAATTCTTCACCTTATCTCTCCATTCCACACAGGGGGACACACAGGTAGCAATCATAATTGTGAATGTGAATCAGATTAAATCCCCCAACAAAATGCAAGAGGATAACAAAATGAATTAGAAACCAAGACTAAACCATATAATGTTTATTAGAAATACATTTGAAACAGAAAAATAAAGTTAAATTCAGGACTAGAGTAGAATGTTTTATGCTTCAGCTATATGTTAAAAAGGAACTGGACTCCACCAACCAAAAGTAAAAATATACTTGATTAAAAGAGATAAGCCAGGAAACTTCATTTTTGCTAAACTATACCATAAACAATGAATTAACAATAATAATGGATATATATATTCATTAAATGGCATCATGCAATTTTTGAATTGGGGAGTTAAATGACTTATTAGAGAAAATAGATAGTATACTGTCCTAATAGGAGACTTTAATTTATTCCATTCGAAAATAGATAAATTTAAACATAAAATAAAAGAGAAAGAAGTTAAGAAGATGAATGGCACTTGAGAAAAGTTAAATATGATAAACTTTTGGAAAAAACTGAATGGGAATAGAGAGGAGTATACCTATTTTTCAGCTATGCATGGCACCTTCACAAAAACTGAGTTTATATCAAGGCATTAAAATCTCACAACCAACTTCAGAGAAGCACAAGTATTGACTACATCTTTTGGGGACAACAATAAAATATAAATTGCATTCAATAAAGGGTTTTTGAAGTACAGATTAAAAATTAATTGGAAATCAAATAATAAAATTTCAAAGAAGGAACAGTCATAAAACAAATTATAGGGGAAAAAAGTCATTAAAAATAATGACAACAATGAGATAATACACCAAAATTTGTGAGATGCAATCAAAGCAATGCTTGGGATCAGGGCATAGAGATTTATATCTTTAAACACTTACATCAGCAAAAGAGAAAAAAGGCAACTTAGCAAATTGGGCATGCAACTAAAAAAAATAACTAGAAAAACTAAAAAAAGTTAAAAACCTTAATTAAGCACTAAATTAGAAACTCTGAAAATCAAAGGAGATATAAAATGGAAAGTAAAAGCTATTGAACCAAAAAAAAAAAAAAAGCCATAGGATCTAGTATAATAAAAAAAAAAAAACAATAAAATAGACAAATCCATTAGCTAACAATTTTTTTAAAAGAAAAAAAACAAAAATATCAGAATCAAAAATTAAAAGGATTAATGAAAATCAAATTAAAGAAGGCATTAGACATGATTTGGGTGTAAAGGGTGATACTACAAATAAGAGTAAGGGATAGTTTACTTATCAGCTCTTTAGAAAAAGGAGGAATTTGTGACCAAAGAAGAACTAGAGAACATTATGAAATGTACAATGGACACCTTTGATTACATTAAATTTAAAAAAGTTTTTGCACAAATAAAAGCAGCACAAACAAGATTAAAATAGAAGTATAAAGCTGGAAAAAAAAAATTACAACCAGTGTTTCTGATAAAAACCTCATTTCTAAAATATATATAGAACTGACTCATATTTATATGATCACAAGTCATTCCCTAATTGATAAATAATCAAAAGATGTGAACAATTTTCAGATAATGAAATTAAAGTTATTTATAGTAATATGAAAAAAATGTTCTAAATCACTCTTGATTAGAGAAATGCAAATTAAAATAACTCTGAGGTACCACCTCATATTTACTAAGATAAAAAAAAATGATAAATGTTGGAGGGGATGTGGGAAAACTAGGACACTACTGCATTGTTGGTGCAGTTGTGAAGTGATCTAACCATTCTGGAGAGCAATATGAAACTATGCAGAAAAGGCTATTAAAACTGTTTATATTCTTTGACATAGCAGTGTCACTATTGGGTCTATATCCCAATGAAATCACAAAGGAGAGAAAAGGACTCAGATGTGCAAAAATATTTGTAGCACCTTTTTTTGTGATGATAAAGAACTGGAAAATGAGTAGACACCTCTCAATTGGGGATTGGCTGAATAAATTATGGCATATGAAAGCAATAGAATATTATTATTCTATAAAAAAATGATGAACAAGTTGATTTTTTAAAGGCCTGGAAAGATTTACATGAACTGATGCTGAGCAAAACAAGCTGAAACACGAACACATTGTACATAGTAATCACAAAATTGTGTGATAATCAACTATGAATGACTTGATTCTTCTCAGTGGTTCAGCTATCCAAGGCAATCCAAATAAACTTTGGATAGAAAATTCCATTTGCATTCCGAAACAGGACTATGAAGATTAAATATAAATCAACACATGGTATGTGTACTTTTTTCTAGTTTTTTTTTTCCTTCTCATGGTTTTCCCCTTTTGTTCTGATTTTTCTCTTCCAACATAATTCATAAAGAAATATGTATTTTAAAAAGTTAATATCCATGTATAACCATGAAAAAAATAAAATCATTAATAAAATTAAGAATGTTTTAGGAATGCCAATAAAGCTAACAGCTACATGCCAAGCAAGCTAACAAGCTAAATAGTTAAATATCTACAAAAATATAAATTGTCCCTATTAATAGAAGAGGAAGTAGAATCCTTAATAATCCTATATTAGAAAAGGAAATTGAATGAAGCTCATCAATGAGCTTCCTAAGGGAAAATAATGCAAGACCAGATGTAGTTACAAGTGAATTTTATGAAACATTTAAAAAAACAAGATTTTCTAATACTCTATAACTGGAAAAATATGTAAAAAACAAATCATCAAATTCCTTTAATGACACAAATATGGTCTTAATACCGAAACCAGGAGAAGGAAAAACAGAAAAATAAAACTAAATACCAATTTCCCTAAAGAATATTGATTGAAAAAATTAAATAAAAGTCTATCAGGAGAAAACACAATGTATCACAAAGATTAGCTACCATTAACATATGGGATTTACACCAGGAATGTAGGTCTGGTTCAATAGTTTAGAAAACATAATTACAATTGACCACATTAATAAGAAAACAAGAATCATATTATATTAATAAATTCAAAAATGCTTTAGAGAAAACACTACACTAATTAATGTTAAAACACTAGAAAACACAGAAATAGATCCTTTTTTATCTTATGTATGAATATTTTTCTTTTAAAAAATCTTAATAGTATTTTATTTTTTTCCAAATACATAAATAGATGGTTTTCAACATTCCTTTTTATAAGATTTTGAGTTCCAAATTTTTCCCTGCTCAAGACAGCAAATAATTTGATATAGGTTTTACATGTGCAATCATGTTAAAAAATATTCCCGTAGTAGTCATTTTGTAAAAGAAGAATCAGCATAAAAAGGAAATGCTACAAGAAAGAAAAAAAAAATTGAAGAAGCAAAAATAATTTGCTCTGATCCGCATTCAAACTTTACAGTTCTCCTGTGAATGTAGATAGCAATTTCCATCATAAGATTTTTGGAATCGTCTTATATAATTGTATCGCTGGGAAGACATAAGTCTGATCAGATATTCAGAGTTCATCATCACACAATAGTGTTGCTACTATGTAGAAAGTTCTCCTGGTTCTGTTTACTTCACTCTGCAACAATTCATGTAAGTCTTTTCAAGGTTGTTTTTTTTTTCCTTCTGCTAATAATTTCTTATAGCACAATAGTATTCTATTAAATTCTATTAAATTAAAAATTTTAATGTTCAGCCATTTCCCAAGTGATGGGCATCCCATTAATTTCCAATTCTTTGGTGCCACAAAAAAATCTTCTATAAATATTTTCATACATGTAGGTTCTTTTCTTTTTTATGATCTTTGATACACATGCTTAGTAGTAGTATTGTTGAACCAAAGATAATATACAGTTTTAAAGTCATTTGGGCATAGTTTCAAATTGTTCTCTAGAATGATTGGGACAATTGGATCAACAATGTATTAATACTGTAATTTTCCCATATCTTTCCAACATTTGTGATTTTCTTTTTCTGTCACATTAGATAATCTGATAGTTGTGAGATGATACCTCAGATTTAATTTACATTTCTCACATCAATGGTGATTTAGAGCATTTTTATATGACTTTAGATATTATTATTATCCTTTTATCTCTCTTACCAAGTAGGGAATGACATGTATTATCATAAATTTGAATCATTTCTCTATGAAATGAGGCTTTTGTCAGAAACTGTCTGTGAAAATTGTTTCCCAGCTTTCTGCTTTCTTTTTAATCTTGGTTTCATTGCCTTTATTTCTTCAAAAACTTTTTCATTAAATGTAATAAAAATTCTCCATTTTGCATTTCATAATATTCTCTATTTCCTGTTCAGCTAATTCTCCATAGATCTGATAGGAAATCTATTCCTTGTTCTCCTAATTTCCTTATACTATCACCTTTATATCTAAGTCATGTATCCATTTTGATCTTATCTTGTTATGGAGTATAAAATGTTGGTCTATACCTAGTTTCTACCATAATAATTTTAGTTTCCCCAGCATTTCCTGACAAATAGTGAGCTCTTTTTCCAGAAATTAGAGTACATCTTTTTCCTTCAAAGATTATAATTCAATTTTGCTGGATAGATGATTCTTGCTTATAATTTAAACTCCTTTGGCTTCTAGACTATAAGCTTTAATGTTGAAGCTGCTAAATTCTATGTTATCTTGACTGTGGCTTTGACATTTGAATTGTTTCTTTCTGGCTGTTTGCATTATTTTCTTCTTGATTTGATAATAATCCTTAGAGCATTCATTTTGGGATCTTTTTCAGGAGGTTATCAATGTCCTGAAGTCCTTCC
Organism: Antechinus flavipes; assembly: GCF_016432865.1. NCBI lineage: Eukaryota > Metazoa > Chordata > Mammalia > Dasyuromorphia > Dasyuridae > Antechinus > Antechinus flavipes. Next base: position 75,137,125 of record NC_067399.1, read on the forward strand.
AAATTATTTAATCTAGATTTAGATTATATTATTTTTTATGGGTTCATTCACTGTAGAATCCAATTAGAGGCTTAATTTAATGTTGTTTCTGAGGTAACTTTCTGACTTCTCACTGCTATCTAAATAAATCCTTTCTTAAAATAAGTGGCATCCATTTAAAATCAAAAGCAATCATTATCTTTCACAGAGATAAAAATGAAGACTTTCCAATAAGATCGGAGGTGAAAAAAGGATGCCCACTATAACTTTTATTATTCAATATTACACAAGAAATGCTATCTATAGAAAGACTACAAAGAGAAATCAAAGGAATTAGCAAAAGTGAGTAGTAAAAATTACTTTCTACAAAAGATATGCTATACTTAGAAAACCCTAGGAAATAAATTAAAATATTAATCAAAACAATAATAAAAAATAAAACTTTGGGGAAGAGAAGAAAGCAGGATATAAAATAAGCCTGCATAAGTCATCAGCATTTCTGCATTTTAACACCAAACCCAGCAAAGAGAAGGAAACTCTACTCACAACAAATACTTGGAAATCTACCTGCCAAGAAACACATAGGAGTTATGTAAATACATTTACAAAACTCTACACACAGAGAAAGATTTAAATAATTTGGGAAATATTAATTCATCATGAATAGACTGAGTCGATATAAGAAAAAAAAAAACTATACCATATAATACTTATTCAGTAACACAACAACCAAATTACCAAAGAATTACTTTGCAAAACTTCATCTGAAGGAATGAAAGATCAGGAATGTCAAGGAAATAAAGAAAAATGACTATAAAAGTTCTTTCATGACCAGAACTCAAAGTACTTTACAAAATGTTAATAAAAATAATTTGTTATTATATAAAAAATCGAATTGTGGATCATTGGAATCAGTTAGGTACATAGAATACAGAGGCAAATAAATATAGTAAGCCAATGTTTGGTAAACCTAAAAATTGATATGTTCTATGGCATATCAATATGATGAAATGTTATTCTGATATAATAAATAACAAAAGAAATGTTTTCAGAAAAACTTAGGTTTATATAAATTGATACATAGTAAAGGGAGCAGATCCAGAAGAACAATCCATATGTTAATAGCATATTATAACAATGATCCATTATGAAAGACTTAGTAAGTCTGATCAATACAATGATCCACACCAATTCCAAAGAACTCATAATGCAAAACACCATTCATCTCCAGATAAAGAACTAAAGAAAAATAGATTGAAATATTTTCCCTCTTTTCTTCATGTGCATAATAGGAATTATATTCTTTACTTCTTAGGAAAGTGGTAGTAGTACAGGAAGAATTTAAATTAAAAATAGTAATTATATTTAATTTTTAAAAAAAAAATTGTTGAAATGTACATATGCTATAGGAAATACTTCTGATCACCTTGGAATGCAAAGACTTAATAAAGGTTTTTATTACTGATTTCAGAAATCTCTCCACAGTTTGTCAATAATGAAACAGCACTAGGCTAGAAGTTATAAGACTTTCATTCTTTTCTTGACTTCAATAGTATGAGACCTTTCTTAGGTCACTTTACTTTTCAATGTTCCAGATACCACCCCTACCAAGGAGATTAAAATTGTTTTATAAAATCTTTTTCAAGGCTAACTTTGTAGCTTTCCATAAGTAGTTTATCTCTAGACTATAGGAAAACACAGGTGAAGTCTTAACCAAAGAAATTTGCACATTACCTTTTCTTTCTTTTGCGTTTAGTAAAGTTAAGAAACAAGGAGATAAAACAAATCAAAACAAAAAGTTATAATATGGACTATGGAATTGGGTGTAAATGAAAAGATCAGTTACAAGATGGATATTGTTACTCATATGAATTAGTCCTGACAAGTTACTCATCTTTACTAAACACATATTCCCCTTCAAAGCATAAAATATAATTTATCATTAGAGCTTAAAATAAATAAGCAAAGATAAGTGACTGTTTGACATTACCTCTTATTCATTCAGGGAAGCTTTTCTACATGGAGAGAAGTTGTTTCGGTTTTTTTTTTTTTGTGGCTGATGATTTTGTGGGGGTTTTTGTGGATTTATCATAAAATCAGATTTAGGGACTAAACACTGAAATAAGTCAGGAGGTATGGATTGTACTGTTGTCATTAATTACCTATTTCAGCCTTAATTTTATGGATCATTCTAGCTCCAAATTCAATTATGGTATTCTAAATCATGTTCACTTGGCTAAGGAACCTGCAACTTTTAGTTAAGATATAGCCACTACCATTATACCAAGAAATAATTTACATTAATTTTCAAGTCATGACATGTTTCTGGAGATTGGGGGTTATAGAACACATAATCATTGATATGAACATTTTATATGAAAAAAAAAACAACAAAAAAAACCCAACAACAAACAAACATGAGTTGCGATTGCATTTCATTCACTGTTGCATAAGAAATGTAGCATAAAAACCAAGTAGAAGAATAATTTCCTATGGTGGATGTCATTCCAATTCATCTATGTAAACATCACAGAGTGATAATTACAGAGCCTTCATAATTACTTCTATCATTGCTCAAGATATTTTAGTTACACTAACAATTAATTTGGAAAACTCACAATTGAGTCTATAAATAATTAACTAACTCCTCTTCCTCTGTCAGTAGTTCTTTGTTTTCTCCCAAGTAAGAAACAAAATATCTTACCAAGAATTCCACTGACACAGATGAATGAAGGAAAGATTTTATTTTACAATTCTTGCAAGCTTGAGTGCCTAGGTTAGTATACATACCTTTGGAACAACAAATGAAGTATTTTATTTCCTATCCTGAAGGACAAGTCCCTCCCTGATTTCCCATTATTAGACACAACTGAAGTTACAGATGTGAATCTCCAAACCTCATTACCTACCCAGGTCCTGCCCCCAAAAGAGCTCCAGTTCAAATCTCAAAACCTCCACCTGATTATTTGATCACCTTGTTTATTTGAAACCTTGTGGGTTTCCATTTTCTAATTTAAGTTTTATTCTTTCGATTTAGTTTTCATAACTGTGGAAACCAAGTGTCTATCCATCCCTCACCCAAGTACCAAAATTATTATACAATCAAAAATTTTAAAGGGTGTTGACCACTTACAAGTTCAATAGAAAAACTGGTATTTTTAGGGATTTTAGTACTCCTCTGTTAAGCACAAATATTCCCAGGGATTTATACAGTTCCATGAATTTATTTTAGGAAAATTCATGAAGGATTTTCCTGAAAGGAGAAAAAACTTATTTTTTTACATTTGGTCTATTTCTCAAAAGTGTTTTGTGTCCTCTTTCTCAATTCTACTATGTCTTT